>NC_079369.1:14203859-14807193 GCF_021018895.1 Seriola aureovittata | reverse complement strand
AATTTTCTCAAGTATGTATAAATGATTTGATTTGTTGATTTGATTTGTTGCTTATCTAGTATGGAAACACTAAAATAGATTAATGTAAAATATGGCTTATACATAGTTTAGTTGAACTGGTCCCAGAACAATAAATCCAGATTTGAATTTGAACTCAATTTTACACTTAAAATTGTCACATACTAAGGTGAACAATGAAAGTTAAACCACACTTTTATCCAGGGTTTAAAGTTGGTGCAGCACACACTCAAACTCCAAAACACATGTACAAGTGCAAACTGTAGATATAAACTGATAAAAGTGATGCACATCCCCAGGCACATACACACACAATACTATTAAAGAGTTGATAATAATGATAAAATACAGCCCCACACACACACACACACACACACACACACACACACCCCCCCCCCACACACACACACACACACACACACACACACAGAGGCATGCCCTGGCCTGCTGTTGCTGTTGTCCACTGGTGGTAAAACTGTTCTCTGGCAACAGTCAAACAGTCAGTGGGCAGCAGAGAAATCCTGCCTGACTGACAGACGATATTTGCTGGTGCAGAGAGGAGGCGTGTGGAGGCTGCAGGAGGTCAGGAGGTCAGCAGGGCGAAGCGATGGCCTTTCAGCCTGGACGCGACTGACCAGCAGGTGAACAAACAGACAGGCTGCAGCGGAGGAGGGAGCACAACGACGGCATGATAGGAGACGGCAGAGATGGATTTCACTTTAAAAGTTTTGTTTAGCTTTAAAATATGTACGGGTGAACAATGAATGCCACAAAAGCTTACAAGTTTGCATTTTAAATCATACAAATGACAAAAGTGTGTGACCAGAGTTATTGGAACGGTGTCACGCAAAGTAGACTCAGAGACAAAGACAGTTTATTCCTGGAGAGCGGCCTAGTGATAAAGACAGCATTTTTGTTTCAGGATTCATTCGGCCATTCGTCCATCTTCCTTGTGTGTTTCATATCTACATCAGTAAATCGGGACAAAATGTTCTCTGGATAACGCATCCTGCTGATTTTCATAAACTTCACCTTCTTAGGGCTCGTCTTCATTCAGATCACTATTTTCTTAAATCTCTTCTAATCTTATTTTCAACTCTTATTTGTGCAAAGGTCATGTGAAAAAAAAAAAACTTTTTGTGTGAGTTAAACTAATGTGCAAGAATTCCTGACAACACTGAATATGTATCGTGGCAATTCTCTTGTCTTAATCCATTGTGATGTCAGGCAGGTTAAAGCACTATGGGAAAACACTGAACTATTCATGTAACATAAGCCTGTTTTGCTGTTTAACTCCCAGAAAACATGTAAAACAGGCCTGTTTGAAAATGCAAATCTAATTAAAAGTATAAGCTGGGTGAAAAGCAGATCAGCATTTCTTGAAAAGAGACAAAAGCTCACAAACTTGATCACTTTACCAAGAGTGTTGTCATTTCTGCTCTGCTGTAACACACGATGCTGCTAACGCTACGGAGCCTCGCCACAAACATTCACACTCAGCCACAGTGCCTGTTTGCTTTTGGTTTTAGTGCCTGCTAAGATACTATTGATGGCCAGTCAAGTAATGTCACCAGACCGTTTTTGGTCTGGCCTCACTGCGGCACTTAGATGATGAAAGCCGGTCCTCAGTGTCCCCCATCCGGCAACAAGTGCAGGCCCCTGTCCCCACAGCTCTGCAGGAGGAGGCAGATCAGCCTGACTGACGTAAGTGGTGTGGACAGATACAATTTCAGCCTGGCAACACAGCCAGGATTTGGCAACCCTCCTCTCTGTTTACCTAAAGGCTAAGGCAGCAGAGCCCAGACCTCACCTGCTGGCCTCACTGGTTGCCATGAATGCTCACATAATCCCACTAAGTCCATGCAAACCCAGAGCCGCTTCTTGTGCTAAAAGCTCAGAGTCCCTCCCTCTCACTAAGACCTCCACTTGATTAAGAAACAGTTTGTGCGACGATCAGTTTTTCCATGGCAACTTTGCATATCTCCATTCTGCCCAGGAAAGTTCCCAACCCTCTGTTGTTATACACACACACACACACACACACACACACACACACACACACACACACACACACACACACACACACACACACAACACACACACACACACACACACACACACACACACACACACACACACACACACACACACACACACACACACACACACACGCCTTTTATTTCTTCGCCCACTGTTTCAGCTTTTTACTATTCAGTCACACTTTAACCGCCATCTTGTGGAGGCGGGTATGATTTAATTTGAATTCCTCTACAAGTCACAGTCTCAGTTCTATATAAATCTGATGTGTGTGGGATGTAACCAACATCTGATTATCAGTACTTTATGACATTACCACAGAGTAATGAATGCATGTTTTCCAACACATTTCAGTTACATTATTAATAACAAAATTGAAGTGTTAATCCGAATTCTAATCAAATCAGCCACTTGGTTTTGTTGTTTTCTATGCTGGTGTTGGCATAGTTAAGATGGCGGGAAAATGTTGCCAGATTTAGTTATTGTTGGGGCATCACTAATAAATTCTGATTTAAGCCTTATAAAAAAATACTTCCTGCTCATTGGCATGAAATTTTTGAGGACCAGGTTTGTCAGCAAAACTATATAAAGGGAAAAATGACGTAGAGAGGATCCTGCACACAGTGTCTGCATCTGAAGCTCAAAAGTAGGACAATATCTCAGTTTGAGGGAGATGTTCAGCAGATTTTTTTGGCTGGAATCTGCAGACACTATGCAAGGTCCATTCTTTGTGTATTAAAGTCAAATTTCTAGGGTACATATTAGGATCCAATTCAGTGGTGCTGGTAGCAACAACAGATCCCTCGTGCAGGTTTTGGTTGTTCACATTAACCAAACAATGATTGTGATGTGAGGGTGAATCTTAAATGTGATTTTTCTGAGCAGCGGTGAGATGACAGTCCTGCCTCTGTTTGTTTTTGTTTTTTTATCTCTTGTGTAGAGGGTGACCCTGTGGTGTGAGCGGACACCCTGCATCTGGAGGGATTAGTGGGAAAATATAGACATACAGACCATCAGGGATTTATTAATGGAGACTGTTTCCCTCCACAATGCCCTGATTCATTTATGACGTCCTGCGCCGTGAGAGACGATGAGGTCATTTTATGGATTCTTTCAGGGTGGACGTCACATTTGAATGCTGAGAACATGCGGTCATCCTCCGCCCTGCCACCCCTGTGGAAACAGTGGCTAAGTCCCCCACACACAAACACACGCACGCACGCACGCACGCACGCACGCACACATCTATATATAGATACAGGACCACTGTAGGATTCACACGGTCGAGCCTCCTTCAGTTCCTAAAATTTAAGCACTGAGTACTGGCATAATTTATAGCTCACACAGAGTAAGAACAGGGCTCTCTGTATATATGTGTGTGTGTGTTGGTGGTATGACAAGGAAGGTCACTGACCTCTGTGACTTGGCTAAAATCCCCATGGGCCTAATTCAGCATTGGAATGGACCCCACAGTGCAATGGGAAGATGCCTCCAACATAATGAACACAAAGGCCAATTGTGACGCTATTCTCTGCAGGGCAGAAAGCAGCGGGCCCCGGGGACAGTAGAGGGTTTTGTTGGCTGAAACGGAGAAGGAAGCCTGTGCTTCAACAAGCCTCTGATAAGATTCATCAGTGGTGACTCAACGGTGTTAGTTTGTCTCCCAGGGCGCAAAGTGTTAGATTTACATCCACTGTGTTTATCTGCTCTTGTTGACTGAAGTGCTGATAAGTGACCCTCGTAGGCCAAATCATTGTCCTCTAGGTGTTATAGCATCTCCTCAAATATTATACAAAGTCTCTCATGTACAGGAAGACAAACAAGAGTCTCTCATGTAATTGTGATCATGTCTTTTCAAAGGTTGTACAATGTCTCTTGTGTCCTGAGAGTCTGACTGAGTATCTTGTGTGCTGTCAGTATTTTGTTTTACTGTTATATTTAACAAAACACATAGGTGCGTCATGGAGGCTCAGTGCTGGCTGCATACCAAAGATTAAAAAAACATAACGTCATAGTGTTGTATGCTCTACATATATGGTGATTGTGAATTTCTATGGGTTGAGAAATTTCACCCAATTCCTGAGATAAACAAACCATTTGAAAACCATTTGGATTATTAGAAAAATTCATTAACACAAAACTGAAAACACCACTGTTCTTCTTATGAAAAGTTAATATTTTGGAGATACAGTACATGGTTTCAACAGGACAGTGACAATAGCAAGCACACAGGTTTACTGCCCATGCATCTGATATTACACACACAGTGAGATTACACATGACAGTGTCATTAAAATATTGTTAAATCATGACTGGTGCACAGAAATACTATACTGTACATATCGTCATTAGTCCCACCCACTCAAATCAGCGAGAAGAGGTCAGATGAAACAAAAAAATTCATAACATCTCTAATGTGAAACAATCAAAACTGTTCAAACTTTGGAAGAATATTCTGTGTTCACGCAGGATCCAACTGCTCGGAGTAAGAACCTGATTGTGAAAAGGTCTTCAGTATGTCTTTGTAAGCAAACAGAGCGCGATCTACCTGTTTTCTGAATCTACACTCATCATGCACTTGTAAATGACTTTATGGTTCGACACATAGAAAACCAACGAGGTGGAACCAGTATCGTTTTGGTTAATGTCCACCTGAGGATGCTTTAAAGCAGCGGTTTGGTGCCGGGCAGGAAGGCCATGTGTGTTAATCTACTTCCAAAAATCTCTGCCTCTCCCAGAACCTCAACCTGCAGCTCGATCACAGAGGAGACAGAAACACGAACACAAAGCGGAACACAAAGCCGGTGCCGCCAACAAGAAGGCAAACAAATGCTTACACTGCTGCTACTGCCAAAAAACGCCCATCCCCACAATTTATTGCTCTTTTCTAAGACTTATTCAAGGTTTTCATCATATACCGACCGGCCACGCCTCCCCCACCAAAAACCCCAAATCTGTCTGTGTGATGAGGTGGGGGATTAAAAAAATGAAGCAACAAGATTGGCCCTTTCTTTTTCTTAAGAAAGACTAGAAATGAAGCTTTGTGCACGTCTGCTGCCGTGGCACATTTGACAGGTCTGGTCCGGCTGCTTTTGTGTCACCAGCATAAAGGGGATTGAGGGAGAACACAAACTGAACCACTGTGCCGTTGTGGCGCTGGCTATTAGTCAATGTGACGGCCTTTGCAGATGCTAATGGTGTATAGTGTGTCCCGGCCGGCCTCCCTCCTCCCAGAACGTGGCTATCTGATTGCACAAAGGCCTTCTGCTGGAGGTTGACTTTTCCCCCTTTCTTTTCACGCCTGCTACAAAGTCATTAGGCTTTTTTTTTACTCCTTTTCTCTTGTTTTCAGGAAAACAGGGGAATATCGTAGACACACAGAAAGCAGCAAGTTGATGTGAGGCAGATATCTTCATGTGTAAAGCCTCAGGTGATCATAGTAAGGACTATACACCTCCCCCCACCCCCCCGTATTCCTCCCTCCTTGCTGTGCTGCCCTTTGAGCAATGTGGAGATGCTGCAACAACCAGGCTCCTGTGAAAGAAGAGAGGATGCCCAGGAGTGTAGGACCTCTGGACTCTGACTTATTAATCAGTCAGGCCCTCGGCTGCCTGCCTGCCTCGGGCTGCATCATGTCTTCAGCCTGCTCTGGGATGAGATAACAGCCTGCAGAGTTAAATACTCAGAGGGTTTGCCCAGACCTGGAGCTGAAGCCTCAGCACATCAGCACACAGGTCACTGCATCCAGCAGCAACCTGCTGCAGGATACATAATGGTTACACACGTACATTTAACACAACTCTCCAAGGATGAGAGCGAAACAATGCATCAGAGCTGATTCTTTTTTCCTTCTTATCTCAGATTCTCAAAGGCAGTAAAGGTTAAAGTAAAGGGAGATGAATTCTGTTCAAGGCAACAATGCAAACAAGATTTGGAGATAACCAGTATCAGGGAGTAACTAAGTACATTTACTCAAGTACTGTACTTCAAAACTAATTGAAGCTAATTGTGTATTTCCGTGTTATTCTTCATCTACTCCACTACAATTCAGAGGGAAATATACTTTGTTCTCCAATGCATAATTCCAACAGCTATAGTTACTAGTTCTTTAACAAATGAAGATATTACATACAAAACATATGATGAGCTTATAAAATATAATGCACTGTTATACAATAAACTACCACACAATGTGTAAAATACAGCAGTAATAAAACAGTAAAATGCTGCCTGCACATTAATGCAAGTTATAATGATCCACTGACATAATTATGTAACTTTCAACTTCATGGTGGCGCTAGAGGAAAAGCCAAGGGAACGCCACATCCAGGGAACATAAATGTCTCTACAAAATCCAAGAGTTGTCAAAATATTTCAGTCTGGACCAAAGCAGTGGACTGACCAGAAGACACTATCAACATGGCACAAAAGCAAAAACTGCTAATACTGAGCTGGATGACGATGCACCCAACAGCAAAGCGACTTCCACTGTTGTACAGATTGGTTCAACTGTGACAGGACAAGCTGGCGCGTCATGAAAAATCTTTTTTTTTTTTTTTATTTATGTCAATTTTATTTGCACTTTTTCCTTTTAAACACAAATTTAATAAATAAAGCACATCTGATGGGGTACACCATGCAAACATTACTCTCTACAACATAAAACATTTGTTTGAACCAACTCACCGATTTTCTGTTACACAAGCGGCTCACTCTGCATACACGTGCTTAACTTTAGCTGTACAGAATGCACGGCATATTATTTATATAGACCCATGTGTCCTTATACACATATGCATGAATGAATGGAAAGGGGTTTACAGAGTCTCTCACTCCCTTTTGTCAAATATATGACAGTTTAGTTTTTTTAAGCTAGGAAGAGTTAGTGGACGTCTGCATGGGTGATGGAAAGAGTCATAGTGGTCCAAATGAGGGAGGTGCAAAGAGTGGTGCAATGTGAGATAAGAAGACAGTGGAAGATGAGAGTGAGGAAGAAGCACAAGACTGAGAATCATCCGGCCCTGGACAGTAACAGGTGGAAGAATCAGTGAGTTGACGAAAGCAATATACATTTTCGATTTAAAATCACCCACCAGCATGTTGTATTTTTCCTTTGTTCTTGACTGTTAGGACTATTTCTGTACATTTTCCTTGTTTTTGGGGTGTTTGATCTCATCCCAGAAGCAGCAAGAGGTGTAAGATCTTAATGACGATTCAATCACAGACACAAGAGTGGATAAGTACACAGACTGAAGTGTCCTGCCAAATAAACAAATGACATGAAACCTGATGCAGCTTGCAAACATATCAATGACATCACCCTCCTCCTCCTGTGTAGCTGGACCAACTGATCAGGAGGGACTGGATGCAAGACAAAAAGGGAGACATGGGGTGTCACAACTGACAAATATTGTAATAGTGTTTCAAAATCTAATGAGATCTATCTATAAATTGGTAGCTGATGTATTTTTTAACCATGATCATGACACTTTTTAACTGACAATGTAATATGGATGTTGAGTAATGACATCATATACCATATAAATAGGTATAACAATGTAATATATTCATATGTATGATCACATAATCAGTTAAAAACTGCAGTAATTGGTTTAATCATGTGTCTAAATGCTCTACAAACATCCTGAATTTGTTTAATTACATTTTTATCTATTAAGAGGGTATCCTATTCTTCCGTTTGGAAGTTTTACTATTGAATTGTCAGTTGAAACACAGGCAGATATATAGTAGATGAAATGTTAATGTACAATGATGGAGCTTTACACATAGACTCACAGAGACAAAACGTGAGTTAGAGGCATGGCCAGAGCATTATGTGCATTTGGCAGACATACAAACACACGATTTGTCAAATTCACCCCATTAGACCAAAATAATGAGAAATTACATCTTTACATAATATTATTTCCAAAACCTTCAGAGCTGAGAAGAAGCTGGATGTTGAACCATGTTGTTACTTTCAATTCTTACAGATTCAAGGTGAGAACATCTGCTGGAACTAAAGTCTTATTTGGGTTTACATGTAGAGTAAATGGAGAATACAGATTTAGCTTGGAGGGATAACTTAAGTGCTTTGGATCCTAAGTGCAACAAAAAGATTATTTTGAACTTTTAAGAGAGGCAAGTTCTGAGTCTACCAGCTGGGTGACTTGGTGAGCACCAGGTGAGATAAAGGTATGAAATTCAAGGCTATTTCACCCATCAGGACCAGTGACAGTGTTGTGCATTTCTCTGTACACAGATCAGTGATTGCACACACTCTGGAATCACATATACACAAACACCAAAGGCCAGGAGAAAAAAAAAAAAAAGAAAGTGGGGAGATGAAAATGTACACAAGCCTTATTTATTGAAAATGCTGTGCAAGCTTCTCATTTTCCTCCTGATCTGACTGTTTGTTTGGGCTCCTGTGCAGAAGTCCCCCTCTTGATGCAGGACAGCAAGAAGACAGAAGAAAAAAACAAAAGAAAATCAAAGAAAGCTTGAAAACTGTTCCTCCATATTATCCTTCAGGTCCAGGTCCATCTTCCATCTTTGTCGGGTGGGGGTGGGGGTGGGGTGGGATGGGGGGGGACGACAGGAAGGCAAGCCGGGACATTAAAATCAGGTGATGGTGTGGTGAGGCAGGGCAAGGAGGTGATGACGGTCATTTACAGATTTACTTGTCTTTGTTCAGTGCATCTCTCTGCTGTGATCCAAACATGTACTTTCAATTGTTCTGTAAAGAGGAAGGAAACTCAAATCAGATATACATACAGTTACCATTTACCCTGTTGATTGCCCTGATTCTGTGTTAACCTTTACTATATTTTCACAACATAACTGAATAATAAGTCGGTGCTTTGATTATTACTGATGATGATTTTGATACATGTAGCTGGTAAAACAGACAGAGGCAAATACCTACTTATTTCTCCTTGTGAAGAGCTTCTATGAAGGCTTCAAGTTTCTCCTGGATCTCACGAACTTTCTCTGCAGAGAAGCACGCAAAGTCAGTTGGTTGGTCAAAAATACGCAGAATATTGACACACACACACACAAAAAAATACCAACACATTGTTAGAGCTGAAACAATGTCAATCAGTTGATCAGTCACCAAACAAAAAATTGATTCTGAATTACATTGAAATGAAGAAAAGCCAACAATTCACTGGTTCCAGTTTCATGAATACGTAGATTTGCTGCTGTACTTTGTATAGTAAACTGCAGAGCTGAAACAATTGCATTTCTGATAATAGTTATTAGATATAAGAAAAAGAATGTGAGAAATTTTCTGTTTTAAATAATTGTTAACTGATCATCTTTTGATTTTAGACTACTGGGTGAACAAATCATGATATTCAAAGACATCAGCTGGGCCAATGGGCATTTTTTCTGGTGTTTAAAAGACTGAATAGACTTAATGGACAGAATTGTTAACCTCAGCACTAAACATTTCCAACAACCGCTGAAATCTTTTTCATCATCAGCATGGGTAGCTGATTATAAATCATTGATCAAGTGAATTTCTGCAGGTAGAAATTCTCTCACTTTTTCACCAAAACACCAGATGGTCCCCTCTGACTGTGACAGCCAAACCTCAAGGCAGACCTCCTTCACACATCTGATGATGAAGAAGTGGGTACCCTTTCCCAGTTAGCACAGACCACATCAAAGCTCTCACCATTCCCTTTTCATGGTATGTACCTCCCGGGCACATTGCTAATGGACAGAGGGAGATACCATAACAACAACATTTCACATAAAAGGAGGGAATCTACTGGAAAAACAGTCAGTCAACTTCTTTTCATGAGTACACTCCTATTGTCCGGAGACTGCATAAGACCAGCAATCCTTCCACCCAACATGTACTGTCACACGAGATGAGCGAGTCATCGAAAGCAGTCTTAATCGCTGATTAAACAGAGGCTGAAGGAGGTCTGTGGGCCAATGCAGAGAAAAGGAAGCCACAGCTCCCAATGCCAGCTGCACCTCCAGGCCTGGATGGCTCTCCAGCTTCCCTGTCGCCCTCACTAATCTGTCTGGATCTCCCCCAAGCACAAACTCAAACACTGGCTCTGAAGAACAAACTAGCACTGCTGTATCTTGATCAATCAGGCCCACGAGATCCATAGGCAACCTATTGTCGACTGTTTTCCTACGTGGAGGCCCAATGAAAACACAGCTTTAAAAAGACTTGTCCATTTTCAGGGAGATAAATCATTGTGGTTTGGACCACAGAGCAACGGTGTCCTAAGTGTCCATTTCAGGTCGGCACAAAGGTGATAACTGCGTGCGTGCTTTGGAGTGAAACTAAATCTCGTACTCAGGGGCTTGTGTGCAGCCCCTTTGATGGGAGCACGGCTGCTGAGGTATCCTTTTCCTGACGGATGAAAAGCAAATGGATGTTAGGAGAGATGCAGGCACACCCCCACACACGTCCAGAAACACTAGCAGACCTGAGAAGTGGATAACACAAGAGGAGTGCTCTCTCTCTCTCACTCACACACACACACACACCTACACACACACACGTAAAAATTGACTGACAGCCAGAAAAGCTTGGCCATGAATGGTGCACACACACACAACCACCTCAATTACTTGAAAACCAGCGAGAGCTGTGCAGTCATGCCACCTCCACCTCTTTTCACCTTCCTACACACTCACCGCTGGCAGGTGGTAAAAAAAGAAAAAATCCCCGGCCTTTGATACTCTGTTAACACACTCAGGCAAAATGGCAGGGCGTTAGTGGGAGATTACAACACCTAATGGAGGCATTAAGGGGGCCTGTCGAGGGGCACGCTGACAAGTCACTGCAGCAGGTGTGGGGTTGAATGAAACATAACCCTGCGGTACACCATTCCAACACACAGCCCACCGCAGGGCACAGCTCAAAGGCAACTGACAGAGTTCAGCCGTGTGGGCTGTGTGCCCTGACCACAGGACAACATACCTCAATCCAAGCCAATCAGAGAAGGATTACCAACATCTGTCTGACCTGAAGAAAAAGAGACGTGAGGTGTAAGGGTGTGGAGTTCTGGTTGGTGTGTGGAAAGGAGGGTACTGACTGTCAGATCATCAAAACCTGGGAAATCCCCTGGCTCAAGCTTCAAAGCCTATAACTGGGTTTAGATGTGGCTGATGATGCTCTAAGGAGACTCAGTGTTTCAGATGCAGACACGGGTCAAACACTGACAACTGTCGGGCAGAGACACTGAGCTCTGCTAGATCAGCAGTGGTCTAGAGGTTCGTTTGTAGGGCTTGTGATAAGAAAAGACACTGGTTTGAAGCTAATCACCCTCCTTTTCTTTAACATCGTCTGTGGCTGTTGACGCAACTGAGACCCACCACTGATCCCTAACCTTAACTTCGTGGGCTCTACAATCTGTACAACATGCAATACCCGCTACACATAGACCTTTGTTGAGTAGTAGGCTTTTATTATGAGGTCCACATGATCAATTTTCTCCTTTCTTTTGGCTGCCAGATGGTGGACAGACAATTAACCAAGATGCAGGTGTAATAAGTGCTTAAGCTTAGCAGCATTCAGGATTCACTTGGTTGATCTACTGTTGGAGTGAGAGAGCGCCTACACTGGGTTGTCTCATCCTGACTCTTGAGTGAACCTCCAGATTTGTTTGATTTTGGACAAACCACAGACAACAAAACTTGAAGACAATGTTGAGGAAGGCTGTTTCGGACTGGCTGCTCATGGGGCCTCTGCTTTAGCTAGCTGCTGATGCTTACTCAAGGTAAGCCTCAAACAACCCACTGACAGCCAGCTTTCTCTTTCTGTCCTTTAAGTCTTTACTATTTTCTTTCTTCATGTCATTCTCATGACATTATATACATTTAAAAACAAAAGATATTCAGCAACTGATAAGTATAATTAGTTTAAGGCAGAGACTGTAGAATGAGTGTAGGGTGAAGAATGTCGATCAGTGAAAATGTCAAAACTTCCACTTGGAAGTCCCGACCTGTGTGTCAGAATGAGGCTAAAATGACCGGCCATCTATCACGATAGAAATTGCAGCTAAAGGTTTACTTGCACCTGACTCCCTGCATTGAAGTTTCACCATGAGATGGGATAAATGAGAACAGCAAGGCCCATCAACCATTCCCTTACAGCAGGATGCTTAATGACTTAAAAATGAGCCCTCAGCAGCTTTCAGGAGCCCAGGAGGCCACGGGTGAATGTGAATGGCATCTTTCAGAAAAGCCAATATTCTGTGGATAAAAACTGTGAGAAACAGATATTTATTTCCACCAGCACCATCTGTTTGCCACCAAAAGACAGCAGCAAGAGGAAGAAAAGGCCACAACAAGGCTTTCTTTCGTTCTGTGGAAATGCAACAACAAAAAAAAACAGTGGACAGAGTCACTATGGCCTGTTCCTCTCTGAGCAGTGGGAGTAGCGATCTAAAACTCCATTTAGGCTCCTGTTTACCTAAGAGATGAGGCCCAAAACACAGTCATTCAACCGCTCACCCCTTTATCTGGTCATGAATATTCCCATAATCCTCTGGCCTCTATCCCAGAGGCCCCCTCTTTAAGATGCTGGGTGTTGTGTGGGTTGCCGAGGGTGGAGGGACTCTCGCCCATTCAGAGAAAGAGAGGGGAGCCTTTTCCCCCAATCCCCTCTTTCAAGGCCTTCTCTCGGCTGATCTCCACATGAAATGATATCTCATTCACTCTCACTCTGTAGAGTCTCCTAAGCCTGCTATGGCCGAAGCGCTGGCAGAAGGAGGGCTGAGCCAGAAAGCCTTTAATTGACCTGTAATTAGACTGTGAAACTGCGTGGCCCTGCTGGACAAGTAGCCACCACAGAGGAGAGGGAGAACAGAGGAGAGAAACAGATGAGAGGGAGGCCTGCAACTTACTGTGAGATAGAAAAAAAACAACTAATCCTCTTCCTGTGGGAGATGGCTACTCTTCTTCACTGGATGTGAAACGAAGGGGACCATAAAGAAAGGGTGAATGTTATGAAGATGTGGCAATAGATAGATTTCAGTGGATGAAGTTTGATGCCATGGTTGAGGCTCCTTTAGCATGGTACTCTGAAATTTTGTACTGACAAGAGGGCAGCAGTTCACTGTATGGTCACTAGAGAGAGGGGTGGAGGGTTTAGTTCCTGTCCCACCCTGTCATCATTCATGAAGAGACTTTTTATATCTCATGACTGCCAAGGTCACAGTGTAGGTGGGGACACTGAATGTTTAAACGGTCTGCTGTTTCCTTCTTTGAAAGATGATCTCTTAATGTAACAAACAGAAAAGCCTTTTTCCGCAGCATGCTGCTTGATTTGTCACTAAATCTGGATTGTCACGCTATAAAAACTGGGCCATGGGAGACATAGACACAGGGAGATCTGTAACGTCGACGGCCCAAACGCCATGTCAGTGACAGAGCAATGAATCAGCCCTCATACTCACGGCTCTTATCTAGAAAACAGATGCCTGGGAGAGAGCAACCCAACCTGGGGACAGACATACGTAGGTCTAAATAGGTCAAAAGCCTGGGGTCAGCCAGAGGGCAGACTAAACAAAAACAAAAAGTAAAATGCAGGAAAAATCTTTTTGGAAGAGCTGGGCGAAGCGCAGGTTTTATTGACAAGCATTGCTTGTGCCTTTGAAGGGCCAAACATTAAACATTTTAGTGCAGGGGGTTGTTAAGATGAGGATAGTGATGAGAAAATTTGAGAGATGGAGGGTTTAGCTTGAGGCCTTAGGGAATTTAACTGAGAAAAGAGAGACAACAGTAATTGTAAATAATACAAAAGAATAGAACAAAGACTAACTAGAACTTATCATCTAAATACAGCAGCAAACAAGTCACCATCATTTCCCCATACCATTCTTAAAAATGAACAGGTCTGAGTGAGCCTACTTATGCGTGTAAATCACAGCAACTCAGGGGTCTGATGTTTTCCAAGACTCACCTTTTGCACTCAAATGGAGGCCTGTGCTGAAGCTAAGTGGCAATCAATCTTGAGAAGCCACTTGGGCCTGAGGATGTGAGGCTGATAAGTCTGGTTTAAACTGAGATCCCGTCATAATCCCTCAGAGAAACTCCCCTCCACTGAATCAGCCACAGGTGTGTGGACTAAGTTAACAAAAGTCCAGACTGAGCACACAAAACACACATACTTGAGTTGGAAAACATGCACGCACTCAGTTGATAACTGGGCCTAAACATAAAGGATCAATTTTTAATCACCTTGACTCAGTCCCTTCTTGACACGGCGCTGACCCCAAACCACCCGATCAAACAAGACGACAGAGAGAGATACGACAGTCCAACTCTCCTCTTCCCTGCTGCCCTCAGGTAAAATCATGTTTCCAGCTGCTCTAGACCCCACACACCTTCCCATCCATATAACACTGAGGAGATGGTAAACGCACCTGGAATTCCTTTGAACCTCTAGAAAAGGCCTGTTCAGGCTTATAGGTTGGAATCACTGGACTGCAGGTGTTTTATTTAAATGCAAGGCAGACAATGTACTACTCAAAAAGTGGCGCAGTACTTGATAAAGGCAGCATTACTACACTAATAACCAGTTCATCTTTTTCTTGACACTCGATCAAAAACACCTGCGTAAATTAAATTCACACTCAAAAAAGAGACTTTAAACACACAGCATGCCTAGCCACACATACAATATGTTCTTTTTTTGTGTGTATGGTTTTCCTATTACCGCATCTTAACCAACACCTGATGTATACGTAGATGTGTGTGAGTGAGAAGTGGATCAGTGGGAATGGGTCCGAGGTGGCCACACTGCTGCAAACATGTGAACAGAAGTCTCGCTGAAGTTCCCCTCCAGTCACACACCATCTTCTCTTTCCTCTTTTCCCACATTTGCTCTCTCTTTTTCCCTGAGGAGAATGAATGATGGTTTACACTCTCCTTTATAGTTTCATTTTTTATCACCACTTCCATCAGCACCTCTTGATTGCTTGTCATCTAAAACACACAGCTCTTTTTTCTTATTTCCTTAGTCCGCTGGAGTTATTTCCTGAGTTTCTGTCTAGGGAGGACATTCAGAGGCAGCCACATCACCTGCAGATGGTCTCTCAGCCAACTTAATCTGACTGTAAATACTGGGAATGGTTTTACAGAAATGTAGCTAAGAACAATGTCAGTGTTAGCTGTTCAGTGGATATTTAATTTCAGGGATTACAAACACATATTCACTACTGTACTTAATATGTTTTCATATTGATCTACGACACAGAAGGTATCTAAGTGCTTCATCTACGCCTATTAACAGCTAATCACTCTGACCAATGATCAACAGCTGTATTATCAAGAGATTATCAAACAGATGCTGGATAGGAGCAAGTGTATCTGGGTCAAAATATGTAAATATACTCTGCTATAATTAATATTTTGTTACACATGGTTTTCCCTCATTGAGAAATCCTGGAACAGGCCTCACCCACCACCGCTGCTTGCACAAGGTTGACAGGTGAAAGAGCAGTGCGTATCAGATGAAGAGACTGTGGTGCACCAAAACGGGCGATTAGCATACGTATCACAACGGTTAGCATCTGTTATTTGTTTATGATGTTTGGCAGTGGCTGACACAGTGTTAGTGGTTGTGCTAACGCAAACTCTCGCTCTCTGTACTGACAATGTTTCGGCTTCGTTTTGCCCACCCGTCCCCACAAGTTGACGTGACTGGTTCCTTAGGGAATGTGAGGTATGAATCCCTGGCTGTCTGAATCCATTTTTATGAGACTGTCATTGGTTCACTGCGGTTCCAAGGTGGAAATATGCAGTTGGCGTTGACTGCTTATTTCATGTTATGTCTTGTATTATATAAAAAACACCATGTGGAATTGTTAACAAGGTTAAAAACTTGATTTTCCCTGAGAGGGGGTCTTTAAAGCTAAATGTTTAATTGGTGGAAATTTTATGTAGGACCATTTCAAAAACTATCGAAGAAAACATGACCCGGGTGATCACATTTCTGAAACCATATATCAGCAGTATCAGCAGGACAGCAGGAAATCAGTTATAATAGGGGCAGAATGCCGACTGTGGTAAACCAGATATAACGACAAAAATGTCTTTCAGGCTGTATTAACTTTGTTCTTCATTAATCTAGAAGTGCACACAGCATTAAGAAAACAGTAATAATAAATCATTTAAGGTGCCTTGCAATAGAAAAGTAGTGTATTCATTTCAGAAGTCTCTCTCACACAACATTAACAGAACAAGATTGGATAAATGTGGAAGGGCCGCCACATCTATGCTAGTGTTATGACAACTGTTGATCTAGTGTTTGTGTACTTGACACTCCTGGGGAGAAAGTGGATCAGTTGGCAGCAACACTGCAGCCTGAGGTTTCCTCCTCCGTGGGAAAAAACAAACTTATATTGTAACATTACTAAGCCTCTAAGTTTACACAGCCACACTGCTAACACCGTCTATTTAATTCAGAGACAATGAAGACTGTGGTCAGGCAGAGTGGAGATGAGGTTTACAGAAAGAGCAAGAAAAGACAGGGAGAAAAAAAAAAAGACAAGAGCCAAGGAATGAGAGACACAGAAGTAAGACAGTGTGAAATAAGGAGTGACGCGGAAAAGGGACAACGCCAGACAGAAGTGTAGATGGAGAAACAAAACAACAGATAGAGTAATAAGTCAAATTCATATAGATCATATTAATGTAAGAGTGCATCTCAGGCCAATAGTCCCAAATATGACATCAAGGTGGAAAGTTTACTTTACAAAAATGATGATGTTTGTCAACCTTCCAACACACAAACATGATCAGGTACTGACATCTAGCAGCAACGTTAAGACACAAACTCTCTGCATCTGCAGCCAACAGCTATCTGAGAACTACACTGGCATAAAAAAGTGATTTGATCTGCGGTTTCAATACAGCAGACTAAGAATTAACTTGGCCTTGGTGAATCATTTGTAAACTGAACAAATTACAATTTCCTACTTATGTAGTGGTGTAGTGGCAACTGTCAGTGACAACTGTATAACGTGTTCAGCTATACACAAATACAATATAAGTGATTAGAGTTAGAACAGAGGATGAACCTGATATCAAACAACACTCCTTAACAGATGATTGTGGCAACACACAATTTAGTTGTTTGTTGGCTTAAAGAAGCTGTTTTGTTATTTTAGCGTGGATGGTGAACTTTTTGAAAAGATCTGAAAACATGAATGTAGACGAAACCGTGCGACACAAAAACTGCCATTTTTTAAAATTTCTTATATTAGCTGTGACATAGGCTCACTGAAAGAACTGTGCAAAAGGTAGGAGACCACATGTATAGATGGTATAAGGTACTATACATACTGTGATTAAGTATATAATTGCTTGTAACTGGCCCATTTCATGATTCATGTGTAAATGTTCAAATTCAGTGGGTGCATTAGGTTATATCTGATTTGTAAACAAGATGTACAGTATGATGAAACTAACTCTATGATGTCAACAGCATCTAAATAATCTAGTTTCCAGAAGCATGGACGATGAAGCAACAGAAGCATTAATACCTATAGGAACAGAACTTAAAGCTGCACACAAAACATGAGCCAGCTATAAGGTTTGTGCAAATGCAGCAACTGCTCCGCTCCCTCCTGAACACAGGCAAATGTGCACACAACACCTTAAGATGATACGTCATCCCTTAGAGCAGAGGAGACCAGAGAAGCACTTCTCATTGAGCCCTCGCTAATCACTCTGGAGGAAGCTGTCCAAAGGAGGAGGAGGGGGAGGAGATGAAAGGAAACAAAGTGAGCGTGAGGCTGAGAGGGCATTCCGGTGAGCAAGCCCAGACAACCAGAGCTTTATTGTATTCTGCTTCTACACAAGATAAAGGAAAAGGAGAAAGTGACGGCATGTGCAAACATGCAAACACTTCACACATTACCACTGTTCTTGAGAGCACATTCAGTTGACACCTTTAATTCCTTAACCCTCAAATAACCTTAACACCAAAGCTGAAATCCATAAATTTCTGCACATTGTTGCATTCATCAGTAGCAACAAGCCTGAACTGAAGATGGTGAACTTTGTTTTCGTTGGCCAGGTGTTCATTAATTTGAATCAGCCCTTGCAATAATATGCTAGCAACCAAAGTGTGACACTAATGGACTTGATTTTGGTATCGGAAAATGCTAACGCTATAAAATGCTTCACTTCGAGGCTCAAGCATAATGTAGGTAATGTACTGTATAGGATGTTTCCGAACTGTTAAAAATAAAACAGAAAAGTAACTTATCCTCATCCCTCACTCTTAATATAACTGTCAAATGCAGTGAAAAATAGTATTTGAGTTACTGATTCTGTTCAATTAGTCACTGAGAAATTATTACTCTTCCTGTGCTCAGGTGCTCCTGCCAGCACACTCTTCACCAATCTGACAAGGTGGACAAACAGCCAGCAAGATGGGAGAGACAGCCGAGAAGCACTTATTCTCTTTTATAGGCAGCCAATTTATGTGCCAGGAGAAGAAGAGGAGCAGAGGAACACAAACAGAACTAGCACCGCTGCCATTTACACACATTACATATTATACACATATTACAAAAATTTACCAAAGCAAAGTGAGGCTGTGGGTCAGAGGTAGAAAGGGAAATAAGGAACACGCAAATCTGGAGAAGGTAATAGATTTAAACTCAAAACTTATTGTGTAGGAATAAAACAAGAGCTAAAACATTTGCCTTGAAGCTAACATAAGCATTAAATCCCACTGACAGTGCCCTCTCTATGTTATAAACGGCAAATATCGCACATGACATAATTTGCTGACACCAACCTTTTAGCAAAAATGGTGCAGTCATGATCTATGCTCACGAGTGTAAAGTGTCTCATAGTATTTAATATGACAACCAACACCACCATAATAGAGTTGTGATTCTGGAAACTCTCTCGTATAGTGCACGTTCTCAAATCAGGCATCACAGGACTTTTTCCAGTACAACACACACACACAAAACACAATTCTATGAGGGGCAATGAAGCAGCCAAGCAGCATCCTAGTGGTCTCTTAAGAGGCCTGTGCTTGCACATTAGGCCTGGGCTTTGCTCCAGAGGCGGCACTGTGCCATACAGCTGGTCTGGTACATGCTGACAAACACACACACAACTCTTTGCAATGTACATTGTACCACTCATTAATGATGCTTTCACCCTCTCACTCACTGACGCACAAACCTGACCTGTATTGGTAACCTGAGCAATGCTGGGCCTGTCTGCGAGTAGGGGCAGATAGAGCTTAACAGCAGACTGTCCCTGGGAGCACATTTCTGCCTTTGTTAAGTATGTTTATCCATTCTCCCTCTCCCTCTTTTCCCTCCTCTCTTCCCTCCTTTTCTTATAGGAGAGGTTGTCAGGTGAATGTGGTGTCTCCTGTCTGTGGTGCAGGGACAGGGTCAGTTGGACAGAATTTGACAGAGGTAGTGAAAACGTGACAGAGAGATCCTGATAGATAGAGAGAGGGAAAAGAAAGCTAGCTGGATCAAGTAGCCTGTGGTATTAGCTGACTGACCTGTGAGGTCAGGCTATAGTTTGGACCTGAGGCTTTTTGACCTGCTGTCTTTTAAAAGGCTGGAGGCAGGAGGACAACAACTCTGAGGAACAATGATTTCATAACGCGTTGAGGAACGTTGCTTTACAGACAGACATGCACAAAACCCATTTTCCTGTAGTTTAGGAAGAGGTGTGTGCAACTCCTATCAAGCGTCCAACCACTGATTTGAAAAACCACACTAAAATTGCTCTAGTGAAAGGCTGTATTTGGCGTTACAAACACACTTCTCCCGATTGAAAGACCACAGGTTCTACGCCTGCCAACGGCTGAAATGTCTTGAGTGAATGAGGCATTTGTGCGATTAATTGGGTGAATTTTGACTGAATGCTTTTATGCCCAGCTAGAATCTGCAACATCATAATGCAGTAACCAGACATGTCAATGCATCACTAATTAAATCAACAAGAATGTTAAAGGAAATCTAAAGAACTCCACAAGTTTTTACACAGAAAACCTTTTGATAAAGTTTGTTTCTTCAAAAACTTTTGCCCCAAGGAATCTTGCACACTTTGTGTTTTGAGGTGTGTCAGCCCATCAGCCATGCAGTTCAGTCTAGACTGATGGACCCATATACCCACGGCCACACACATGGGTCTAGGCCACATTATACAGAAAGCCCTGTGCAAAATGTCAGACAGCTAATGACCCAGATCCTCCACTCACCCACTAACTCAACCTGACAGACTGACAAAGCTGAAACTCTGGAACACACTTTCTTGGTAGGTGGAAAAGAAAAACCTGACATCAACATAAAATTAGGACTAAGTGATATAGGCATGCTGAGAAGTACAGTATTTACAGAATACTTCAATAAAGCAGTTATGAGTTAGAACAAAATGAGTGGTGTTAGATGTTTTTTAGTATTTTTTCCAGGCATTTTATGCATTTGTTGGAGAGGAGATTATGGAGACAGACAGGAAATGAGGAAAGGGAGACAAGGGGAATAACATGAAATAGAAGTCCCTTGCCAGACACAAACCGGTAATGTTGTGGTTCATGGTCAGCACCTTAAACCCCTAGACGACCAGGGTGCCTAAACTAGGGCTAGGTTTAGTATTTCTAGATTTATCTACAGTTTTCCCTCATGTTTAATTTCCTAGCAGAACAGAAATATTTTTGATAGAAATCTGAGTGCTGTGGGTCTAATCCTTGTACCCCTCTTACTACTGGCAGCTTGTAATGATGCAGATGCAGAATGTGAGGGTGTCTCTGTCACACAAATAATGGAGGTTCAAACACAAGACATAATATGTGCTCTGGCAGAAAATTAAACACACCATTCTACAAGTCACTTTAGGTCGCTGTTTACTATTCTGAGATATGATAGTAAAAAAGACTGAAAACATGAGATTTAATAGCCAGTGAAGTTACAAGGTTCCCATGCTGGACCCCAGGAGCCTGTCAGAGTGAATGTGTGTGTGTGTGTGTGTGTGTGTGTGTGTGTGTATGAACAGGTGTGTTTCTACCCTATAGGATCCCATGACAGATTCCAACCACATTCCCACATCTACCGCTGAGGGGAGTCTTTGGTGGTGGGAAGTGGGAACGTCATGCCTGTTTGGGAAAGTTTGGGATTGAATTGCCTTATAGGATTTGCAAGGCCAGGCAGGTCTGGGCATTCCTGACAGTGTGTGGAACGGAGAGAGGAGTGTGTGTGTGTGTGTGTGTGTGTGTGTGTGTGTGTGTGTGTACATGCACTCTTCTTTCCCCTAGGCTGGTGTCATGACTCCACAGTGGAGGGGGTAAAAACAGCCCCTTGTTTAACTACCTGGCCAAAAAGTTGTTGATTTTGTGTCTCTTTTCTCTATCTCTCTTCATGTAATTTGACTGTGCTTGTATGAATTAGTAGGCCTGTATAAAATCTTTGTGTGTACATGTGTGACGTTACTCTAAATGTTTGTCTTCTTAAATGCACAATAGATTGTGTATTCTGTTCTTATGTGATATGAGAACATGTGTGCACATTTGTGTTTACACTGGTAGTAACTGGTAAAAAAATGTCAATGGAGGGGTGTTTCAGAGTTTTCTTAGGGCAATAACTGACTCAACCAAACCAACACAAACACCCACACATTACACACACAGATAGACCAACCACTCAAACCCTGCCTCATTCACCTGTAGGCTTTTACAACATGAGTCCCCTATCAGTAGACAGGAAGCCCACATGAAGGAGGAAACAATGGGAATTGTGTGCATGCGTAAGAGTCTAAACAAATAACTCTTACAGGGTTAATGTTTGAGTGTGTGAAGCCCAAGGAACACCCATCAATTAGATTCTGTATATAAAAGCCAAGAATATCTGGCAGCAGGAAGTAGATGAGGACAAGATTTCTCAGGGCCAGAGGGCAAGGCACTGCCAGTTGAATCGTGTCACCACATAGCCGGAGAATATGGCTAATGCATGGGTCATATGGTCAGGATGTCTGCAAGTTGCAAAAACCTTTTAATAGCTTTTTAAGCTCTTTAAATTTCATATGGAATCTGATTTGAGATCAAGTAAAAATTGAGAAAAAAAAAAGTGATTATTACTGACTCAGAATAGACAATGAAAAACCCTGATAATAAAACTCTTTTAGTTAAAGGAAATATTGCCAGAAAAAAAGTCAAGATGGAAATCATTCAGCCTAGTATAACTATAAAAATCTGCCAATGAAATAAGATTAGTGTGGGTTTGAGTTTTCTAGAATCGAGGGTCATGCTTTTGAGATGAAAGCACAGATCTGTATTATTCTGTCTTGTTTAAAACCTTCACACTCATTAATGTGAAGTTCTTCATAATCAAAAAAAACTGCTTTAATCAAACCTCACTGGCAAAAATCATCGCAAAAAACATTGAAGTAGTTGAGGAAAGAAAATGTAACTATTGAAACGGATGAATGAGAGAATAGTTGTGTGAGTGTGTGTTTACGTTATACTTTGAGGTAGATGTGTGTAAATTATACTTCCCAGTGTGTGTGTGTTTGTGTTTATAGGAATTATCATTATGAGTGCGTGTGAATGTGTCATACAGAGTTCCAGCATGCCTCACGTACTTTGTGAATACAGACTTTGTTTAACCAGCAGAGTTTTGTTGAATGAGACCAAAGCTGGAGACCACTCAACTCTAACTGAAGTAGCTGTTAATGGGAGGCTTCAGCAAGGAGACAGGTAAAAATTAGCCCATCCCCAAGAAAGGTCCTTCAAAATTTACTAACAGTGCATATATACTGCATGTTCATGGTACTAATGCTACATACAGTACATGCCTCAATGCCTTTTTAACCAAAGTAAATGAGTCAAATTCCTTCACATTTAGTGATTCCTAATCTATTTTGCAAATGCACATTTACACATAGACAAGATTACCAGTGCATGAAAAAGTTTCCAACAGATCATTGAGTGTGATCTGTTGGAACAAATAAATCTAATGCATTACAGTGCTGACCAGTGTGACCAGTGACCTGCCTGTGTGCCTTAATCCACTCTCTGTAGACAAATCAAGACTGAAAAAGTATCCATGGAATCAAACAACATACACAGGTCTGGTCATGTCAGTGGTGGCACAGACCAAGACATGACTAATACTCAACAACTAGAGGGGTTGTTAGTGGTGTGCTTGTGCTTGCACCAGTTCCAAAAACACAGAAATCCTCTCTATCCATCTCTGGTTACCATTAACGCCAGACTAGAAATGAGACCAGAGCCATACTGGTAGTCTGACTCATACAAGCCACATCCCACTCATTTCCAACATGACAAATAAAAAACACACAAAGCACAACGGTCATTTGCAGTATCGTCTGGTTCATGACCTTTACTTTAACAATGATTTTTCAAATTATGATTCATTTTGTTTGAACAGAAAAAGAAAAAAAGAAAAATTATTCCTCATACTTAGTGCCTAACACTGACATAAATTATACATAACTTATGCAGTCAACAGTAATGTTGGCTAGGAGTCGAAATTCTGAAAGTGGGTGTCAGTCATCTTAAGTGTTGAACATCTGATTTTGGAACCAGATTATTCACCGTATGCTATTATTGACAAGTATGCAGGAACATGATAAACTCCTGAACAAGTTTAGAAAGCATTTTCCAATTTGAAGCGACTAAATATATTTTACCAATTTCAGATAGGTGCCATTTGGTAAAAGTAAAGAGGGTGTTATTATAATGCATGCATTATAATGCATGAGAGAAAGCAAGTCCGGACATGCCTTGTGGGCACTCTGCAAATTGTGCTGCTTTTAATCAGTAAAGTTGTGTAAAAAGAGACCAAGGCTGGTGGCTAGGCCTGATAGAGAATCAGACAACTCTCCCTCCTATCCTTACTTTCCCATGTGCCAATTCAAGTCTCCAAATATATTGTAAAAATATGTCATCAGCACCACCATATATGTCGAATAAGTTTATGTCCAGGCTCATCAGGCCAGACATACACATATGTATTGATATACAAGAGAAGACAGTAGGAAAACTAAGCTTAAAAAGCAGCCGGCCACTTGACATCCAAGTTATTTTAACTTGAAGTTACTGTATCTGTTTGAAGAACTAACCAACTAAATCCTGCTTTATCTGGCTAGTCAATGGAGATACCTTAAGCACTACTGCCACCTACTGACAACTTTAAGATTTCCTCTAATGGAATTATTTAGATATTACAATATACCTAGCTATCATAAGTTGATTCAAGTAAGCATATTTGAATGCATGGAAGCCGATGTATGCTTTTAATACTACAGTCTGGATTTGGTTGACTGACTGTAGTTAAAATCACATTTATGGTCTCTACAACATCCAATGTGACAAACTGAACCAGTGACAATCTGCCTTTTTACTCATTTCAATTTCAGCTTTCAGTGTAAGCTTCTGTTTCGCAAGTGTTTGTGAGTCTTACTGAGATCCTCCGCCAGCTGTACACGGCGACCAGTGATGAGGTGGGTCTTCTTCTCCATGTCTTCCCCAAAGTCATCCAGCACCTCCTTCACATTTTTCTCCAACCGGCGCACTGAGAAGACAAATGGAGGAACAAAGACACATACAAAGCATAACAATCAATATCCAATCCAAAAACAATGCATGGGATTTTTCCGTTTGCAGATTGAATTATTTGATCAACACATTTTAGCATCATTAAAATGGTTGAGGGAGAAATTGTCTATTCTCACAATGGGTGTTTTTGAGCATACCGGTTGTAGGACCAATTTTATTATTGAATTATTATCAATGACCTGGAAAACTGGTTATAAATCTTGGGTAAATTATATGACAAAGTAAAGGTTGTCCAGCTGCCCCAGTAATCCATATCTCTACCACTCTGAACTAAGCTTTATCCATTGATCTCAGTGTTGACTCTCTCGCCTAAATAACTGAAGGTTCCACTGACACAATTTACTCCATCAGAAAAATATACATCTGAAAGTATAGAGTAAAATTTTCATCAATAACCTGTTAGCATTATGGAATAACTCAAAAGATAAGTATTGGTAAGAAACCAAACTGAATGATGATAAACAATTTGTTAAAATTTGAGAGGCAAGGATGACTAACAGGGGGAGGCAGAGAGTTAGATATTGAACCATATTGTAAATTATATATAAAGTATCCATTGCTGCTCCTTTTATATGCAAATGGTGGGAGCCTCCTTTTAGAACAATCTTCCATTATAAATAAGTCCCTAATCCTTACCCTCAGTGTTGGTGAGCTGTTGTCGGAGAGTGTTGGCTGTGATGACCAGCATTCTCTGGATCCTCCAGAACAGTACCACATCATTGCACTCCAACTGTGAAAAATATGAAGACACAGTTCAACTTTTCACACAATGACAATTAACACAGGAAAGAAGAAGGTAGAAAAGAAAGACACTTCAGGGTAGTTCTTCACCTCTCCTTACCTCAGAGTCAACAAAGTGTCTCTGGTAGTAGTAAAAACCTCTCTTGCAGAGGCTACAGTGAGCCAGTGCCTTCTGCAAGAAGTGTCGGCGATACAGCTGATGCCACGTGTCCTTGATCTGTACAGGAAAAGAAGTCAGCACTCTGGGAGTTAATGGGTGGTAGTTATAATAAAAGCTCAAACTCTGTAAATGCTGCAACTATGAAATAACAAACACTGGATTTAACATATTTTTCCCATCATCTAACTTTTGTTTAGAGGCTCACCAGCACAGGGTCAACTTCGACCCCTCGTCCCTCGAGGTTCTTCCTCACTGTGGTGACCTCGTCATTGGCCAGGTAGGCTGTGTGGTCATCATGCAGCTTCAGCAAACGCTCCAGCTCATTTTTTGTTTCATTACGGATGTGCTAAAAGGTCAAAGATAAGGAAGTGAGCATTTAGATTTATATGATTATTCAATGCACTGTGTGCTTCTATCAAGCTCTAGTACCTGAGGTACTGTAAAAGGTGGATCTGTACTAATGTGTAATGTAACTGGTATTATACCCCGTCTTATAATCCTTCCACTTAAAAATCAATGGGGTGCCTCTAAAACAACAGCACAGTCATGCCCAGGAATTTGGGGAGACTCCTCAAACTCTGACCTGATCTGGTGTGCGATTCTTCCAGTTCAGCCACCTCTGCTTCCAGTCTGGACCCACCATGTCTCTAATTACTGAGTCAGCTGCAAGAAGAGAGAAGACAGATGTTCAAAGAGAATGAAAAGCATACAGTTTGCCATCCATTGCAGAATCCAATTCCATTGAAAGTATTTAAAAACTCTTTCATCTAGAATTTCTATGGTGCAGAGCACCAGGGGCAGTGAAGCAGAGTAACACACTACACAAAATAATACAAAGGAATGACCATTTCTGACCAGCTGTCCTCTCCTTTATGTGTGTGTCTGTGACATGTTTAACTGTGCCAGCCATATTATATTGAGCCATGCTGAACATTAGAACAGTGTTCGACTGCGATTCCCGAGTTTGTTCCGTAATTTAATGGCTCTGACCCAACTATGTTTGGATGTCAACCATGAACCCAGAAGTAGAGGAAATGTGAAAAATGCTAAATGGATGAGCTGCTCATATATACCGCTGTATATATGACCATTCATTATCTTGAACCATGTTCATGTTATGACTTTCCAACTTAACTACACAGGGCTATGAGACATTTTGACAGCTAAGATATCACAGTTTAATAGAGAAAGGGAAGTCTAGCACTTGGTGTGAAGTTGTATAAAGCCATCATGGCTAACGTACTGTCTTTGAGACGTGACTGCAGGGTTTCTTCCATGAACTGGATTGCTGCATCCCACTGAGGTTTGTCTGTGATGGAACGGTCTTCTAGGGCATTGTGCTGGATTACCCTCTGACAAACACATACAAAGGGCAAGGAGAAAAATCACATTAGTAGCAGAGTTGTATAATGTAATGCAATGTAATAGAAATGCATAATAAGTGCAGTACAAAATATGATACTTGATAGCATGATGACTACACCAATG
Source organism: Seriola aureovittata (assembly GCF_021018895.1). Classification (NCBI taxonomy): domain Eukaryota; kingdom Metazoa; phylum Chordata; class Actinopteri; order Carangiformes; family Carangidae; genus Seriola; species Seriola aureovittata. The sequence continues at coordinate 14,780,149 of NC_079369.1, read as the reverse complement.
TCACCAAGACCAGTTTCCTTTTAAAGGAAGGTAGATGATAACTAAATTGCCTTTTGAAAGGGACAGATTAAATTAACTTGTGTATAAGGTCTCTGTATCCTTGTGCTCAGGGTTGGTGGATTTACTGTTTGTTTACCAGGCTGTCCATGGCCCTCTCATTCCACTTGTGCCTTTTGATGCTCTCGTCCTTCACAGCCTCCTTCAGCTTGTCAAAGATGTCGTCCTGGTCTTTGCCTTTGTATTCAGCCATGAAGCGGGCAAACTCCTCCTGCAGTGTCTCCCAGGCAACCTGATGAGGAGCGAAGTGTTTTGGGGAAAGAAAAGAATCATAATACCACAAGGCCATTGCCTTTTTGAATATTCCTTACAATAAATTCAGTTTGTGACAAAATATAGAAACTTAATGTCACTAAAATATCAAATCATTCAGTAATAATTCAGTTTTAGCAACTGCATAATGTATATATGGAAGAATTACATATCAAAAACAATCCCATGATGAAACCAATTTAATGTAATACTCAACATTACAATCTGAATTATAATATGACCAGTTGTATTAAGAAAGACTGCATTACCTCCAGCGCTTTGTGTGGAAGCTGCTTGTCAGTCCACTGCTTGAGCTTGATGTCTATGGTGGTGTTAAAGGTACCAGAGTCCATTGTTTGGGCAGCAGGCAGGTAGATGTTCTCAATTACATGGGTAGAAACACGTTCCCACAGCTTCTTCTGCAGGATGGCCTCCCTGCAGGGGTAAAAGATAACTCATTGCAACTTCAAAAGAAATGTGATTAGTACCTCACTCTGAAGCTGGTTGTTGCAATTTTTGTTCTCTTGAGATCTAGTAAAACGCTGAAGGAGCGACGACATTAACGTAATAGATGTTAACATCCTTTTTTAGATTCGGCTTATCATGTTTTGTTTCAGATGTAAGATGGATCTAACAAGCAAGAATGCTCTGAACAAAGTTGCTTTTAGCTGTCTAGCTCAGTTCGCTTAAGTGACCCGGTGGGGCCTGAAAACAATGAGTGAAGAGGGATCGTTCTTGGCTCAGCTGCTTTCACAGTGCAGTCTGCTGCAGTCACAGTGTGCTGCTGTGATTGCCCTTGACTGTAGATTCCAATACAGCTTCAGTATGACCCTGTTAACAGCTAAAGGCCTCCGCACTCTCACTCTATCTCTCCACAGCAGTGTGACAATGGAACAAAACCCTCCCCAAGTTCCCCTGAGACCAGAGCAGTGTTGTGCCTTTCTCATTAATCATAAAGGCACGCTCATATTTCATTAGGCTCCCCTTTTGTTCAGGCTAGCACTCCTCACTGTCAATAAGCACTTTCTCCAATAGTGCTGGCTGCTGGCTGGCTAACAGGGCCACCCCTGTTCCAATCCATGGGCCATTCATCAGAGTATTGATCTGGGAGAACTGATGGCACGCACACTGGGGACAGCCACAACACCATGCATACATCTCATTTAGCAAGGTTTTCCTCATTGGAGGTGAGGCATAACTAGACATTCACATGTAGGTAAATGCTTTCAGAGAAAGACCAGCAGATTGCCCTAAAAATAGCTTTCCACTCATGTCTAGTTGAGTGCTGTAGCAGAACATATGATCTAATTCAGGAAGACAATTTTTATAAAGTTCAGTCATCTCAAGGGGATTTCCTAGTAAGACCAATATACTAAATAGGGTGAATAAACAAATAATACTCACAATATTAAAATTTGATCAATATTTACATTGTGACAACTGACTTCTGACTCAAGAACAGGAGGAAGCACTGTGTATTTGGAAAGTGGGGTCTACTGAATCCATAATTAGCTAAAACAAAGTTGAACCATAGTATAAAATCTTGCAAGGTTAATGCTGTTTTGACAGATATAACTCATCCTGAACTTACCAATGTTGTGGAGTCACTTGACTCAAACTAATGACTTCATCCAAGATTTCATTTTTGGCCTTTTCATAAAGTTCATTCTGCAAGGATTCAAAATAAGGCACAATTAGATGAGTATAATATGCCTTTGGAGAACTTCTGTGTAAGAGGACTTTCTGTTTCTCACCCTGTCCAGCTCTCTCAGACGAGGGTAGTTGTTCTTCCATTCTGTCTCCAGGTTGAAACGGGATGCTGTGGTGAGGAGGGACATTGATTATTTCATCATTTATCATTTACAATAAGAACACCAGCATGTATAACCTTAAACTTCACATTTAAAAATCAGTGACATTATAATTGCATACAAGTGATTCCATCATAAAGCCTATTTAGAAACTTAATCTACCTCTTGAAATTTCTAAATTAATCTACCTTCCCTTATGTGTCATTTCCCAGGTGTTTGTCGTCACGCCTGGATGACAGCAAACAGTAATACTCTATAATCAACAGGCAATGATCATACAGGGACAGGGCCTGCTTTGTTTTAACTTGGGTATGATATAAAGGCAGCTTTCAGACTGATAATGGTGCCTATCCTTTAATAAAAGTAGGTAAGGACTTTGCACACTCACTCTTTTAACTAGTCCCTTAGGAGAAGAAGGGATGGGGCCGATCACACGCACTTTATCAAAAGTCAGAGTTTTAGTACTCACATATGCACACAGGGGAAGACCAGAGACAGAATCACAGACACGGACACACACGCACACCAAGCCTGCTGTCCCTTTCCACAGCTCCCTATCCACAGTGGAGATTAGGCTAATTGCTGGTTTGTGGGGCCACGGTGGCACCAAGCAAGGACGATTGAGGCCGGCTGCGTGTGATTTGATGGGCTACGGATCGATACACCACACAATGGGCCTATGGGAACTGCAGTCTCACGGCCATAAATCTCCTGTGCAGTTAGCAATGGGCTTGTAATTGTCTAGACTAATTGCAGTTGGAAGGCAGGACTGGAGGAGTAGAGAAGTGTGGCAGGGTGGGCTGAGTAAGGCCAACAAAAGCAGGTGGAGGAGTCAGGAATAGTAGCACCTGTTTCCTGTGCAGCGTAATGAATAGAGGCAGGTGCCAATATCACAGTTAATGAAGAAAACTTTATGTCCACTCCCACTTTCAGAACATGCCTGGCACCATAAAGGGGCTTTGGACACAAACATCCACTAAATGGTGCACATAACAAGGTTTAAGAATCATTCTTCTCTGGGATAAAAGTTAAAATTATAAACCTATTCTGTTTTCTGTGCAGTCTTACCTTTGAAGACATCAGCCTGCTGCTCAACAGACTCCCTAACCATCTTCCAGAAGCAGTCGGAGACGGCCAGACTCAGGTTCTTTGTGGTCACCTGGTGGGCCTTCAACATGCCATCCCTAATTGAATCAATGCATTACTTGTCAGCTTTGACTTAAATCATGCAATGTAACGTTAACGTTTGGTGAATCAGGTGTAACATGCCTAAGTAATCTGGAGTTCTGGAAGAAGTCCTCCTCGTAGTCTTTAATGGAGTCTATGCTTTCACCAGTGCTCCCTGCGCACAGGTAAATAGCAGAACAAGTGAGTGAGTAATTGACAATTCAGGTAATGTTGGATTTCATATAGAACAATAACAAAAATATTATAAGTGCTACATAATATAATAAGTCAGAGCAAAAACTTCCCCATGCAAACAACAATATGATGAAGAAACCACAAATTACCTCCATCTAGTTTGCTGGGTAGCACAAGTAGTGTCGTGAAACAAAATTAAAGAATTGGGACGTGATCATGATCTGAAAGTCCTCAATAAATAATGTGAAATTAAATGCTCCACGTTGGATGACTCAGTAATAGAGGTTACCTTTGCCTGTCACCACAGCAAAGTAGCCCAGGGCCTTCATGGGAAACAGCTTTCCTTCCACTATTTGCTGGATCTGAAAAAAAAGATTTAACAGAAAGGATTTAAGTTTTTTGGCTCCTCCTGTCTGCACTATAAGGTTCCTAAACATTGGGTTGTTGAGGGACAAGCTGGTTAAAATCAAAGTGCTTGGCTCCCTCTGGTGGAGCAGCTTCATATAGTCGCCTCTCATAGTTGTGGGTACGTCATATACTGGTTTAAAAAAATCTTCAAATGCAACTGTTTTGTTATTAGTCACACTGGTTTTGCTCCCTATTTCTGTGTTCTTAACAGAATTCACATGGGATGTCAACGATTATCATTGATTTCACCACTGTAAGAAATGATACAAAATATATCAACCAATAATATGAAATTCAACTGTGGCACTGTTTTCCTTTTTGGACATCAATAATAAAAAGCATGTAGACAGATCCATGCTTTCATCACAGGAACAAAAAGTGCCAAGTAACTCATAGTCAATATGATATACAATTTTTGAGTTGAGTTGGCACTAAAAGCCCAATGGAGGGGTAAGTGACGAGTTAAACCGTCTCACTCTGCTCGGGCTGGCCAGGTTCTTCTCAGCCAAGTCCACCTTAGTCAGGACAAAGATAGTCCTCTTCCCTTGGGGGTCCATCTGGCTAACCAAGTCAGTTACAATGCTCCGCTCTGCATCGACACTGCCATCTGGACAGAGAGAAGGAAGATCACAAGAGATGAAGTAATGCTGTATAGCTAATAAAAAATGAAGACAATAGGACATAATTGCATGGTGGGAATGGTATGTTCATGGCTCACCCTGAATACAGAGGATGATAGCGTTGGGGTTCTGCATGTAGGCTTTGCTGATGCTGAAGATGGTTTCCTTAGTGTCTGATGCCATGCCAGCAGTCACCGTCTGAGAAAGACACACATTAAAAAGGCTTTTTAAAGACTGCATGTGTATCACTGTATTTGTGAAGACAAGTTTGGTTGTGGTGTTAACATTCCCACACTTATCAGACCGTATACTCACACTGATGACACCTGGTAAATCAACAAGCACCATCCTCTGGATGCCAGGGCCTTTGACACTCAAGGATATTGTCTAACATGCAAAAAAAAAAAAAAAAAAAGATTATTCCATGAAACATAAGTAAATCATTATGTCGCAGCTTCTTTGAATGGAAATACTATGTCGCACCTCAGAGCTGACTGTCTGTCCCTCCTTCACGCTCTTCCTCATCCTCAGCTCAATCTCATGCCTCAAAGCAGAGAGCTGCAAGACATAGGAAGAAAGACGAGATAAAATTGTGTGAACAGAGAACTAAGTTAAAGCTGTAATTCATATTAGGTGGATGGAGTGAATGACTTTGTGACTTACATCCTCCTCCTTGGTCAGGTCAAACTCTCTGCCACTATCCTTGAACATGGCCACATGGTGGGGGCCTTCACTTAGTGTTACCTACAGAAAGAAAATGAGCATAGTCTAATCTCTAAAAACAGGGTTTCTTTACATTTTCAACTTCCAAAATACCTTCATTTCTTGGTTGACAGTAGCCAATAAAATAATTTTACATTCTGGATAAGCAATTACTTACTAACTGATGTTACTAAGTAAATCTAATTTCATGGCATTTCAATTACAAAGTGTAGTAACAGTAGGGCTTCAAATTAACCAGCTATTGGTAAATGTGTAAATCTTTTTTGTGTTGTTTTACATTCTAAAGAAGAGGATTACACATCAGCAAGTCTGATTCCACTTACCTTGACAGGGGAGCGAGTCATCATCTCTCCTGAGCCCCGAGGAAAGATCCTGGCCTGAGCTATCATCTCCAGCACACTAGTCTTCCCAGCACTCTGATCCCCGACCACAACCACCTGAAAGAGGAGAGGACAAACTGAGAGACTGTGGCAGAGTACACAGATGGATGGAGGAGAACGAGGAAACCTAAGGAAAAAGAAGTGGAAAGGACCAACTAACACAAATTTGAAATGCAGGAATCTGGTGTGAGGATTCATCAATAGACAGATAGCAATTCTATTTGAAAAATTAGAAGAAATATATATTTTGGATAACAACATCTTTCCTTTTTTGCAAATATCAGAAACAAAACAAATCAAATAAATCCTACAAACACATTGAGTAACTCAGTGAGGCAGTCTTGTTAGAGAATTTGTAACAACTGAAGAATCAATTAAGCCCATATTTGAAAGCAAACCATTTGTAGTGAATGAGGAGCTGACTGACTGCTCCTTACCCTGGGTAGGTGGTCCTGCGTGTTGTAGTTGGCATCGTAGTCAGACAAAATGTCCAGAACCTCAGAATACAAGTCAATAAGGGATTTCTACATGGGGAGAAACAAAAATGAACATTGATGATAAAATATGTGTCAATACTTTAACCTTCAAACATGTATTTGTCACTTGTAGTCTAGCAGTGATTGTAAGGAATAGCTAAAGTAAAAGTGAAATAATTAAACTGATATTATTGCTCAGAGCAGCATTAAAGGGACAGTACCCAAAGATGGGAGTGACTATTCCTGTGTCCACCGAATGATCATTGCAAACCCAAACCCAAGCCTCAGAAGTTAAAATGAATGTGTTTATTGTATGTGTATGTGTATGTGTGTGTATGTGTGTGTGTGTGTGTGTGTATGTGTGTGTGTGTGTGTGTGTGTGTGTGTGTGTGTATGTGTGTGTGTGTGTTTAGAAACCTACCTTCACTTTCCTTTGGTGAATCCCCTTATCATCTTTTTGCAGCACCACTTTCCTTAACTCTTTATTCTCCTTCTCCAGTCTCTCCAGCATGCGCTGATATTTTAGCTATGTGATAGACAGTAGCATCCCATCAACAATGAGCATCAGTAACACATAACATGTAAAATGAGATGTTTTTACCAAAAAATCTGGTGGCAGTATTTGATCTAGAGGTGCAACGGTTGGATTTACCTAATTTTTCAGCTGTACGAACAGTATGCAGTATTGTATGAGTAGTAGTTAATAACCTATTCTCCAAGCAGGTAAGTTTTAACCTATTTGATGGTTTGGCCAAATCTTGGCAATTCCATTTCACTGGGAAATAAGACCAGTATTTAAAAATATTAGAAAAATAAAAGCTCTTGCATGATAATAAGAGTCCTGTGTTTCACCAAGAGACAGATTTTTAGCAAAAGTATCACAAAATCTACTGTACCTGTGTACGAAGCAGTTCTTCTTGAAGCTGGTCTATCTTTTCTTTGTCTGATGACTAAAGGTTGAAGCATAAAAACAGAAAAAGAACAGCAACAAACTGAGTTAATGCTTCGTTTCCACTTTGAAAATAAGGGCTACCCGTCACTCTCACTTTGCAACTTCATAAGCATGAAATCCCACCAGCATCAGGAAGGTTCATTACGTGCACACTGTATTACAGAGAGAACCAGAGTTGAGTCAAGTTAATGCATTAAGAGAAGAACAAAATCAGATTTCAGACAGACACTACTCATTCTGGGATTACTCAGCTTTGATCAACAAGCTCCAATTCACAAAACAGGCACAAATCACAGGGTGAGCCCTGAAAAATATGAATTTCATCCCAAAATTATTTAGTCATTGCAGTTTGATTTTTTACAACTGGGCAAACATCATTTTATTTTGCATTTTGTTTACTTGCAATAGGTTTGACAGGATGAGAAACAGGACAGAAAGCAGGAGACACAGCATAAATGGACAGATGGGACTGGCAGCAGAAGAAAGGGAATTTAAGAAACAAACAAACGCAAAACTACTGTAGCAAATACAATTTCTATACTACACAACAAGGACAAGAAGTGCGCTGTAAATTACCTTTTAGCAATATGAACAAACAGTGTATTAAAATGCTTTGAATTTCCTCAATTAGGAAAGTTATTTGGGCTTTACATAACTTCTCGTAAGTTTAAGACTTCTCCCGTGCTGATGATAAAATGATCAGCTTCCTTTATAAAAGTTGTCCATTCATGGTAGTTTCAAAAAGTGCAGCTCACACCATGCAGCAGGTTGCCACTCCATGCAGTGTTTCCATACATTAATGTGCTCCTGATGATAATCCATCCATTTGCATGAGAGTGAGGCTGAGCTACTACGTCACTTCTGGAGCCAGGCTATGAAGGTCCATGCATGCCTTTTCCACAGCCCACTGATAAAATAAATTTTAGCACAGCCTGACAGACTATGGGGTGATACATGGAGGCTACTGTTGGGTATTACAGGGGTCAGACTAACGGACTGCACTAGAAATAATATAAAATTTAAAAAGGTTATAAAATATTTAAAAACACTAGCATCATGGCTTAAACTGGAGGGCTAGACACAAACACCTGTAAAATATAATAATCCAATGCAGTAGCAATACAATAAATAATTTTAAGTGGAGGGGGTTGGTTTAATCTATGGTGGTGTTGTACCGTGTTTGCATTCTGTTTTAAGATGCTACTGTTGTCTATGTGGTGGACAAAATAAACACATTGTGGGTTAGCAAACATTGTATTTATTGCATGGCCACAGCACTGGAATGTATTATTGAGTTAATTAATTATTCTGCAGCTGTTCATGTTGTTGTGTCCTCCATCCTGTGCATATTAGGGACTAACAGAAAGCAATGCTACCAAAAATTTAATCTTCTATAAAATAGAAAGACTTTTATTTAATTATTAAAATTGCCAGCTCTACTCTTCACCAATTAAGTCAGTTAAAAAAGCAACTTAACAACAACTGAAAATGTTTTCACTCACCTCCACTACTTTAACTTCTCACCCTGCTGCAGTGATGCCTCAGTGTACTCCAAAGTATGTCAGTACACTGTGACATCACTGTTAGGTGTGATTATAGGTGCAATGGAGCACACTTCCAAGCACATCCAACCTGACCAATTAGTGATGCTGGATGTATTGAGAGGTACAACAGACTTGAAACTTTCATCCAGAGAGACCAGTGAAACCTGCTTTTCAGCCTGGTGTTAAGTTACTGTAACGTTTCGTCAAGGGAGCTGGTTTAAATAAAATTTTTCTAGAATATATATTCTGTTCCTACTCTGTAGCTGTGATCTTTAGGAGCCATTTGTGGGATAGGACGAATCTAAGTGGGGTGGGACCTTCACCTTTCGTTTCTGTTGAAGGGGGCTGGGGTTCGGAGGCGGACTGGGAGCAGGCTCTGGCGGTGGGGGACGCGCACTATTGGCTGCAGCGGCCCGCCGGACCTCCTCCTCGTGCCGCTGGATCTGCTGCTGAATAAGAATGAGCTCGCCAAGCAGACCCTGCTGGGGTACGTCATAGTGAGAAAGAGGTAGGAGCAGCAAAAAACATAACAGCCAGCTACTAGTCTGGTCAGCCATACAGGCCAATGCTGCATCCAAAAAACACAGGGCTACAACAGAAGAAGTCTGGCCTGTGTCTCTGTCGCTGGCATTGGTGCTGTTTGTTGGAGAATCACGATTCAGTTAAGGCTCATGTTTAAGAGAATCAAGATCTTTGGCTTTGGTAATCTTGCCACAATCATCAGTGTGACCGAACAAAGTTAAGTCTCCCTCAAACACAAAAGGGAGACGCCAAACTTTGCCAGACTGAAGGCAGAAGAGGCAACCAATACCACAACCAGCGCCTCTCAACAAGTGGCAACAACAGTGACTTGTCATGTGCCACTGTGGATTCATGACTGTACGCTCACCATGATTCAGACAACACAATAACTGATTTTTATAATTATACTTAGCAGTATATAATACATGAAGAGAGTTGAAATTCGGGTTTTACTGTAACGGTAAAATAATAAACAAGTTCAGTCCACTGTTTTAATGTGTTGCAACACAATATTAGGCGGTTCTGAATATAATCGATCTGACGATGTTGAAAATGATGAAAATAAGCAAAGCAAGGATTGGGATTGCTCTATCTGGGGTGAGGCATAAAGCATACTGTATAGCAGGTGAAATTTGCTTTGGTTCAGAGGTCCCCAACATGACAATTTGAGCGATTTTGTGCAATTTTGTGCTGGTTTTTGCGCCTTTCTCTGTGTTATGCACATGCAATACATGTAATATGTTTTTTGAAGTGAAACATCAACTTGTAAGATTTTAGTTGTGTTAACTGTGTTCATGTTGGAGACCAGGATTGCAGACAAAAAGCAGGGCATAGGAGAGGAAAGCTTAATTTTTTTTTTTTTTCAAATGCAGCTTCTCTTTAAATATACATAGTCAGAGCTTCCTATAGTTTGTTTTCAAAGTTTAACTCTGTATAGTATTACAAAACACATAAAAACTTACAATAACATAAAAAATAAAACAGAGAGACACTGAAACCGGTCACTTTATGGAAAAGGACAAAACACAAAATGGACAAAAAGGAGAGAGAACACAAGAAATGAAACACACGTGCATACAAAGTGTTTGCCAGAGATGATATACTGTGGTGGAAGGGTTGGTGTCTATGAATGAGCCTTCTGGGGAAAAAAGTTGAGAGGAATGACAAGCAGTAAAGGCACATGAAGTAATGATAAATATCGAAATGAGTGCCATACAGTATGTACATGGTATCCTGTGTTAATGGTGTAAATTTTTATGTAAAATAACACTCAATAGTAAACTGCTCTGCACTGAGAAAAGCTCTTATCTTTCTTACCATCACCTCAGGACCTCAAAAGCGTATCTTGATAACAGGCTAGCATGTAGCCTGAAACTTTTCACATGAAGTAGAACAGACTGAATCAGACTGCACCCAAAAAAAATTAAATATCAATATAGAGGACACCATCAGTCAAAGCACTTTATGGGTGCTCCAGTTCATATAATCAGGACCCTGTTTAAGTGTAGCTTTTAACAACTTATGTGAGACAACATGAAGTCTGCTTGGTGCCTCACAGGCTCTTAAAAGATATTTCGTTATTGCTTACAACTCATATGTTAGTTCTTTGGGTGCATTTTGATTTAGTTCACTATAGTTCTTGCCACTGAAGTGAAAGGTAGCCAAGCTGCAGACAGGAGCAGAGTGGGACTGAGCTGTGGTGGTGTAGAGAGCAGAAAGCTGACAACTGTCAGCAGGTTATTATAAACTTGCCTTTTTGTATTGCTTGTCACCGGCATCTTGTGTGGCTGCAGCAGAAGAATCTGTGGCTTTTAGAGGAGGATCACCTGAGGTTTCTACCAGAGGAGACATAACACCACAAAATAAGGTTATCAATGTATCATTGACTATTGAGTGCTGATTGTAAACAAGCTTAGGGAGAAAATTATGCCCATAACTAAAAAATGCCAGATAGCCATTTAAAGCAGGCCTAGGATAAGAAAAATAGACCAGTGTTATCAAAGTTCAAATGTTTGGAAAATATTGCACTGATATATACACATATTATGTGCATGTAAAGTAGATGCATATGAATACAATGTAATAGAACCTGTTTACATCAGTTCATTTTGAAAGAGTAACGGCCAATGGGGAAACTCGAACAATCAGTGTTCCGACCAATGGTGTAACTTCATCATTCACTCACCAACAGACATTTGTGTTTCTGGGGCGGGCCCCATTTTTAAAGTCCAGCCAAAAACATGCAATAAAGGTTCGGAAAACTGGTTAAAGTTGGTTCTGTTTAGGTATAAGGTCAATGAAATTTTGATTGGTGGATTTTCGTGGGGCAGCCTGTTAAGAAGAAAGCTTATTGCAAGACAAAATAAAACAACCTGACATGTAGTACAAAGGAAATTGTCACTGAATGCGTCTTTGTACAAATGACTTTGGAAGATTAGATTAGGTCTTTGCATAAACTTTTGTACCTAGATGCATTTATGGTTGCATCATTATTATTTATCATCACAACTATTTGACATCATTTAAGAAAAAAATATTTTGTAAATATTTGAATTTTTCAAGAATTTCCAACCTAAATTGATGTTTTATGTAAATTTTTTTTCATTTATTTACAACTATATTCAAAAATTTACTTTTTAAATTTTGTGTGCATTTTCCAAACATCTGAGTGTCAGTAAATAAAGGCAGAAAGAGATCGCACCATAGATTAGCAATGAGAGTGTAGTTAAAGAAAGCAGGTGATACAGGCCAGGGGAGAGAGGGTGGAAGTCAAAGGAGGCAAAAATCACACAGGTGGGACAAGGTAAAGCCAAGGACAGTCAGGTTATAGAAAGTCAAAAGGGAAGAGGAGACAAACAGAAAAACAGCCATTTTGATCTTTTAATTTTTCCTTTCCAGACTAGGAAAATCAAAAGATCAAGATGGGTTATTGATCCTATTTAACACTTTTCTTTTACTGCATGTGTGCTTTGATGTGAACAAGAGAATAGTTCTCAGGATTTTAAAAGAAGTCTGGAAGAGCAAGAAATCTAGAGTCTTTTACTGATTCAAACAAACAGATGTCAGCCACAAGGTAAAATCAGATGTCTGCATAAATAATCATACTCCTCTGAATACCCCGAGTCCAAGACCTTTTCAGCATTCTAGTCACAGGTTATACATTTATACAATAAATAACCTGTGTTAACCATGAACACTGCTGTTGTTGACAGCAGTGTTCCTGCTGGAACCTAACGTGGTATTGAATCTTCCTGCCTTTACAGCTGAACCATGGCAAGAACTCCTCAAGTCCGCAAGCAGGAACCCACAACCATACCAATATCGTGGCAAGATGGTGGTCAAACAGCGGCAGAAAGAATAAAGGGGAGTGGGCAGCGCTACTGAGTGCAGGGTTTACACACCTAACAAAAGATGCAGACCAGCTCCTTTGACTTCACTACCCAAACTCACACCTGTGAAGAATGTGGAGGAGGACAGGAGGATAGGGGAGGAGGAGAAAGGGAGAACAACACAAGATATAAATCATAAAAGACAGAAGCAGCGGGATGATGGTCAAAGCAGGGACACAGCTAAATGGTGTGTATTAAAACAAAGCAGCTGCTGTGCCGGAAATTCAAGTGAAGTAGCCACTTAATGAGAAACTGTTAAAAGAGATAAGCACACCCCAAACTGGTCCTGATCCTCAATGAGCCCAAAATATCCTTTTTTGTAATTACCAGCCAATCAAGAGGTTGCTCTATTTAAAGGCATTTCCTGTACTTGCTAGAGGCGTGTAGGCAGAATAAGATTTCTTTTTTAATATTATCACTTTCTTCCTTTCTGACTCAAAATACTGAATTCAAAACACTAAAACCTCTTCAGTATATTAGAGAAATGTCATGGTTATTTCACTTATTTTTTTGGAACTGATAAGAAGCAGAGCAGTAGGTGAAACCAGAGAGATATGAACCAGTTGCTAATTTGCTGACAATTTTTTTAGGAAGTTTCAACTGACATGATGGTGAGTGGATAATTTTATTCAGGGTGAACCATCCCTTTTGTCAAACATTCTTCAATACATTTGGGATATGTGAGCACATGGTGTGCTATTAGCAAATTAAAAATCAAAACCCCTGAGGCAGGACTGATGTGAGTGACAAGAGTGATGACAAACTGGAGGTCTGAGGTTCACCCCAACTGTAGTAAACCCCTTATACTCTACAATCAGGGATTAATCCTCTCACACAATACATCTGCTATATGCAACAATGCGATTTACAAGAGATGTTTTTTGGAATAGATGTAAAGTAATGAGAGCTTTCATCTTATCCAAGGAGAGACAGGCACTCTGGCAAAATGACTTATGAAACACAATACAAAGCAGTTTTATTGTGTTTTTAGTTCATGTTTTGTGAACATAGAAATAAGTCTACCCAGGATTGCTGTGGTTGTATAAGGCATGGATTTTAGCATTGCCTACAAAACTACTGATCTAAAACACATTAGTTATAAGTTATTCGGTATAAAGAAGGGCTCTTTGTAGAATCTGTTAGCAACCACAACCATAGACAAGAGGGCTGTTGCAGAAAAAGTAGCAATTTAGAGCATAAAGTAGGCTACTTCCTCATATTTTCTTATAACCTTGAGTTTATGTTATTTCATTCTGCTACGGTAACTTTGAGGTAAGAGAAACCACAAATACCATACTTTAAGTATGGTAGAGCACCCAACTGAATTGTAAGACACATAATGTAAAAACAGAGGCCAATGCAGGTGTGGCAGACAGGTTTGCTTCAGTACAGTTCCTGTTATCTTAATTTGAAACCTGGACACTGGACATGACCTCAGATTTTTGCAAATAACAATTTTATTTTTGTTATGATGCAGTAACTTTATGAAGACATAGTTCAGGTGTTGTTCACTCACCAGTAGACAGGAGGCTTTTGAGGAAAGTGAAGTTCTCTCCTATCTTGTCAAGGTCAGGTAGTAGTTTGGCTATTTCCTCAATCTCTGGTAGAGCCTTGGCCAATTTTTCTGTGGATACAAGAGATAACTGCTGAAGTGGAGAAAACAGAAAGGTTGGATAAGACAAAAAGTCTTATCCGATGATGCATAACTGTGCAGCCATGTTTCAAGTATATCCTAAGAATAACTATCCCTGTTTCATTAACTGAAATCAGGGATAATTTACAATAAAGTTATGGCCTGTTATTATCACATTAATTCACAATCAAGATGTAAACTGTATGTCTTTCACTTCATGAATCAGGGCACTAAAATAAAGATGCTTACCGAGATCAATTTGTTCACTCAGTTCCCAGACAAAATCAGGAATGACCCAGTTGTATTCACTAAAGTCAGGCAGCAACTCCTTCCATTCCTCATAGGTCTGAAAGTAAAATCACAAACCTTTGTTATTTTCACACATGCAGTACAGGATATAAAAGCTCCATTTTATTAGAAATATAATTGATATTTGCAATTAGCAGGAACACAATATGACAGGTGGAAAAACCAACAAATGCATGACACCGTAAATCAGAGACACATTCAATGACTCAATAATGACCTTTTTAGCTGTGTACCCTCCTCCCACTGCCGTGCCCAGCAGAATGTATCGGAGCTTCAGCAGTCTAGCAGCAAGGCGGGCCACCCAGAAGTTGCGCTTCTGCTGGTAGCTACGGCCCCCTGATCCAGGAGGTGGCTTGGGTGGTCGCATGGGCAACCGTGACATAGAAGTGAAGTAGCGGGCTGCCGTGCGATGAGGATATCGCTGAGGGTTGGTGTTTGCCGAATAGCGGTGGTGGATGGCACGGGACAGAGGGTGCAGCTTCTGCAGCGGTACCAGAAATCTCATCCCCATGTTGGTGGAGACCAGGTTCCTGCAGGCCATGCTGAAAGGACATAGAAATAAGACAACAAATTACACAAGCTTATCTTCCTCATGTGCCTAGACAATACAACATCAGAGGGAGCTTCTAGTCATCCCTTAAATTCTATCTCTAATGATACAAGTACTGACCAAACAGTAATATGAACTCTAATTTTATTCACAAGAGAATCATTCTAGCAGAAAAAATGTGACTCTGTGAAACCTGGGAATCTCAGTTTTCATGTTGTTGTAAAAACAGATATTGCAAATAATTGTAATCTTTATCAATTTCCAGCCAAACAAACCAAAATACACAAAATTGATATGTATAATAGTGTACATAACTAAGTCATACTACAAGTTACCAGTTAAGTAAAAGTTAGTACAACGTAGCACCACAATAAGATACAAAATGCAGGTAAAGAGAGAATATTATGCATATGACCAATTTAGCCATTCAAGTTAACGTTGGCGCAGCAAAATGCATTAAAATCACAATTGAAAACAAATCTACCTTCTATGATATATTGCTATCACATATTTAGATACGCATGCGGTGTTAGCTAGTGAATAAAAGGTATTTAAAGGCTGTCAAACAAGTAGGTTTGACTCTGTAAGATCAGACATATCCACCAACCACCGGGGTTAGCTACCTAGCTAGCCAGTTAGCTGTCTAGGTAACGTCCAGATCCCCTACAGCTGCTCAGGGCGCTTTGCAACTTATAATAAATATGTCAGTGACAGTGTTTGAACAAAGGTTATGAATGTAGATAGCCATAATATATTTAACCAGGGGTCTTTTATTCACAAGGACGACAGCTAGCTTGGCTGTCCTCAGCTGTCAAAAGAACCAGCTGCATCTGTAATTTCCTTACACAGCTAACACAACTAGCTTCAGTAACCACTACCTTTATTAAACACGCACTTACCAGGCGGCTTTGCTCCCGACACGCAACATGGTGCTGTTATCAACAGCAGATTAACAAAAATCTTTTTCAAATCCACTCTTTAGGCACAGTTTAATTCATCTTTCCAAATGGTACACATTTCCCCAGCCGCTAACTATCGCGTTAGCTAACAAGGACACAGCCAGAATGACAGTCCACTTCCTGTGGACGTTACTACCTCCAAATCGGCACTGACAGAAAACGAACCAGTGAAGAGTTCCTATGTGGTACATATCAACACCCCTTCCCTAGTTTATGCCTCTCATGTCATTTTGTACGATCATTAACAGCCAGGCCCAACATCAGCTGTGGGTACTAAGCCCACCTTTGAACAATTTTTGTGTGCCTATCACAAATGTGTAGTAGGATGCAGGGACCCTAAACTCTGTATTGAATAGTTTAGCATTTCCAGATGAAATTCCTAACTGTTGCCAAAAACTGGCTGTTGGGCCTCCACTATCCGTTATAAACATTATATTGACTGAAAAATCAATCAAATTATATATATATATATATATATATATTTAAAAAAAAGTCAAATATATGGATAATTGATATTGTCTTTGTTTGCAGCCTTATAGTACTTCTATGATGGAATAAAACTTTGTATTAAATACTTAACACACAG
Source organism: Seriola aureovittata (assembly GCF_021018895.1). Taxonomy (NCBI): domain Eukaryota; kingdom Metazoa; phylum Chordata; class Actinopteri; order Carangiformes; family Carangidae; genus Seriola; species Seriola aureovittata. The sequence continues at coordinate 14,763,616 of NC_079369.1, read as the reverse complement.
AAAGACTTAATCTGTTTGATAACACACAACCTTGAAACAAACTGCCCATGGGCAGTTTCCTGGTTTTCCATGTTGGTAATCTATCATTTGTGGAATAATTTACCTAGGCTAGAGTGATAATTTATAATGTCCTCAGATGATTATAAAATAAGCATAATGATATCTTCATAGAAAAAACAGACACTATACAGTGCTTACTGCAATTCACTGTAGCATACATGTGAAATGAAAATGATGTTGTCATCCCTACTTGAAGTTTGGTACATAAGAATGCCATGAATTGTGAGTAATTCCCTCAAAGTCTGCAACCTTGCAGACATGTGTAAAGTTAGCAATAGACACCATCCTGAGAGCTATCTGTAAGTTGGACATTAAAATTGGCAATACTTAACACGTAACTTGAATAAACGGTTTAGCTATGCATTAGACAAAATGCAATTGAGATTAAGGCACACAGGACCTTATGTAAGACATATTTGTGCACTTTAAGGTGAGTGCAAACATCAGCGAGGGCAGGAACTGCACAACACTGAAGCTGTACAGTTTATTTCCCAATTCAGGAGCAGGATCCTCCAAACTCAACATTTCTGGAAAGACTGCATAAAATGGATTAACAAGGCTTGTCAAATTTCAAAGGCTCTTCAAAATGAGGTATCCTGTGCCTGAATTTTGAGGACACAACCTGCGTAACCTTCACAGCCATTAGGATACCACAATCCATTATGAGCTATTCACTTGTTTACACTTAGGTGATCCATGTCAGCTTGTTAAACTAGTAAAGTCTTGTGACCAATTCACATTTACCAGGTACTGCACTCAGGAAAACTCTATAAACAATATACTTTGAATTTCTTCTACATGTTGACAACTCATACCCATTCTCTACATACAACCATGTACTTTTCTGTAGTTTCTGCAGCATTGTGGAGAATGACAATGGAGACAAAGTAATTGTAGACTTGCAACAGTGTGTTTTCAGAACATTTATTGAAAAGAAAGAAATCAAGATAAATCTGAAATACAATCCTCAGGGAAAAAGAAATGGAAATAAATAAAAAATAAATTATAAAGTACAAAAATTTTCAAAAAAATGTACATCTCTGCCAATAACAAAAACACATATACCCCAGGTGAGCCTCTTTCTGAGGTATGGGAGCTGCAAATAAAAAGCACACCAATTAAACTCTACTGAAAGAGCTGACATACAGATGGACTGTAATAAATCTTTTCTTTTTTTTTTTTACCAACAATATATTTTCATTCAGTTTGGGTATCAACTTCTATTATTTTCTCTGTTCATTACAAATAGACATTTCCCTGAGGAAACAACATCCACATGAGGGTTCAAACACTCAGTGGCTGACTCAATCTAAATGCCATTCAATGGTTTGTTTAAAATACATGATGTGACTAAGAGGCCAATGCTAACTGTCAACAGTCGGTATATGTTGTACCTGTGTAAGAGCATAGAGGTTTCAGCATAAAAATCAATTGCTTTGACATAGCTGTGTCACAATAAAAGGCAAAACTACGTAAGAGAAAAGCAATAGTATTTACACTTTGCACATCATTAAATTGATGAATTTTCTGTATCAAGGTGCACGATAATGACAGAGCTGAGACCGAATCATTTTGCCCCTAGCAGCAATATAATCACATCTACAACAGACTGCTGATACGAGCAGCAATGCACATTCTTTTTTGCCAATTTCATAATTTTACACAGATGCAAAAGATTTTTAATAGGTTCTAGACAAAAAAAGTAAAATGTGTATATTGGATGATTTGACAGAAAAGTAACAAGATTGTCGCATGTTTCTCAAATTCTGAATTTGCAGAGATGAGGTGCTAAATACACTACATCAGTTGAATTCCCTTCTTGTGTCAGATCCTTGGTTTTATACAAAGCATTGAGACAAATAAGGAGAAAAAAAAAGCTGAGAAGTAGATCTACTATAGGAACCTGCAAAAACTATTTTTTCCATTCAGTTTGGTTCAAGTTCAACTTCTTTCAAACTCTAAAGTAGACATTTGCTCCATTATTTTTAACCAAGACAGAACAAATATTGATCCAAGTGCCCCAATCATACTTCACAATAACTGATTGAAATTGTGAAATAAATGCCCAGGATTCATGCCCAAATAAAGAATATCCAAGCTAAAGCCTCAACAAAAGTCAAAGTACAAACAAATCTAATAGACAGTACAAATCAAAAATTGACAAACAACTGATTGTAACACAGTACCAAAATAGCAGACAAAGACACACCAGCCCTTTGATAATCCAAAAACCATACATTTTTATAACTAAAACTTTTTTGACTTTTATGCACACACTAGAAATGTACATCTCATATATACAGATAGAATCCATCTTATAATATTATTATCAGTGTTTAAAGTCAACTTCAGCTGAGACAAATCAGATTTGACAGAACTGAACACAGGCTAAAATAAACTTTTTTTTTTCTTTTTTCTTTTTTCTAACGATGTGATGAAAGGTCTTTGGAAACAGAATCAATAACCATAGTATTGCATTGCATTAAATTTTGCTCTTTACACAACATTCAATTTTAGCCTCAGTAGGTATTTAGAGAAAAACAATTAAACCCTGAAAGCAAAGAAGAAAAAAAAAAAAACAGAATATTCAGAAGCATAGAAACCCATGTGGCTCATGTTTGGGCACATCAGCAACATTTTTTTAAATCCCACAAAAATAACAAATTGAGTCTAAGATTTTTTTAACAAAATATCATAATTCTTCTGCAAACTGGCACAACAATGTCCATTTGAGGATGTTATGCTTTTCTTACCAGTTTTATCGACTATACATCTGTCTTCTCACACTGACAATTTGCCCACACAATACTATAACAAAATACTATCACTTTCCTCATCAAATAAACAATGCATCTATGAAAACTATTGTCACATGTCATATTTGAAAAAATAAAAAAAAAGTTTGGATCACAAGTTTCATATGCATTGGAATATTATTACAAGGATCTTAATCGACAATGGCTTTTAGCAACTGAGCAATGTCAGACGTGTTATAAGTGATGTTATGGAAATCTATTGTGACTGTTTCTATATGTATAAAATTATTAATAATTAATGGACAAGCTAAAGGTGATGCTATATGTCATACAAAAATCAGATAAAAGTGTTTTTGCCAGACTTTTGAGAAATAATTTGCTCAATGTTGTCATTGGAGAGGAAGTAACTTTACATTTACTTGACATTCTTTAGACACGGTGACTCATAACCACTGAGTTGCACTATGAAAATACTTTGAGACACACACTATTTGAAATGATTAACATGAAATCATATAATTCTTAAAAGGCAGAGTGCTAAGTTATACTGACAGTGGGAACGAGCTGCATGTATGTTGGTGTTTTTTCTTTAAAGTGATTCTCTATCCTAAATCTGCATTTTCACAATCAAACATTACCTCTGGTGGCTTTAGGAAGTTTGTAGCTTTCTCTTATAGTGGCTGTGGTAATCTTGTGTCAGTCATAATGATTTCTAAATGGTACCAATTTTCATGGCTGAATAAAGTATTAAAATGGAAAAATACTTCCTCAATCCACTGATGAAGTGTAAACTGCTTCTCTGCTGTTCATCTGTTTGCTCAGTACATCATTACTGGAATTTAATTCTACCGATTTCTCGCAGTAAGGTTTAATTAAGAAAGAAACTACAAACTTTTACAGCCGCTTTCAAAGTCTACAGGAGTGTTTGAAGAATACTTTCAGAACAGATTTTGGCGAGCATCACTTTAAACGTCAAAGAAACAGCAGTGAACATAAAATATAGCCCTTATCTCTCTATGCAGGTAGCCTATGTGCAATACATGAATACAACTGTACATGGTAATCTGCATCTATTTTATGCAGGGTGTGCTGTTGCGTGGATCTTTTGAATGTGCCAAGAGCAGCGAGCAATTGGGATGCACAATTCCTTACCTTAATTTACTATCACACTTTTAATCAGTCTTCCATAGGAAGAAATTTTGTTTAAATAAAAAAAAAAAAGAAAGAAAGAAAGAACTGGCTTTCTGAAGCCAATCTGATGTGAGTTTGTAGATGTAGGATTCTTTGATTCATATGGTCTCATGCATGTAAATTAACTGTTAACCAGTCAGATTCATGCTGCTTCTTGTGTAGATTTTTCTATTTTTTAAATTTTTTTTAAATTTTTTATAAACAGACATGTGAATGTCAATGTTTTTTAATTCTACAGTAATGCTGTATATTTGTAGTAATATTTCTAGTATTTCAACCATCTAGTCTTTCAAGTCTTCAGAACATGACAAATAGTGAAATGGCGTCATGCAAATCTTGGTATGCTTTCAGGTTCCTGTCTGATGTCAGAAGTTGAGAGGACAGGGCTCACAGATGCAAAAACACAAGATTAATGGTTTATAGCGGCCCACGAGGTTGCAGAGCTCATTACACACTAGAAAGCAACTTTTTGATGGATGAAAATCATTTAGTATGTAGGCAAGCTATGTTGGCTTTAATATTACAGTACAGCTGAAGTTGATGAGAATTTAGTCATTAGCTTTAGAGGTATCTTGTTATGAACTGAAGTGTTGTTGACTGGTTGGTGGCATGACATGGAAAATACAGCAAGGAGCTACAAAAAATAAATGAATGTCTGTGCCATGGGTCATGGCAATGCATCCAATAGTTTTTGAGATATATCAGTCTGGACCAACAGACCAATGGATTGACTATGCTAGCATGGCTAAATTGACAGTTCCTTTTGTTACTGTCTTTTTTTTCTTTTTTTTCATTTTTTGACTTTTCTACATAATATCTTTGTTAAAAACCAGAAAGGTAAACTCTGACAAACTGACAAACATGATGGATAGTCTGCCACAGGTCCCAGCCTGTGTGTGAGAGTGGATCAGCACATCTCACTGCCCTCTTAAAGTTCTTTACTTTTTAAAAGCCATAATGTTCTGAATGTGTATTAACATTATGGCCTCATTATTTTATGCTTTCAATCATCATCAGCCTGCGATGTATTATGTATTGAAATTTTAAAAGCCTACTTTTTCTAAACCTACCTTGCCTACTTATATTGTCAACACAACATTTTTTGTTTACATGAATTTAAATTAAAGTTGGCCGGGCACAACAGTATGACTTTCAGACGCCACGTCACACGACACCAGGCCTACAAATACTTTACATGTGTCTTATGAAAAAATATTTTCACTTATTGTGCAGTTCCCAAATCTTATGAAATCTGGACGGACCTGATCTTATTCTCTAAACTTTCCGAGACCTGTATAATCTGCTCTTGACAACCAATTTGATATGCATATTTTTGTGTTTATTATAAAATGTGAATATAAACTTCTGCCTGGGGTGTGCAATTTAACAAGACAGACTACAGCTGTTCATTGTTCCCAATTTTCTACAATTCTCGGTGTGCTTAAAAGAGTATTTGAATACTGGCTTCAAATAAGTAATCACTGGGGGTCCCATAGTAAGATTTAAAAATATTTTTGGTTATCACTCTGTCCTCTCTAATGAGTGTTTCCCAGGTGGTTATGCTAGCTCATTAAAATGACGCAATATAAACGTACATTAGATGTATAAGACCACTACACAGTAGCAATCAGAGCCTGCACTGCCCACAACAGGTAAGACGTAGCTATTCATTGTGTGAACATCCTAAAAGCGGGATGATGGCTGCTCAGAAATACAAACACAGAATGAACATCTGCATGCTGCTCTATGATCACATCATACTGAGTTGGTCAGTGCAGCCACCTACAGGTTTCTATCCATTATTCTGTGCACATTCAACTCTACCAGCCTTTCCACTTCTAATAACAGAATCTCTCCATTTTCAAAGTGGAACCTCTTTCTTCTGCCCTCTTCTTCAAACTCCACCTTTATCAACCATTCCTCTTACTCGCCATTCCAGCCAGAGTGGGTTGCACTGAAGTAAAGTACAACCCTTCAACTGGGCTAGCATCTGTTTCATCCTATACTCTACTTCTCTATTTTCTATATTTTCAGGGCAGTGATCTTTCTGAAAGTCCCATGCATGATATCAGACTATATTACTCAAAATGGATATCTAGTACTGTGGTGCTAATGAAATCTGAAGAGCGGGCTATTTTTAACAATGGTATAATGGCAATTACTTTCTAGCATTTAACACCATTCCATCTGACAGCATGTTTGTCAGAAGCTATTTCTCAAGTGGAGTGGAACTTTGGCTCTCTTTTAAACCGCTTTCAGACAGATAATCTTAAGAGGTCATCGTGCTAATTCAACCTGTTTTAACAATCCTCCTCCCAATGTGGGCTGCCTGCTGCTCAGCTTTGGTGGACTCACATTGCAATAAGGGGTGGGAATTAAATTTGATGTTACGGATGTTTGAATGACATTTAAACATAAGCAAGAGAGACCTGAGCGCGCGCAAGTGGGCGAGACACAGAGAGAGCAAGTACTGAGAGAACTGAAGCTTAACTTTATTTGGTACTTATGTGTAATTCTATGGTTTTTGCAGTAATGTCTCTGGAACTACAGTATCAGACGCAAGTCTCTGTGAACGGTGACGACAAGCAATCATCCTGTGACAATTTTACGTGAAGAGGTTGAATGTGCATTCACTAAGCACCCATATGAAAGGTGAGATTGAATACTGTGAGGGGCTGTGGTGGTGCTAGGAGTTGATCATAATTTGATAGGTGGAACCATTTTCTGGGCGGGGTTTGGCTTCAGTGGTGGTGGTTGGCTTTGGAGGCCAGTCGGGGTCCACACTGAGCTCCTGGGCCAGATGCATGTAGCGGGCCTTGGGCGTCTTGCGTGGGCAGCAGAGCCAGGACAAACACTTGTACGCCTGCAGGTCAATGCCCCCCTGAAAACACCACAACCCCAAAAATAATAAATAAATAAATAAAATAAAAATACCAGTGAAAGGAGGAAAGGGAGGAATGAAAAGCGGTGTCATACTTTGTTCAGGTTTTCTTAAACATTTTTACCGACAGTGGCATGCTACTTTATAACTGCCGCATGCAAAATATGAAACTGGAGGAGCCATTTGTGTGATACACAGGCACATTTCTTTACACTGGTAAACTACAACAAGTGTGCATGCATGCAAGTCATTCAAAACAAAATTGAGCATGATAATAGTTTGAAGGAGTTGGCAGTAGACAGCTTAAAGGGTGAGCCTTCTACTTAAAAACAAGCTCATGGAGTCAAAGATCAAACAAATAAAGGATTCCAAAGCAAATCTTTACAGATCAAAAAAAATAAAATAAGTAAAAATTTAAGGCTAGCCTGCTTCAATTGTAAAGCTACTGTACTTCATAGGAACCACTGACAGTGTTGACTGACAGAGTTAGGTAACGAGGAAACTAAGGGAAAGTGCAGTAATAGAGCTTGGTAGGAAGTGGAGGCGCAGTAAATGGGACAAAGGAGGTGGCAAGCAATCATACTTCTAGGGAAAAAGTAATAGGAGATATCCAACGCTTTGAAAATGTAGTTAATGTTTTTCCACAAGAATGTGTATGGTACACATTTGCACATATAAAAACTTGATACTTACTTTGCACTTGGAGCAAATTCAGTAATTTTAATTGTAGTAGTGTATATCACATCCTTTAAAAGGTTGATCTCGCAGATAAAAAGGTTTAAATTGCTTTAAATACTATCATGCCTGGTCTGGCTGGATGATTTCTTCTGTTACTTTCTTTAATTTTGGCAGCTGGCTAGAAAAGAAATGGTGCACTAACTCCAACATCTCATCTCTTGTGCATCAGATTGCTTCCTCTCTAATCTTTGTTCTGCCTGACAATTTAAATTTTTTCTTATGTCTTAAATTTTGAAATTTTTTAGCAACACATGACTCAGAAATGTAACATACTGACAACTGAGCGTGATGGTTTTTACCACCTTGTTAAAAGCACATGTTATATGGTTATATTCTTATGAGTGAGAGCACTTGACCACGAGTCTCGAATTAAACCAATGACTTCCCAGTCATAGACCCATTTATCTCAATGTAAATGTGTTTATCAGTGAGCTTCAGCAAGAATGTTATAAAGTAAACCAATTATCCTGAAAAGCAGTTATGAAGCTTATCTCACAACAGCGGTTTGGAGTATAACTGTAACTAAGCCCTCAACAGAGTGCCCATTAGAAGAACATGAGAGGATATATCAGGATGAGACTGATGTCTCACACATGCATGTCTTGGTTAGAGGTTACAATAGAAAGGTGCACTCTGTAACATTAGAGAAAGAAGTGGGGACAGAAAGAAGGAATACCACACAAGAGGAAAATGAAAGGGCTAGAGAAGAAGGTGTCAGATTTTCCCAACCTGTGGTGTCGGGGCGACAGGAGTGATGCTGCCCTGTTTGTCTCGGCTGAACACAAGCTTCCATAAGACGATGTCAAGGATGAAGGTCTATGGAATAGCGCAGTGGGCAGGGGAAAGAATTACAGAGAGGCTAATTTGATTTCACATAGCTCCTGCTATTTTTTTTTTTTCTTTTGCACAGAGGTCTTCAATTATGTTTGCACAGCCACATTGTATTGAAGCTTTATCATGTGTGGCAATTTTTTTTTTTTTCCATGAAGTTGTGTGTTAATCATTACATGTGATGTTAAAATTAAATTAAACAAAATTAGTAAGAAGAGAGTGCATGGATACCATTGTATCAAAATACTGAAAACTCTGCAAATGTTTGATTATGTGCAAAATCATTTTGCTTGATTTCAATTCATTTAAAAAGGTGAAAGGAATTTGCACTGGCAGTTTAGGAAATAGCTTCATCTAAAGTGTCTGCTAAGCAGTGTGTGTATGCAAGGGCAGCCATCTAAAAGGAAGGCAGAGGTGTAGTGATACTGCTCCACTGAGTGTGGCAGGCCAGCATAAACTATCCATTCTCATGCAGTAGTACAGCAATAAGTTATTTTCTTAAAGAGCATCCGTCTGTCCAAAAGTTAGACGAGACAAACAGATGCTGCTTTGAGGAATTTCAAAAGCCTCACTTATACATGCGTTTCATCAAAAAAAAGAAAGAAAAAAAAAATGGTCAAAAACGGTCACATAATTCAAGTATTAACAATTACAGATACCATATTTTGTCTCTTTGAAGACACTAACATTTTCACTTTAGAACATTTCTTCTCACAACACAAGATCAATCCTGCTGTCCAGCTAAGTGAGACAAAGATGAGCACACTGCATGAAAAAACAAAAACTGAACATGAGAAAAACATCTACCGTTACCATGTGTGCATGTGTGTGTGTCTTACCTCCACCACAACAGACACAGCAGCATTGACTAGGATGATGAGGAAGAGTTTTACCCTCCATTCAAACGGGACACAAACAATCTGTACAGAGAGAGAGTGCAAGAGCGAGAGAGAGCGACAGAAAGAGAGAGAGAGAGAGATACTCCAACAATTACCATTAAGAACTCACAAAGTGATCATAACTAATAATGCCTTTCTTAGTGCTTTGTGTATCTACAGCAGTTCAATGAGGCACATATTAATGAACTTACACATGTAATAGTATAAGGCTTGGCATGATAAAAGAAACTGCAGTCTAAACCAGAGCTGAGAAAAGGTGTATATTTTGATGTCTTCTTACCTCAAGAAAGCTGTCAATGGTTTCAACAGGGTGGAACATGATGAACAGGAGGAAAAAATACAAACCCAAGGCAGACAGCACAAAAGGCCCTGGGTAGTGCATACACAAGCACAAACACACACACAAATTTAAAATATAGAAAAAAGAACACTGTAACTACTTTATGACGGACTGATTAGTCTTAAGAGGGAAGTGTCTTACAATTCTTGTAGCTAGGCTGCCTGAAAGGTTTGCCCTTTGAGAAAACGATGGCAACAATGAGATACTGGAAGGAGGAGATATAGAAGAGGCTGGTGTTCTCATAGTTTTGGATGTTGTGGTCGTCCATTTCCGTATCGTTGTGGTCAGAGACATTAATGTGTGATGACGAGTTGCAGGCACTGGGTGAGGACAGAGATTGATTTGAGAAGAACATCAAAATACAGGAATTCTGTTTCATTGAACCAAAAACTAAATTAAAAAATAAGATATAATAAATAAAATGAAACTCATACATACATACATACAAACAAGAGTAATTAAATGGGGTATTCCACGCCAATAAGCATCATGAAATGATAAGGTAAAAAAGCAAGGTAAAATATTTTTGTTAGGTTGCTGTGCATTAGCAATGACAGCAAGTACTCACTCTGCAAAAGGTGTCCAGACTGTGTACCAGGGCTGCTGTCGGACCCAAAGGAATGTAATGGTCTGGAAGCCCAAGCAGATGAGGATCTGGGTCAGCACAGAGAACAACAGAGGCCCTGAGATCAGACCTGACGGTGGCCGACGTGACACAAGCTCTTTCCACGCTGGATTCAGACTCACTGACGAGGAGAAAGGACAGAAAGTAAAGAGAATGCGTGAGATATGACAAAGCTATAATGCAAATTGCCTTATCAATGTTACTCATCTTCTACTTACTGGTAAAGACAATAAGGAGGATGATAGCAACATCAATGAAGAGGAACTGGAAGTCTCCAAGGTTACTGAGGATCTAAGAAACAAAAACAACAGACAGCACAGATCAGACTGTAAATTCATTGGACTTCTCCACAGCTACTATTGATTACGAAAGCAGCAATACGTACAGAGTAGAGGAGAGTGACACTGATATACTGGATAATGCTGTAGAGGGCCATGAACTTGAACACACAGAAGGAGGTGATGAGAGCAGCACGGCCCTCCCTGTAAAAGCAAGCAACCACTGTGTTCATAAGTAGTCATTTTAATCCATTTCAAGAAAAACACTTTAAAACTGCACTATATGAAGGAAAACTAAATGCTCGAACATGAGCATTTTCCAATCACTATATCAATAACCTTTGCATCATTAAAAAATACCTACAAAATTGCAAGTAATAACGACATTATCCGTCTTTGATGATTTTGAGATGAGATTTCCCTTCAAGTTTTATTTCGTATTCGTATTTTCTCTTTTATTTATTTATTTAATGTGTGGCACGCAAATAAATAGAAGGCAAAAAAACCTGATGAGGCTGGGGACACAGGAGATGTTGGGGGTCCTGGAGGTGAAGGGAGAGGCTACAGAGGCCTCGAGCTCTGAGAGAGAGATGCCACCATGAGCCCTCTTCAGAGCCTGGGTGAGGAAAGAGAGAAAGATAGCTTCTAAACAGACTGAAGTCAATTTATGTACATGTTATTGTTACACCAACATTCGTGACTATACATACCCCACAATCATTTGCTCCATCTCCACACATCCCCACAAAGTAGCTGTGAGCAAATGATAAGAAATAAGTGACTCTGTGCTCAATGGTACTATTTTTCTTTCATTAAAAATTCCATTAAAGAAGTTTATTAAAAAAAAAGATTTCTACAATTTTGACTTATGACTTTTACTATTGATGATAATCTAACAGCCTCTCAGCAGAAAGCAGCATACATTATAATATATATAATAAATAAACTTAACAATCCTTGTCAAAGTACTTTGTCATAGCTACACCATGTGTTTGACTTAAATACTCACTCAACGCCCTGCAACGCCTCAATAAGCTGGGTTTTCTGGTCTGGGGCCATTCTGGCAAACACTGTCCCATGCAGCACCAGCTACAAGGCAGAACACATGGTCATAACGGCAGAAACATTAGGTATTGTGTACAGTGGGAACAACTTTAACATTTCTACTCCAGTTACAGAAAAGGTCAGAGTGACATCCATCCTCATTTAAGGGACATCATACCTTTTGAAGCATGTCCGGGAAATGCTCTGCGATTACTGCAAATGATTTTCCATTCATAGCAAAGTGGTAAAGCTCTTGTGTTTTGGGCTCATCTACATGGCACACATCCTCCAGGCTGATGTTCACTTCCTGTAGAGAAAGTACAGATTAGAGCCAAAACATTACAAGAATAAGATACCACATAACCTAAATCATCAATAAGTTAAAAATTAATATATATTATATATATTAATATTTCATAAAGGTTTTATTTGTATTGGATTGCATTATGTAAACAAATTGATTTAGTTGCATTATGTCACAATTTAGTTTTTGAAACTTTTTTATATAAACTGAAAAAGGTATTTGAATTCATTGTATGCCTGCATGCAGTGCGTGTCTGCTTGTGCAAGCCTTTTCATCTGTTGCTCCTGTATGTGTTTTGTGTTTGTGCAGTTATTCGCATTAGTATTAACTCCATCGCCTCACCTCCAGGCAAGATGTCTTGCTCGGCTTGTCAGCATATCTCCAGATGATCTTGGCGGCCTGTCCATCATGGGGAGGGAGGGCATCAGCGATGATGACTGTGTCCTGGGGAGGGATCATTCCACAGTCTCGGGCCACCGAAATCGCTGTCAGCATATTGTCACCTGGAAAGTGAATGGAGTAAACATTTATCACCAAAAGTCCATAAATCAATGATTTGTTTTACTGACACACATCTCCGAATTTTCTTTGAATGGTCAAACCATTAACTGTCCAGTAAAAAGCCCAAAGCTGTAACCTCAGAACTACCCAAATGAGTCTCTTGAATTATGTTCCTCCATCTGTTCTTTGTCTGCCTCTCCTACAAATAGAGTTTTCCTGCTTGTGAGTGATGGTAGAATGGTGAATAGAAATACAAGCTCATTGTGCTGGAGCACTTTACTACCACAAGGGGACACTATCAAATGGGTTTGAGGTGTGATGGCACAGGCTGTGTTTGCAAAAAACATATACATACAGATACATACATATATACATACATCAGAATAGATTATAAAATCTTATTGCTTGTTTTTAAATCACTGAACAGCCTGGCTCAATCTTATATCATTGAACTTCTCACCCCATATATCCCTGCTTGCTCTCTTAGATCTGCAAATCATCTGTTGTGCTCAGTTCCAAGGGCAATGCTTGAGACAGAGGGTGGTAGGGCATTTGCTGTGAGGGCTCCTAAACTGTGGAATAATCTCCCGTTGAGAATTAGGCAAGCTACCTCAGTGTCCTCTTTTATAAAACAATTTCCTTTATAAAAAGGCTTTTAAATGAGTTTCTGTTTGTATTATGCTATTATTGTTTTTATCATTTGAAGGCTTGTATTTCATTGCCTTTTATCTATACATCATGATTGCACCGTTTCTTTTTGACTGTGAAGCACTTTGTAAACTTGTCTTTCGAAAAGTGCTATACAATTAAAATGTATTCCTCTTATTATAATTATCATACAAATACCATGTAGTATGTGCAGACCATGAATCACTCATGAATTCTAAATTCACTTTCAGCTTCAATCTTCACACGACAGAGGAAAATGTGAAAGCAAAGGATATAAAGTAAAGAAGAAAAACAACAACAAATGATCCTCTGGTGGACACTGGAGTTAGTTTGTGCCAGTTAGACTGAGCAGCCTAGAAATGTTATTAGTTGAGATTATAGGTACAGCTGAGTAAATACCAGAGGGACTAAATCTAACCAGTGACAAAACACATGAGATTACCAAATTTACTGTGCTCTTTGTGTGATAGCAATTCAAGAGGTTTAACCAGCTAGAGGAAGAAGTGTAAAGTTTGTGTGTACAGGTATTGTAAGTTAATGTTTACAAATTTGTGTGTTTTGCATTTCTAATTAGGGACTGCCATGATGCAAATACTGTCCTAGTTTTAGGCCGTGTGTACATATGTAGACATGTGTGGGTGCTCTTACCAGTAACCATGACAGTGCGGATATTGGCCTGGTGAAGGTCCTGGAGCACCGCTGGGGTTTCTGCCTTCAGTTTGTTCTGCATAATGATCAGACCCAGGAACTCCATGTTTGTCTCTATGTGATCCCTAGTTCAAAGGAAGATATGTACAAATCAGTAATTAGGTGTCCAGTCCAAAAAGCTTCAAATACAAAATAGTATTGGGGACACACATACTATTGCGCTCAACATCAACTTGTCTATGTTTCATCATTTTGAGTACACACTTTGCTCGACACAGGAAGCCCTTTATTACGTTTTCTTATTTACACTCAGTAAGCATGTTATTAGGAACAGCATACTGAGTATGGCCTCCCTTTCCTCTCAAAACAGCCTCAGTTCTTCTTGGCATTGATTCAACAAAATGTTGGAAACATTCCTTTGAGATTCTGGTCCATGTTGACATGACTGCATCACATCATTTCAGCAGATTTATCTGCTGCACATTCATGCTGCCAATCTCCTGCTCTACCACATCCCAAAACTACTGGATTCAGATCTGGTGACTATATAGGCCAATGAAGTGCACTGAACTTATTGTCATGTTCATGAAACCAGTTTGAGATGGTTTTTGGTTTGTGACATGGTGCATTACCATGCTGGAAATAGTCATTAAAGGATGGACATATACAGGTATAAGAGTGTCAAACATCACTGGTGTGAAGTAGGATGCTCAAATGGAGCAGCAATCCTCAGATATGGTTCTCTGGAAGGGTAAATTAGTTGAAATCAAGGTCAAAAGCAACAACAAACAGTAAATGCTACCTATTAATGTTCTGAACTTTGTGCCACGTGAGTTTGGATTCGAGTCGACGGTGAGCCAGAGCAATCACCCTGAAACCCTGCTTGGTGTAGCCCTCCAAAACCTCTGCAAAATTTTCTGGCACTGCAGAGAGACAGGTAGACAGTGGAGAAATGATTAACATCAGAGAGGTGCAAACAGCAGGAAAATAAGAGATCAAAATTATATGGCTTTTGTGCTCAGGTCAGGGATCAGAGGTTACCAAAATTTACAGATACTGTACTGATTATATTTGATGCACTAAACCCCTACACATTTGGCAGGCTAGTGGGCTAAAATAAAACATAGTGCACTTCCCAGTGCTGGTGAACACCATAGGAGTTAGTGCACACCTCACCTGTCTCTTTCTTGCAAAGACTTGCCACCACCTCTGGCGCCCCCTTTGTGTACGCATTCATACGTTTCTCCCCCAGCAGACGAGCAACCACACTCATTCTCTGGAGAGCTGAGGAAAAAGGAAACTGGCGCACAATACCTATCTCATACGCTGACTGCACATGCACACACACAGGCACACGCACACACACAGACAGAAAATAACTGTATCATTTATGTCAAGGGGAAAAGGCTGATTGATACTGAAAATATGGATAATGCTAAACTGACATAGGTGACCAAATTGAGAAGCATTTGAGGTATCCTCTATGTTAGTATGGAAGATCAGTGTATGGACAAGTCTACATTTTTGCCAACATTAACAATATAAGTCCACTGTTCATGCTTACAGTTCTTTAAGATAGACCTGTGCCGTTCATTCTAATGGAAACAAAGACAAATTTGATTACTACATTTTGAAAAAGGAAGCAGACTTCTTACCGAGAGCTCATAGAGTTCCTAGAATGAGAAAAAGAGCAGACAGAGATAAGCTGGTGAGAAAACATAATGTAAAGACAAAAAAAACAATCATTAAGTAATAATGTTGCCTGTTGTTATTGTATACAATGATAGTAGTGTCTATGTTGCAGTGTTTGTTTTCATTACAGCCAATATACTGTGGATTTAGGTCAGTTAAAACACAACCTCAATTAGGCTGACTACAAAACAAATCCAAAAATTTTAAATAAAATCTTTTAAGACCTCTCTCAACCACTAATATTAGATTGATATATATTTCACTTTTTCTTTATGTTCATAGGATAAAAATGATTTACGATTTTAAGATATTTCTCAGACTTCTATCCTGTTGAACAACTGGGTTGCTGTGCGTACCATGTCCTGTTCTTGAGATACGGCAGGCTCTGGGGGCAACAGCTGCTTTGGGGGTCGAACCACAGTGGGCATGATACGGTTGTGGAGAGATGTTTCCTCCTCAGTGGCCTCTTCCAGGATCTGGGCAATCAAAGGTTTAGAGAAAACATGAATCACAAAAATGTCAATGAAACAAAAAATATAGATATAAAGAAACATACTTGACACAATAAGTATCTTTCAGATTCACTCTCTCTCTACACAAATAGCCTACGCATAAAATGGATTCCATATGGCTGTTGGTCCCAATATATCTTTTTAAGGGTGGTCTGACTTATGACATTTCCATTGTCAGGCCCTGGACAACTTTAAGCTTATGGATTGACATAGAATAACTCACCCAGCCTGTAGCCTCAAACATTTTGAGGTCCAGTGGGTCTCCAGACAGCTGGCCCTCTATTTTGGTAAGAGAGTGGCAAGTGGCCATGCAAGCCACAAACTGGGACTTGACAAGGTTCTCCTTGTAGGCATTTTCCTCCGACAGGTGGAAACTGGACAGACAGGAGAGGTAGGTGGATAGATGACAAGTTTTACTCAGACAAATACATATTTTTATTAAATGAAAAATATAAATCATAATGAGAATGAAAATGCATGTATGAATGTATAAAAAACAACTGGTGTAATATCAATGTATGATTATAGACAAGGTGGACAAAGTACACAACTTTATTACTGGAGTCAAAGTATAAATACTCCTGGTCAAATATTACTACTTATTACAGTACAAGTGAAAGTTGATTACTTGAGTTAAAGTACTGGTGTACGTTCTTTTAAAAATGCTATGCTAAAAGTATTCAAAAGTCGCCTACATTCTTTATGTCAATGCATTGTTGCGTTGTTCAACAGTACATTTACAGAATTTAAAAACTCTGAAACACCTACTTACTTGTAGAAGACGTAGGATAAAAAGCTTCTAGAATATGTTACGAAGCCTATAGAAATGGCCATGAAAACCCAATTGAATGCACAAATGAACAGTCATTGTCATTTTGTTTTTTTTTTGAAAATTTTGCTAATAATCCTGTATCTTGATAGTTAGTAGTAATCTAGTTCAGCTTTTTGAAAGAACCACATTTTCAGCAAATTCAAGGTCCATCAGGGTCTCGTTAGCATTTTTATTTAAATTTAAGTGTCTGAACATCAAAAACATAAGGAAATGTAACCATCAGCAGGAAGATTTTGTAAATATTTAAAATATTTGTCACCAATGCAGCCTGAAATTGACTAAAACAGTAGTAGTTTCAGGTGTGCTAAATTGGAGTAAAGACCAGCTTACCTGCCATTCTCAACTCTCTGGACTCCCCACAGGTCTAATCCATCTTCTGTCAGAGTTCCCGTCTATAAATAGAAAGTAAGTAGAATAGAATTTAATTGAATAGATGGGTTCTGCATCACCCCACAAACCAAAGGCAGGTGGAATTAATTTGGGTAACATCAATAGTTACTTCTTCATATCATCATACCAACTCAGACATCCACAATATGACTAATTCTTTGGTAACTCAAGTCTCACTACTATTCATATCACCATGTTTCTGTTTATTTTCTTTCATTTCAGATGTGTAATGTCTTCTGGCCTTGATTGAAACATTTGACTGAGAAAAAACAGCAGTCATACAACCTCTAATGCTCACCTTGTCAAAGCAGACCAGATTGATTTGCCCACAGATATTGATCCTTTGTGGGCTGATGCAGAAAATGCCAATGTGTTTGAGGCGTCGCTGGGCGTACACAATGCCAGCTGTCATGGCAGCTGGCAGAGCTGGTGGCACAGTTATTGTGATGATGTCCAGGGACTCAATGATGATGGTCTTAGCTGGCACCTAGGGAAGGCAAAAAGTAGAACATTTTTATGCATGTCTCATAATCACTTAGTCTTTGATTATCATCTCTCAAACTATAAATCAGGTAGGGATTCACAATTCACTCTCACTCGTTTGTTGGTAGGGCTGCTAAAATTCTGGTTTCAGACTCAAATATGTGGCCTCTCCAAACATGAGCTGCAGAAATCCACTTTAGGCTTGACCAGTGTGGAACAACAAAGTTTCTCCAGGGTATGTTTCTCCCCTGATTGTTCATATTAACAACAAATCCAAATAAATGACCCAAACAGGCTGATCCTTTAAGTCTGGCGCTAATCCTACCAAAAGCCTAGAATGCAAACTAACGTCTCACACAGTTCATGTTCTGCAACACGCAGAGATCCACTAATATATTACAGCGCTGTGTGTTGCTCAAAAACGTTTTGTGCAATGTTGCATTAAGGGAAAGGAATATCTTTTCCACTGGACTCATTGGGTGACTCTCAAAAAGGACAGCTGTTTTGGCATTTCACAACTGAAATTTTAATTGACTTTACACTTTTAGAACAAACCCAAAATGTTTTTTCTTGGAATTCAAATAAAAAAAAACAAAAAACTAACACAAACTGACTTATTGTAACTGTCTTATTAGTCCCATTACTATTATTAGTTTTATACATCTTTATGTGGAACTTGTATTATGCTTTGTTCTCTTTCTTCAATCTCTCTCTCCCTCTTCAGCCGCCTAGTGGGCAAACATCTCTCAACTCAGTTTAAGCTGCAGCCACAGTGAGCCTTTCATTCATAAGCAGATTAAACTGTTGAACTGGGCAGCTTCTAGATCTGTGTAAAACTATGTGAGTGAGAAGAAAGGCATTGGGGGAAAAAGGTCATATGTCCTTAAAAAATACATATTTCAAACAGAAATTAAGTTTTAGAAAATACAATACCTGCTGTGATGCATCGATATATAAAGATACAGTATGTTGTAACAATAAGACAAAGCCAAACAATGTTCCATGGGACAATGTAAGATTTGGTGTTCGTACAGGTAAAGCCCCCACCACCACCACCACCCCCACCCCCTTACTGCCAAACTCTGAACTTGTGCAACTCAAACAGAACATTGTCACCTCCTACATTACCTTGTTCATGATGCTGAGGACAATGGAGTACACAAAGCCAATTCCAGCCACAGCCACCAGACACAACAGGAAGAGGTAGGCATCACGGTACAGCTTGAAGTCGGTGGGTTTGGGGTACAGAATGGAGCGCACCAGCTGGCCTTTGGCTGTGCCGAAACCTGAGTGAAGAAAGGGACAAATCTTTCAAAAGTTGACCCTGTTTTCAGAAAGGAAATCATGTCTCTGAACTGTGATGTCCACAGATTAACCTGTGACAGACTTTTTTTAAGAATGGCTCAAATGTGGATTTAACACATATTTAGTGGAACAAAGATTATACTGGCGGCCTGAATGAAAAGGATATTACTGACCTCTGAAATGCTGCATTGCTCTTGTAATGAGCAGCAGTAGTGCTTGAGAGGTACAGTATGAGTCTTCAGACTATTGTTAGTCTGCAGCTAACTATTGTATTTCAGTAAACTTCATGGAGTACAGCTCACACTACACACACACACATACCTGTGCGGACCACCACAGCCTTGACTAGTTCGCCTGTGTAGAAGCGGGTCTGGATGACATTGGTGCCACAGAAAAGTGTGTGTCTCTTATGGTCCTCTGTGTTGTAGGCACTGTCAGCCTCCTCCCCCCTCTCCCCTGGCAATGGGTTTGGGAGATTGGTCTTTGTCACAGGAACACTTTCACCTGATGGAGAGGAGGCTGATATTAATACTGGATTCTGGTAGGTGTAGTAAGAAAGCACTTTGATTTTTGGGGTCTCCTGTGGCTGGTTGATGGGTTTATTTACAAATAGATCAAATATTGCTGTTGTTTTCCAAAATTTACTTTAATTTTCAGGTTTCTCCTCTAACCTGTGAGCATGCTTTCATTGACGATGCAGGTGCCACTGACCAACACAGCGTCACATGGCATGATGGTCCCGTTGCTGGGAATGACCATCACATCACCAGGCACAAGATCAGTGGACAAAATTTCTTCAATATCTGAGGGTACAATGGAGGAGTGGAGAAGATAAATGTGGAAAATAAATTAGAAGAAACAAAATAAAGGGTGTGGATAAAGGTGAAAAGTGTGTAAATAAGCCAACAGTGGCAGATGGTGGATTTGCGGGATGGGGGTGGGGGTGGGGATGAGAAAGGAGATATTTTGTGTGTCAGAGCCCCCGAGTCTTGTTCAGCACATATCTCATTACTCACGCCCCTCTAGGCAGCAGGGAGAAAAGCTGAGGCATCACAAGCAGGGACCAGCGCAATAAATGGATGCATAAACAAAAGTAAATGGTGTACAAACCTCCACAGCAAGGTTTCTGATTGATCCTAATCATAAAAGTAATTTTTTTCTCCTTTGCTCAATGGATGGAATTAACTTTAATTGGCTACAGCTGATAAGACATGCTTATGCATCACCTTTGCAGACACTTGTATGTAGCCATACAAAAGTTTGTGCATCCATTTAAAAGTGCTTTTAAATGTACATGCTAAACCCTCTCTCTCTCTCTCTCTCTGTCCCTCTCTCTCCCTCCCCCCAAGCCTGCAGTGTCCCACCCAAGCAGCCATCTGGAGCACAGCCAAAGCAGGGTGACTGTGTAATTGAGTCTGGCCCAGCACAGAAGAAGAAAATGTCTACTGTCAGGTTTGGTTTGGAAAGCACCATTCAGACAAGCTGGAAACTGAATAGAATAATACATGCTGTGAGCTACTATTGAAATTACTCTACATAGGCAGTCTGCAGAAAAAGAGACACAAAAGCAAAAAAAATTGACAAACCATTGTTGGCTCGGCATACAGACACACGGACAATACTGTGAGCTGCCACCATATCGTGAAGCATGACGTATTGCTGGAGGAAAAAAAAACAAACAAAGAAAACGGTGATGAAAAACCTGAGCGGTTCTTGATTCTCATGACCACCTGTTAAACCGCAAGGGTGAATTCATCTGAGTTTGTGTGCTATGAAGCCAGGGGCACTAGACCGTGTGCAGATGAGCCTTTATGCTAGCTTGAAAACCCTGGATTAGACATGAGTGGGGCAGCGAGTGTGTCTGACATAGCCTAGCCCTGGTCTCGCTCTAGTGCTGTAACATTACAAATTTTATTGCACCAGAGGAGTTCAGTCAGTGGGAAGTTACAGCAGTGTAATATGTATGTAATATGTAATGTAATATGCATTCGCATCTGTCTGTTTGGTACTTGATGTACTGTGTCATATAGCAAAGTCACACTGTCATGGAAGCCAAGATAAAGAAAAAACAAAGCATTGAGATAAACTGATGTCATGTTCATGTGATATAAGACACATGACATGTAAGACACATATCGTCTGGTAAAATAATATCACTCACCACATGCTGTCTTTTAAAGGCTGTTTTACTGACATTTAGATTATGAAACCTCTTGTGTATGGAGCTGACATGTTGGCCTATTGGTAGTAAAGGAAAGATCAGAGGGTCACCAAAAATATTGGATTTATATTGGACTCTCAAGACCTTCTGATGCCATAGAAGTGCCTTAATATGTGAATAAAATCTGAAAAAAAAAACCCATCTAAAAACAAATCTAAATTGCTACTGCAGTCAACATAACCCAGCTGCAAATTGTGAAATATGAGGAGCTAATTGCTGAACTCCTGTGTGTGAACATTTGGAATGGCACATGGATCAAATTACCACTTTCAATTCACTTTAACCCGGTCCTGCCATATACAGTATATGCAGTATAATAAATGGCTCTGGAATAGTAGAGTCTTGGCAATTTGTGGAGCTCACCTTTTTGATGGTGTACAGAGAGGTAGCTATGGATATGACCGACATGAAAACAATGGCCACAGCATAGTAGTAATACTCATCGGCACTCCACAGGATCACACTGAAGAGCTGGAAGATGTAGAAAGGGTTGAGGACCTGCGGGAGGAGGCAGAGGGAGAAGTCAGTGTGGCAAATACAGGGGTGAGAGCATGTAGATAAAACTACAATGGAGTTTAAAACAGAGATGATCACTTGAGGACATAACTAAGATGCTATCAGGGCAGTGAGGAGAAAACAACTACAAATGATCAAGTTCCCATATGTTTGCACAATTCCCACTTAATATTTATACTTATTTATTAAGCTTGAGATATATTTGCATTACATTTTGTTTGTTTATGGTGAAATAATAATAAATACATGTCCACTTGGTAATATTAACCGGTTTGTTGAATATGAGTTGCAACCAAAATTACTGTGTTGGTCTGAAGGGGCATTAGTGTAACATTTACTCTCATACAGCTCTCCTATTGTAGAAATATAGTAAGTAGATATCCCAAACACTTTCCTTTAAGAAGTATGCAGAAAAGTCTCTATATCTGCTAGCTGGGGAATGAGTCAAAGACCAATCAAATTGAAAATTTAAGAGAAACTTTGTATTAAAGAGTAATAATAAGGACAAAGTCTCAGTACAGAATACAGAGGACCAGAGATTCCCTTAAACAGATTAAATAGATGAGTAGCTGTTTGCAGATTAAGCAGATGAGTAGCTATTTTCCCTGCTAATATAGGTCCTGTTAGCAGTTCAACTGACTAAATACCAATGCAGAAATAACAATAGGCAAATGTTTATCTGAATATCCTAAGGCATTTCTACAGGGCAAAATGTTGGTTTTGCATGTTTGCTTTTGCAGAAACAGAAAAAAAAGATTGTAAGTATGTAAATGTCCTGACACCCACTATACACACTGCTAGCAATCCCTGAAGGAGAAAAATCCCAAACTGAAATATTCAACACAGGTTTTTAGCCAACAGTCAAAAACCCAAAGATATTAAGTTTACCATCACAGAAGTCTAAAAATAAAAATAATTAAAAATAATTGACTAGTCATTTCTACTGCTCTACCTAAGAAACATGCAAAAGTGACAACACATTACAATTACACTTATATCACATATAATATTTAGCATAAAAACCCATTCATTGTGTCAATATCCATGTAAAAAAAATCTATGAGTTGAGCACAAAATTTGACAAGGTGTTTTTCGGCGAAGGGAAATTCAATCTCTGGGTTAAAGAAAATGCTGTAAATATTAATGTAAATTGGGCCCTACCTCTTTGATAAGCAGCTTGAAAACAGAAGGCACTTTCACTGCAATTTCATTCACTCCGAAGAACAGTCTCCTGACAAGTGATGAAAGAGACATTCATGAGGCAAGTGGTGTAAATAGGACTGTCATATCTAAACATACATGCACAGAGTATACAGCAAAGATACATAACAATGTACCATTAAAGGCTAAGAGTATGCAGGTTTTCATTCTTAAAAATACTACCAAATGATTTCACTGATCCATTTCTCCACTTTTGTTGAAGCACTTTAATTAGTGAAATCGTCTGTACTGTCTACATTGTCATTTCAACATGTCCGCACTGACTTCCCCATGGCCACTTATGAGCAATCCCTGCATCGACATCTGGCCTGACGAAATCAAAGAAAATGTGAAAAGTTTTGTCAAGGCAGTGGTCTTATTATCTGCAGCTACTGTAACTCATAGAGAGAGAATAAGAGAATAATCTGACTACCAGGCCTGAGAACCCACCTCCTGTCTGTCTGCCTAAAGTTGATAAGATAGAAGAGATGTTACCTGTACTCCTGCTGGTTCCTGGTCAGGCCTGCACTGTGCTCCGAGTGGAGGGTGGAGCAGCTGATCTGCAGATCCTCCAGGCCACTGTAGGTGGAATGTAGGTCAGAGAGAGAGAGACAAAGTTGACACTTAATTACAATTAAAAGTGCCAGCAATGCAAGTCTAACTGTTACTACAGCTGGTAATCCAGGTGATCGTTTTGCTTATTTTGTCTTCCTATCAATTTATCTTTTGTTATCACTGCTGTTGTGTAATACCGTACACACACTGACAGATAAAACCCTGATCCGATTTAGCTTGCTCTAAGGGAAGAGATTTCTGCAGTGATAGTGCCTGAAAACTGGTATAAACATAGTAAATACAATTTCTGTAGATAATCAAAGAATGCTTACCATAAAACTTCAAAATTCTGCACCTCGTCATTCCAATAATACTTTGTGCTATGAAAGGTAAAATAGCGAATCTGAGGGAAACAAAAGAGAGAGGGGCAGAAGGAAGAGAGAACGACTTTTAATATGTTTTAAAAAAATTGTGATTTGATTTGGAAACCAAACAGTGATTGATACTGTAAATACAGTATATTGTTGAGATGGGTGCCTACCTGTGTGGGCTGGTAGTCGGCAAATCTTCTGATGAGCTCCTGAGCGGGGCTGCCATCGGAGGGGTGAGGGGTGTGTCCGTTGGCCAGAGGGGGGGAGGCAGGGGAGGAGAAGGGGCAAGAAGGAGAAGAAGGGGAGCAGGGGGAGGTGGTCTGGGTCTCCAGGCTGTGGAAGGGGTTGCTCCCTGGGGCCAGCATCACTCGCACCCTGGCCAGGAACCAGCGCCGGAACTCATCCTAAAAACATGTATAAAATTAGACTGCTGAACTTTTGGGGACCATTATTTGTTATAATACATCATAACACCCCTTCATTACTAACTAACCAACCTTAAAACTTTAGGGCAACACGCTTTTTTAAAAGTCTTTATGTCGTTATGTAATTTTTATGTTATAATCTCTTTATAATGTTAAAGGTTGTGTTGTATCAATGGGCAAAGGTATAAAAATGTTTTCATGATATTTCCATCTTAAAATACTATAGGGAAAAGTTCAAATTTTTAAGCAATTGCTCTATCGTTGTGATAGAGATTATGTGTGTTTCATCACAGGGTACAAGTGTGTAAAGATTTAGTGACGTTGGCTAACTAATACCTGCAATGAGCTACATTTACTGATTTCTGGACTCTGACAGGTTGCACACTTTGAGCTGATCTTGACAGAAAGAAAAAGAAACCTTCATGCTGTTGTTGGCTACAGTCAGGCTGTTTTTTTTTCTGACTGCAAACACCTCTGTACTTGGCCCGTACAAGATCTAAATTCCTGGCTCACTCCTGTACTGTATCTCGAGGCAGATAGACGTGCCTGATGTTTGTTATGAGTGTCAACTGGCACGCATCAAGTGATGCACTCCAAAAATTTCAACAGCACAGTTAAAACAGCAATGTATACACCTTAAAAATGCAGCTGTATTTGGTGTTTGACAGGTGTTATTTTCAGACCCTGCCTTACCCTGTCTAATCCTCACTAACCTTAACCCAAAACCAAATTCCTATCTCAAGCCTCTTTAAGAAGTGAACAAAAGTGAGCAAAATGTTTAAACTGAAATAGGTTCCTAATGCTTCAACCCTCAGGAGTGCATCTAAAATTCAGTCAACACCGACAATCTGACACAGATTCATACACACATGGTCAAGGATGAATATACATACATGCACCCAAGCATGGGACCAACACAGAGAGAAAGGAGTGCAGACACTTATATGGCAAGTCATCAGTGTATTCCTGCTGGTGTGACTGTAGTGGGTTGGGAGAAAAGCTACAAGTTTGGTTTTATCTAAACAAATACCCCCCCATTTTTCATACAGTCTTTCAATGGAGGCAATACACCTTGAAGTCAGTAGATGCTGCTCTGGTGCTGTTGTGGATCCACTAGATTGATTGTAGCTACAGGCTCAGCACATGCGCAGCTCAGAAATAAATGAGCATTGGCCTGGGCAAGATGGTAACTTTGGTCCTCTCAGGTATTACAAAACTCACTTTTCTGCTTTTAAACTGGTTCTACAACTAATGTAAATTCAGTATTAGTTGTTTTGTATTGTTAAGATAGTTGTGAGATGTGTGATATGTACAGCTAGTTTGTTTTGTAGTAGATTGTCTCAGCATGCATCATCATGGTGACAGAAGTTGTTTACAGGACGTGTAGGAATTAGCGCAACTGAATGAGTTACTTTGAATCATAACTGTCATCATCTATTACTGTTATTATTATTATTATTATTATTATTATATTTTTATAATTATTATTCTTTATTTTGGTACCATTAGTATTTCAGTAGACCAATTTTTTGTTGAACTGAACGCATGTTAAATTAAATTATTTAGGTCATGTGCACTTATTTTCTTTTTTTAGGAAGAATGTTTTATGTTATTTAATGTAGTTTTGATTACAAAATTATTTATTTAATTTGCGGAATATTGTTGTTTTAATATCATTTAAATATAAATGTAAATAAAAAACCTCACACCTTAGATTAGCTGTATATAATAATTATTTTATTTATTCATTTTTACTTGATTAATTGCTTAGACTACAAAATGTAAAAAATTGTGCAAAAAATTCCACGTCTTGAAGCCCATAGCAATGTCTTAAATTTGCTTGTTTTGTCCGACATTTGAGAAGCTGAAACCAGAAAATATGTGGCATTTAACTGAAATGATTGATTGATTATCCAATTAGTTGCAGGTTAAATTTCTGCCAATCATTGCAGTTCTATTTGCTACCTACCGTGGAGCGCATCAACACCACTTCAGCATCACGGGCTGTGGTACGAGTGCAGGTGGATTTGACGCACCACTCTGGCATCCAGTAGAGCACCAGGAGTAGGAAGCCCCCTGTACACAGCACCCCAAGGCCCACCAGGGCCAGCCGCCAACGACATAGACGGTAGCCCTGCAGCTCCTAGACGGTGTAGGAAGAAAACATAATGCAGTCTGATAAGTCTGAAACCAATAATTCCCACTTTCCACCTATGTAAAATAAAAAGGGAGCTTACCATCTCCTCCTCTTCCCCCTTGTTGAGGACCTTGAGGTCTTCCTTCTCCATGCTGCAGAACAGTTTGCCAAGCCCCTTCCTTAGTCACTGCAAACACAACAGACAAAATGTCAGGTGAACGGTGTGGGAAATCATTTCAGCTCCAAAACAGCCTATCAAACCGTGGCTCAACACCAGAGGGTCAAACACCCCAGGCGGGGTCACAAGATACCTTCTAAGTTTATTATGCAAAAGAGTAGTGTGTGGAAAATGAAGTGTATCATCAAGTCATTCAATCACACTTTTGTAAGCTTCCTCCATTACATAATGATGTAAAAAAGGTTGCGAAGGGAAAAACCCAAATCATCATTCACTATTATTATTTCCTGCATTTCTGTAGTTGCACAATCACGCAGTAACTCCATATCACTTCATAGCTGGGGTTTATAGACTGAAAAGGATTGCGACTGTGCAGCCAGTTACCATTTAATCTGGTATCAAAATCTAGTGGCACAGTGGTGGTGCAGTTTGCTATTTGGGTGGCACTGGTCACCCTTCAAATCTGATTAACCAGCCTTGGTCCCACTCAAACACATCATTCACTGTTTAACACTGAGATTGTGCACTCATGCATTATTTCAAACAAAGCACTTTCTCTGAAATAGGAGCAGAGTGCTCAGGGCGTGTTATGATATCCAAACAACATGGATGGATTTGATGATACAGTGGCATTGTGATTCAGTGTATTTTCAGTACAGTAAATTTGAAGACTGTTTTAAGTTTTGCCTCATCCATTTAGAGTGGTTTGTCAGCAGCATACAGTGTATAAGAATATAATACATACAATAACAGACAGATGTGGTGATGAATCCAAGAGTGCTGAGACAATGTCCTTTAAGAGGGAATAAGTGGTCCCCACATTCCTCCTGTCTAAAGTTTCTGTAAAGACACAAACCCTCTATCTACTTCTGCTGTTGATGAGACCATTGGCTAAATCACTGAAATGATACTTTCCATCAATCTTTGAACAGTTAATATAAGGCAGTAGGTATGCATTGCAATGCAATTCACCAATCACTCTCCACACAGAAAATGTTCAAGGACTATGAGACAAGTACATGCACTGCAAAATGTTCGATAGCACATGGACCTCAATGTAGGGACAGCGTGACGGGGCATCATTATGTTTTTCTAAACTCTGGTGAAGTCTCTTGAACCCAGTGTGAGCTCTTTAACTTTGTGTGGGAAAAGAGCATTAACAAAGGAAGACATAACTGTCTGTGGGTCCGATGTACAGGAAAGTTATCAGAGGTCCATAGTTCATTAGAGCACATGAATATACTCCAACTATAAGAATGTGCAACTCTTCTCAGACAGCTGCTTGACCTCAGAACACCTGAGATTATCTCTTAAGAGTGTCAGCACACCCACACACAGACCAACTGAGTCATCAGATGTGTGTTACCAAATATCAAGCTCATCCCTCTTTCCTCCTCTCAGTTGTCCCAGAGGACTAGCCAGCTGCCAAGGAAGGCACACTTTGTGTGAGTGTGTATCTGAATTCTGCATTGATATTGACAGAGGGGCATCTGGGTCAAAAAGAACAGGCCCATAGAAATGTTAGTTCAGCTGCAGACAATCTGTCTATGAGG
Source organism: Seriola aureovittata (assembly GCF_021018895.1). Classification (NCBI taxonomy): domain Eukaryota; kingdom Metazoa; phylum Chordata; class Actinopteri; order Carangiformes; family Carangidae; genus Seriola; species Seriola aureovittata. Next base: position 14,735,481 of record NC_079369.1, on the reverse strand, counting down.
TTAAAAGCAATACCAAGCTCCAGCAGGTTACTTTTCCACTCTGTGGCTTATGTACTGCATTGAGTTACAGAGAAAAACAGTGAAGCTGACCGTGTGTGAACAATCAAACTGTGAGTGGGCATTAAAAAAGAAGCTAATTAGGCTACTGGCTTCAAGGACAGGAGCTGGTAATCCATTGGTCGATCAGGTGCACTCAGGATTTCGCTGGGGTTTCTCTTGGAACTGGTGACATTCCCATCATGCCCTGCTAAGATGCCAACCGGCCAAAACATTGGTGGACAAGCGTTAGCCTGTAAATTTCTACATGTCTTTTGTAGCACAAGACATGTAGAAAGTAACAAATTACAGGTGGAAATCAATGCCTGGTTTCTTTGTTTACATGTTGTAATTGGAATTCTGGAGATTACTGGAGAACTGATCAGTGTCATCTACACTGTCCACAACACTTACACGAAAGAAAGGCATGTCATAACTAAGAGAGCCAGTTTTGGGTGAAAAAGAATAAGACTGGCAGAGAGATGGAGGGTAGGTGGAAGAAGAGACATACAAACAGACTTCAGGCTGTCCCATAAAAAACGCGTAGCTTGTACAAGGTAGTATCCACACCAAAATGCATTACATTAAGCAATTATTTGTAAATAGTCAAAATACTTCATACAAGTCATTCAATGACACATTCATTCAACTACAACTTGCAAAAGATTAATTCAAAATGGAATATACAAACAAAACAATACAAACTGTCTAACCCTGAATATACATTCTGTTGCATATTCCCTTTAGACTAATTACAGCCACACACTCTCTTTTTGCGAGAATGCTATGCTATTTACATGTCAGAATACGTTGGGGTCAAAGCTGACTGAAGTTAAATTTTGGCCTCAAATTCAAGGCAGTGCAGTGAGTTTCGCTTTCCCTCTTTATGCAGTGCTGTGACTGTCTTTGGTATGAAAGCCCACTTAAGCAGAATGTGATTCAGAGATACCTATGACAGAACATGCTCTTACATAGATACATAAAGAGGGGTATAAAAAAGATAGAGTACACACACACACACAATTGCAAAAAACACTACATTAAGTGACACAAACACAGGGAGAGTTAGAGCACTCTCACCCCAGATATCACAGAGGAGTGCTAGCATGCTGTGACAGGACACTGTGCCCATTGGACTACCCTGCTACTGCCCCCACCACCCTAAAAACACCCACTGATCCTGTATCACTGCCCCCACACACTGATCTTATCTGCCAGCAGCACCCGGCTGGACTTTTTCTCTGGCATACAGCGGGATATTTTGCTTAGGACCAAGCCCTTCCTAGTATTTTACAATAGCAGCCCCCTGACCGGCGCTATGCAGTGGGTGCAGTGAAACAAGAACATTCCCTCCCCAATCTCTGCAATGACTGGAAATGCCAACAACAGGGCATCATGGATACACTCTTTCACAAAATAGCTGCTGGTATGGTGACTCAGACATAACACACCAATAAAAAACAGCCCCCAAAAATGATTGAAAAGTATCAGCTTTATGTGGTTTTTAAAACCAGAGATTGTTACACAGTCTGTGGTGTTGGAATCATCTGCTCAGGTAACAGCAGGTTGCAACCTCAGAAAACATAAAGGCATCCATAATTACAGGCTCCAAACAGACAACCAGCCAAAGTTAAAGGTTTGTGGCTGACGAGCCAGACATGTTAACCCTGTTTATGGCTCAAGTACCAATATGTTACATGTTAACTGGGGTTGGAGACAAATTAAGTTATACTTTCGTTCAGACAAACTTGTGCAAGAGCATGGATGGGGCACTGTCAAAAAATCATTGTGTATTAAGAAATATTAAGAAACAATGTTAAGATAGAATATATCATAGTGAGAATAAAAGAAAGAACTGATCACTTGATGCTGTTATTGGCTAAAATGGTAAGAAAACTGTGTCTTAGTGTAGAGAGTAAGATAATATACAGTATATTGGAACTGGGTAAAAAATTAACACAAACTGCCATTCAAACATCATTTTTGCTTTACAATCAATAACATAACAAAATAACACAGGATCCCCAAGTCAATCCAAATAATTAGCACAGCTTCGTCAATGTATATCATCAAACAACCAAACAGATCTAGGGTAATCGTTTGTTCCCTAAATAAAACAAGTTTGTTAGGTTCTGTCAGTATATTTGCAGTGCAGTCAGCTCAAGGGGATTTACAGAGTGTGGTGAAGGTATCTTGCTACATAGGACATGAAAATGACCAAATCACTTCTGGGAAAAAAACATAACTAGCTTACGCTCAACCAGAGCCCAAAGCAGTGACTTAGACATTGGAGAAGCTTCTGGGTAATTTCATGGATGTCCCACTGGGTTACAGTGAATTTGTTGCGCATTCATATGTCAAAAATCTGTGCAATTTAGTCAGTAAGAAACACTTGCTGTTCTTCTTCTCCTAGGCTGCATCTCCTCAACAGTCCAGCAACATAAAAGAGATAAAAGTTTCTAGTTACCTTGAGAGCCAGGGACACGATGCCCCAGGCGGTCCTCCTCCCCGTAGTTAGCTTGCTCTCTCACCACACCAACCTGGAACCCTGGGGAAAAACAAGCAATTACAAACAGTGGACATCACAAAACTTCCCACAAGGGTCTTTCAGCTATGTACACAAAATTAACTTAATGAAGTGCAGGTTAACAATAATAGTTAATGAGCTGCAGCAGAAGAAATTTCAAACCAACCAGGTAATATAAAGCATGACAAGGTGTTTACTGATATACTTTCTATAGAGTATATTCATCATTTCCATTCAACAAGATAATGGAAATACACTTTAGACTTATCTCTGAAAGACTACAAACTGATGAAAATGAGTTTAATTTCATTGGCCACAGGCAACCACATTTGGACCACTGTCAATCATTTTATTTGGTCTGGTTGCCCCTGCTAACCACAACATTGTGGAATTTTTTGAAAATTGAGGTATTAGGAATGAGTGAACCATCTGAAGTGAACTGAAGTCCATAAATAAATTGTCAGCATCATGGAATATCCCACACCATGTCCACTCTGCTAATTTTAGGACTAGAATTTCATGGACGACATCACGCTAGAGGTTAAATACCATCATGTAAAATTCAGATTTACATCTTCCTGTTCCCACCAGCTTATGTGGACTTCTGTTGCCACTAATCCTGTCCTTTGCTGACCCTGTTCATTTTACACTCCATTCCCAGTTATTATTTCCCCCAGTGACAAAAGAACCTAGGTACTGTAGGTATCAACAACATGATAAACAATGCCTTGAGCAAATAAATCATGACTTCATGCTGAAATGGCAGCAGCTGAAATAACATCAGGTGATTCCTCCTGATTCCTCTCTACTAACAAGGCATGGTGTTCCCATCCCATACAAATGCTAATGATATAATGTAATAAATCTTCCCTGTTTTCCCACCAGAAACAGTAACGAAAAAAAACAACAGATAAATTATCTCTTCCGTTGTGAATAGGAGGATAACAGGAGAAACCAGTGTTCTTACTGGAATATAGAGGACCATGTTCGGGGCCTCTAGGAGTCAGCATGACTTCAGAGATATTAATAGATTCCTCAAGCCCAGCCTAAAGCCACATTGTTGTCTCGCATTTGATTAGTCTGCTATTGTATTAATAAGCAATGCTGGCTTGGAAGAAAAAAAACAAAAAAACAATGTCATGTTTCAAACAAGTTGAACATGACAATCATCAGTGTTCCTGGAAAGAAATTGTAACATGTCAGAAAATAATCAACCAAGTATAGATGTATCAAAACACAACACAGGTAGAAAACATGACTAACTCTTTGAGTCCAAAAGCAGATCTGGTTCTGTGATCAACCACAGCCAAAATATTATGAGATAATTATCTAAAGACACAGTTTATTTGTAATTTAATTGACTGTGTAATGAGTTCTCTGTTTCTCCAATTTATCAACTGCTTTCAACTAACTATCAGCAATACATTCAGTCACATTAGCAAAGAAAAACACCAGATGCTCACATTTGACCAGTTGTATCAAAAAATGTTTGGCAATGTTGCTTGAAAAACCATTAATATCGGCTATCTGCAATTTCACAGGATGACGAAAGGACGATCGGACTATGGTTAAGATTGCGCAACCCTAATACTCGAGCAAAGCAAAAGTATACAAATAAATAACTCAAGACAATAGCCAAGAGTAGACACATACTCCTTTCCCTTTCTGCCCTATTCTTCAACACACAGACAAAAAGGAAAAAGTGAACAATGAGTCATGACCTAATGACAGAGGCCTATAATTCATGGAAGCATTTGGAGGAAAAAGTGTTTTGTTGCTATCATGCTCTGCACTCAATGTGCTTTCTTTATCACTTCCCCTCCTACTCATGGGGTATTATAGCCAAGCAAGGGCCAATCAAGCTGTTTATCACTGCAGCCACTGGCCTTAAAAAAAAAAAAAAAAAAAAGTATGACCACCTGCCTTCCTCTGCTGTCTGAACTAAAAACTCTTCCTCAGTCAGCTCTAAGAGCCCATCACCACTGACAACATGATTAACTGAGCAATTCTCTTTTAACAACTTGACTAAGGAGAAATCAAGAGTTTCATTCTTCTCAAACTTCAAACACAGTTAAAGCTGAATCACCTACTCAAACTCACCTATCGATTCTCAAAGACATTATTCAAAACATTGGCCTCACATATCATAGATACTCATACTGTATGTTTTCAGATGACATACATGGGCTTTAGATCACAACAAGTGAGAAGAACTGTTGGCATTACAGCCAACTATGATCCATGTAAGGGGAAAGGAAAGTTTACATGGATGAGATCAGGGAGCGGAAGAGGACAAAGAGAGCTGTACAGGGACTATATGTGGACTCCACTACTGTCAAGTACCCATAAGAAAAAAAGTGGAGGGAAAGGGCTGGGAAAAAAATAATCCTGCAGATCAAATGTGTGCAAAGTTTTAAGTCACACCACATGCTCTTGGATTAACAGTGGCGTTGCTTGACAGACTATGAAAAACTGCTGATACCACTGTGCAAGAGATTAAAACACTTCTTAGAGCAGCTTATTGGTACATAATGAACCTGGATGTAATATTTCTACATGAATGTAACAGGCTATTGAATTACTCAACATTTCTATATTTTGTACGAAAATTTTGTTCAATTAGGGGAAAATATCAGGCAGAACCCTTTTAATTATTTGACTAGCGAAATAATTTCAGCATCAGCACCACAAAACTAATAACCATTTCTCTGGGTGATCAGTCCAGAGTGTCTGTAATGTACAAACTGACTTTAAGAGGGAATTAGGTAGAACAAACAACAAAGATTGGATACGTTAAGTGTTGTTAACAAAACACAGGCAACAAATTTATACTTTAATACTACACACTACTAACAAAGACTGACATAAAACAATAACAACTAACTACACACACAGAAATGCTACAGTGAAAGAAAAGATGAATTGATGAGGGAAATATCTAACAGGTGAATAAACCAATATATGCAGTCTCTACTGGAATGAAGCTGGTAAAATCTGTGGTAAATTTAGAATCATGTTTGGATAGAGAAGCCAGTTAAAGCCAGTTAATTTCTGAATTTACCATTAGCAGAAAATAAAGTATATGCTACTTGTGTTTCTGTGCAACCGCTGATTCAGCACAGCAGCATCTGCTGTGAGGGAGAAGATGATGATGCAGCAGCAAAGGTGAGGATGAAGATTCTGATGAAGTTGAGATCAGCAGAGCAATGTGGAGACAGAATGGGGCACCTATAGCATTCCAGCAATGCTCTTTTATAGAGAGTTTTAGGCAAGAGGTTCAGAAAGATGCCTAGACAATCTGTGGGTCGCTCGAATTGTCAGGTTTACACTCCTTCCAGGTGGCATGTGTCCAGTAGAGGCCATATGCCACACATTTAACTTTTTCAGACAAGTTCTTAAATAACTGTATTTTGTTATTAAATAATTACAATGAATAAAAACCTGGCATCCTGATGCTGAGGGGATTTTAACAAGACCAAACACAGAATTTATCTCTAATGGTAATGGAAATACTAATATACGAGTTTCTTCAACATATAGCTTGCAGAGTTAACTGTAAATGATCACAAACCTATCAATAGGAGTAAGACTACAGATACAGACATTTAAAGATTAATAACAGACAAATGACAATGTTCTGGCATTTAGGATTAGGATCAGGATTACATATTCTCTTGTCTATAGAAGAGCAGATGAGAGGGGCAGTGAGAAGAAGGGGGGCTTCAGGATATCTGCAGAAAAGTGTCTTAGGGTGGCTGTGAGTGCACATGTGCTAAGGTACAAATGACTTGCCTTGATTATGTCTATCAAACAGTGATATGGGACTGGTCTGCTAATTTCATCCCAATTTGGAAAATATCAAATTCTTCTGTAAATAGCGTTAGAAGTTAAACAACAGTCATGGCAGGGCAGCAACCACCCTGCTGCCAAGTAGGCCTGTGGAATGTCCAGTGTGGGTCTCCGTAGCCATTATCAGTTGTTTCTTTTGTCTTATCATCTGCTTTTTTCAAGAAGCTTTGATTTGTGTTTAAATGTAAACACCGTTCCAGGTTTGCTGTTCTGGTCAGAGCAGCAAATGTCTTCACCACTAATTTACTGCTGTGAGAACAGAGCAAAACCAAAGTCTTAAAGCTGGGGGTGAATATCTGGGGGTTGCTTGGAATGCATCACACTTCAGATGCATTTGTCTTGCGTTCTATTCAGATATTTCCTATAATTTCATGAGCCAAAATTGTAAATGTCATATAATGTCTCTGTGGTAGGTTACACCAAGATGAATAATACATGATGTAAATCAAATATATTAATCTTACAATTCCAATTTGAGAAATAAGGGAAGGAAATAAATATGACTCATATAACAGTGTCTTCATGGCGCAATCTCAATCAAACACGCCCATGAGACAATTTATGTTCCCATCTAGCCCCAGCCAGACCTGAGGATGCAGTCCAACAGGGAGTATTTTTGGGCTGCAAGTGCCTGGTGAATGTTACAGTGATATCACGCTAGAAGCTAATAGAGCAAATGGAAGTCTTACAACTCTTTCGCCCTCTCAAAAACGCACTTTTGAGTTTTTTTTTCTAATGCACCTGCTTTTCATATGTCCACAGAGCATAAGAGTCGCATTTTCAGCAGCTGCCTCTTGCTACACAGCATCTCATCCAGTTTAGAACCAGAGTGCAACTCAGGATGCAACAAGTGTGAGGCTGTATCACTGTCATAATGCCAGATGATTAGTGCTGTCAACAGCTACTGAGCTGTGGTCATCTGTTTCACAGATTTACCAGGTATGTAAAAATGGCTGCTTTATAGCATTTAATTACTTGAGCTGCTCCATGATCATCATCATCAGCAGGAGCATTTTAAGGAGGAGTCTATCCAGAGCCCTAACCACATCTTTCTGTCACAGACTGCCTCCGACAGCAATTTAACTTGTTGAATTGCCAAAACAGCTGCTGATAAGAGAGATGGAGCCAACGGTGTGGGACACACCACAAAAAAAACTAATTGCGATCTGCCATACAAGTCCCAACAGCACCTGAAAACCAAAACTCAGCATTCTGAGGTTGTAACAGTGATGGAGTCAAGCCGTTCTTGCCGAAGGACCCCAGATTACATTTGTATGTATGAGATTAAAACCAAACTAGACTATAAAAGGCGTTAAAAGTAAAATCTTAAAATTAATTGTGAAATGAAGAAGTACTTGATTTGCTAGATAGTCCTGATCTAATACTATCATCCATAATCAGAATGGGAATTTCGATCAGCGATGAACTGAGTCCCTTCGCAATCCACACTGTATTCATTTAATTGCACAACTCTGCTCTCAGGTTAACATTACTGTGTCAAATTTCACAGTTGTTTCTATTTTCATTCAAAATGTTCTCGCTTCCACTGATGCCGGCCGCTGGCTTGTCCTGGTCTTGTTGGAGGCAAACCGCTATACCGGCACTAGAAAGATCTGTTTCTCTAACGTGCTGCACTCAGGCTCCAACACCAAACAGTGCTGGGCTGCGGAGAGGACTTTTACCATGTCAGGATATTTCTCATCTCTACTCTGAATCAACACTGGCAGGCCTTCCATCACAGTCTGCTGTTTTAAAACTCACCTGTGAAAAGTCTTAAGGTACTGGCTCAAAAGCCCATTGAATATTGGCGCCTCACTTCTTAAACTGAGACTAAACAGCTTCCAAATCTCCAGTTTGGACAAGACCTCAGGCTCTCTCTCAGAGAAGAAGGAATTCAAAAGGTGAGAAGGGCAAGTACAATTAGTCGATTCCTTCATTCCAAGAATCTGTACACAGATGTGTAACATGGATTAAGCGAGTTAAACTCGTCTCTTAGATATACTCACATGATGCCAGAAACTGCAAGATGTTTTTTTTTTTAACAATTATGAAACTCATCCCATAGTTTACCCAAGTCTAATTTTTCTAAGACAAATATGAATAACGACCAAAGCATAAATGCAAACAGTACTGTATATCTTTGCGACCTGGTGCATGAAGTAACCACAAAAAATGCACATGGACAAGATCTTGACTTAATTCCAGCAGAAGAAGAAAAAACTCAAACTAGTAGCATATTTATCTCTCTCTCTGTACTGCCAAATGATTGAGGAAGTCTAACTACTGCAATGGAAAATGGTTAACCAAATACAAATCACATCAAGTTAAAAACAATGCTTCTATGTAAAAAAAAAAAAGAGTGGTTTCTACAAATGCATCATGGTTTAAAACACATGGTTGCATCGCATGTCAATAACTTTTACTATACGTACATCAGGTATCTCATATATATTTTTTCTTGTGTGCCTTGTGAAGCGTGATCCCAATAGGCACACACTGACTTTCACTGATCTAGTCTACACATACAGATACAAATATTTAAAACTATGAAGTGTGAACATTTTAAACAGTGAAGCTTTCAAAAGGACTAGTCAGTTCAAATTTAAATTCAGTGGATGGTATACTTTTACGCAAACTCTGAAAATTGACTTGTTGACTTACAAGTAGCCTTCTCACTGACTGCGGTGCATGCACAATTTGAATTTATCACAAATGTTGCTAAATCATGTTAAAGACAAAATGACTCCTATTTCTCCACTATCAATGATGAATATGTCAAGAATTAATTGGAGATATTTTGTTCAAGCAGTGGTTCAGTTCCTACTTTCATCTCACCTCTTAATCCTTAATAGTGTGGTCAAAAGCTGCACAGGTTATGTGTGAGAGTGGGAAGCTTTTCTTCTTATAAACTGAAGGAATGAAAACAAAACACTGTGTTGATATTATTCCTCACAACTCAAAGGTCACATTCCCATTAAAGCTAGACAAACTAATTATCGCCTAAGCCTCACTGTGGCACCACAGAAAACATATATAAACAGAAAAGGGAATAGACAATGAATACATATCTCCTGAGCTGCTGTGTGCAATTAGTATTTGTGCTACACAAACAAACTTGAACTTGATCAGGATATTTTTAAACTGATTGGTGCTGGCTATATAAAGCCTCCAATCCTTTTCTCATCCTTTGTTTACTGAAACCTTTTGTGGTCTGGGTATGCCAGCTATGCCGGGGCACAAATAAAAAAAATAGCAGCCAGCAGTCTCAATTAACAATATCCACACTGACAGCATGCAACCACAAGCAATGTGGGCATAGCCACACCAGCTCAAGGCTCTTTACCATCTAAGTGACAATAAATCTCCATAAACTGATCTAAATTAACTACAGATATAATAAATTAGTATTCAATAAACATTCATTTCCTTTGCTGTAACAAACTTCAATCATGTCAACTGTTGCATAAGGTTGAAAGGACACTAAATAAGGTGTGCCAAAGTCTACATAATCTGGCAAAATCTGTATCATTAGGACAAAACAATATTCCAAACAAATGTACAACAAGGCAGTGATGAACTACCAGTTATACAAAAAGGATATTCCAAGATACTAAATGTCAACAGCACAGTAAGGCCAAAGACAGCAAAGTGGAACGGCAAAATGGAATATGAACACCTATAAGACCCTTGTACATTCAGTGTCTGCTTAAGAAGGTCACTAATGAGGGAGTCCACCAAGAAGTCTAGGGCACCTCTGAAGGAGCTACGGGAAGGGGTCATTGTGAAGGATCAGAGCCATTGTGCATATAAACCAACTGTTATTCGGGTGTTTCAGCTTTATGGCAGATTCATTGTCTATAAGAAAACCGTAGTTGAAAATAACTTGCATGGCATCTTGACTGGTGTTTGCCAGAAGGCTTCTGGGAGACCCAGAAATAAAGTGTAGTGGTAAAGTTAGAGTCCAGACCTCAATCAAATTGAGAGGACTTGAAAATTATTGTTCACTCATGGTCCACATGCAATTTGACAGAGCCTAAAGTGTCTTGCAAAGAACAAAAGGAGAAAGCGCTCAAATCCACTGCAAAACTGAGACTTCCACATAAGCCAAAAGGTGCCTTTACTAAATACTACCATGAATTAAATTGTGTTTTAAATGTATACTAAATTCAGACAATTCAGCCTCATGTTATGTTTACTTGGTTCATTTCCTACTGTATGTTACTTAAGTTGTGAGAAGCCAAAACATGGTACATTTTCATTATTTACATGTCAAATATACAATTGCTGTGTGATGGAAAAATCCAATAAAGCCTCTCTTAGCCAATAGCTAAAAAGACTTTCAAGCTCGCTCTCTATGGAAAAACTAAAATTTGCATTAAAGGGAAAATCCAAAGGCTTTGAGCAGATGTGGAGAACATTTATAGACATTCTAAAAAACAAGAATTTTATTTATCTTAAAATATAAAGTTGATGAATATAAAGTGATGAATACAAGTTGTACACCATCTGTTTCTTTAATCTTTTCTTTTCTTCCATCTAATTAATTAACTATTCATCTATCGCAATCTGACCAAAAGATCATATCACTTGTTGAGAAGAATCACAATGCACAATCTGAATCGAGATCTACATCCTGTTTTCGCTTTTATTATGTTCCTGATTATGTTTTGTACGTTTGACATATATTCCAAATAGAATGAATACAACGGTAAAAAACACAACTCAGACAATCTGTGAAGATTTGTTTCACAAGTAACAACTGTGCAAATTAATATATACAATCAATTCATACCATCAGGACATGTCACAACAACTTTGCTATGTAATTTTGATGCAACACTGGTCATTGGCTAGCTTTGGTTTCTGTATGCATTCATACTGCTATGTAACACAGCACATAATAGACAGTGCAAGTTAAGTTGTCTAATCATGGACAATCTGAATGGGCCATGTGAGTTTCATTCTATTTTTATTTTGAATTTGGAGTAAGATAGATGGTGTCAATATACTTCAGTCCCTGGCTGTAAAAACAATGTTTTATTTTTAACATCCCTTAAACATATTGTTTCTATCCTGTTGTTTTGGAGGTACACAAAAATTATATTATTATTATTATTATTAAAATGTGAGGCTATTGATAATTTCATTACGCTGCCTAACTAGAAACCTGATCAGTATGGCAGGTGTTTGGAAAAGGAATGAAGCTGTCAGAAAGGAGGTGTGTTAGCAAGCTGTTTAAAGCCTCTACAGTGGTACTTTTTGATTGTAATGAAACGACCCACAATACTGTTTGAAAAGTATCTTTATATCTAAATATTAGAAAGACCAAAAACACTATCACATCTGTGTAATGTGTATCCTCAATGTTAAGAGCTTTACATTGTGGCAGGATCTAGATCACCATATGGTTGTCTTTCACTAGCTAGTGTTAACTGCATCACGATATATGCCAAATTGTTGACAACGAATCATGGCTACAAGCCCTAGGCTGCCAGGGAAGCGCTTCGTCGGGAAGACATCGCTGGATGTTGGCTAGCTGGCTATGGTTAGCCAAGCTTCATTGTTAGCCCGCTACTTAGTGACTAGCTGAATAATAGCGTCCATGTGTCTCCAAACGTTATTCTTGCTTTCGGTTTCAAACATTGCTGGAAGGACACGGCGATTCAATTGCAGCCATGGCTGTTTTTCCTGCCTTTGCGCAAGAAGGAGAACGGCTGACGTCCGCACACACACACACACACACACACATGCTAACGTTACCACTTTAGCTTTAGCCCCGCTTGGTAGCAACTGACACATGGGTGATGATGACAGCGATGAAGGCAAACCGCAAACATAATTCAGAAAAAACACACTCACCCAGAACCACCTGGACACTCTGAAGATCACCTTCGAGTCATGGTGAGACAAGAGTAGCTGTTATCTGAAGGAAAACGTCGTTGAGGAGAAAAATTGACTAAGTTGGATTGAAAAATGTTGTCGCAGCGGACAAGCAGAGCGGAGTGCTGCTATGCCTTGACAGCTCAGTGGGACAGACTGAGTACTACAGCGGTAGTGAACTGGCCTGAACTGGCTGTCTGACGGCAGGAAGTGACATGTAGTGAAATCACGATGGGGGGAGGAGGGGTGTGTGTGTGTGTGTGTGTGTGTGTGTGTGTGGGGTGGGGGGGTGGGGGTGTGTGTGTGGGGGGGGGGGGGTGTACCGCCCATTAACCTACAGTGACTACTTTACATGTGTAAGAGGGAGCTCGTTTATTCTCACCTGTCGCAGCTTTAAAAAACGATTCTAAAAATGTTACCCTATATCATGGTGAGGTAATAACGAGTCATGGTGTCTTTTTAGCTCACCAGTGGCGTAATATAACTAAGTACGTTTATTAAAGTACTGTATTTGTACAATTTTGAGGTACTGTACTTGAGTACTTCCATTTCATGGTAGTTATACTTATGGACGGATTGTGACACAAAGGGCCCCTTTTAAAGCCCCGCCACCCGATCCCTTGGACCCATGGGCCTGTGCCTGATGGGCTTGTTCAGTAATAAATGCTTCTACTCCAGTACATTTCTGAGGAAAATACTGTACTTTTTACACATCTACATTTATCTGACAGATGCAGTTAGTAGTAACTTTTAAAACTGAAATTGTACATTAAAGAAACACATAAGGTTACAATAAATAAATAACGTTGTGCTCTGGGACCCAAAAGCAGGTTAATCCAACCATGGCAAACATCATGAAAAAAGTCTTAAACGTTAGTTCATCAAAGTGGATCTTGATTGATTTTTTATTAGGCATTCAGAAAGTGTAGGGTCTTGCAAGTGACAGATGGGATCAAGAATGGGTGAAGCAAAGCAGGAGACATATACCAACTTTTATTCTCATGTGTGAGTCAGCTGGCATAAACACTAAATGCTGCATTTCCCATAATGCAGCCTAAATCGCCTGGTGCCCTCAGAAGACATCATAGAACTGTTTTCACAGACGGCGTGGTAGGCTACTATTTATGATGAGAAAACTGAGCTATGTGTTAAACTCACCATCATCTATTACATAATCCTTAATCAGTAACTAGTAGGTATTCATTAATCAGCATTCAGTTTCTGATTTATTCCTCGCTTGTTCAGGATTTTGTGTTGAACAATTTCCCCTCTCCCCTCCTGGCCAACTTGCAAGGTGAACAAAATGTCCTGCAGCCTCAAATCACCCATCAACCATCTTCCATGTCCTCTGCAGTGGAGCGATCACTGACGTACAGGCCAAGAAAAACAGAAAGGCCCATTACCCGCTGCTGCTTCAGATGTGCTAATCCTTGCTCTTGATCATCTCTGCAAACAGAATTCCACCTTTTTATGTGGGATACATGGTTTGTTTTCCTTTCACCCAATCTCAGAAGAGACAGAGATGAGGCCCAGAGATGGAACAATGCTAGCTCAGCATTTATCATAACTTCAGATGGCATTAATGGAGTACAAACACATTTTTTTGTGTATTGGATCTGTTCAGAAATACAGATGAAAAACAATTTGTGTTTTGGTCTATTTCCAAAATGGTTCTCAAGTTTAAAGTTCTCAGGTGAACAACCAAATGGATCTATTACATCTAATCTATTACAATAGATAATGCACCAGTTAAACCAAGGAGACATATTATGTAACATATGCTACAGGTATTATGTGTATAATGACTAACCTCATTCAGATCATCTCAGATTTCAGGACTCTTACCCAAGCTACACCCATGGGTTACATCCATGTCCATCAGCAACTTTAGCTTTTCATTGTGGGTTCATTTCTCACATTCCTAAGGTCTTAAAGACTACACTGTTACATAAGTAGATTATATGACGCACTGACTGAATGAAAGATGACAAAGATACTATCAACAGGGCTGGACGATATTGTTGAAAACATTATGTATATACAGTATATGTATCAAATCAATCAAATCTATGCAAAATCACAGATAAAGTCATTGCTTTCACACATGAAGGCAATACATTTTTCATAATTGTGACATTCTTTATGTGTCAAATATTAACTTTAACAGCAAAGTTTGCTAAATTTGAATTACAGCTTGCTCAAATTTATTAATCATTAACATAAATTGGTAAAACAATAACAAGATCATATAATCTTGATATTATGTTTGTGCAATTCAATGAACAATATAATTGAATTATGTCCCAGCCCAATTGGAGTCATGTTTACATGACAAACAGGGTGTTAAGTGACATTAATTGCTACTGCTGATATCAGCAATTGCTTTGTTACACTTTATATTAGTTGTTTCCCAGTCATTTGTCCCAGTCATATGTCTCAGACAGACATGTCACTTGAGGAAATGTAACAGGGAGGAGTGAAATGTACTTCATAACTTTGCTCTTATCTTTGTATTGTTTGGTTATCAGGCATAAGGAAGTCCCTTCAGTTAAAAACGCCCTAGTTAGTTGCTCTAGCATCTTTCTTTAAAGCTCCACAGCAGCCAGATGGACGGAGGTCTGAGGGATGATGAAGAGGACAGACAAGCTCTGGCCGTCTAGTCTGCCGCTTATCTGCTCTGCCGGCCCTTTTCCCAGTCCAGCCCTGATAACCCAGGTTGACTAGCAAAATACAGGATATGACCCAATAACCTTGCAAGGCAGCAAGGGAGCAATATTGTTTTATTAGGGGAGGTCTTTTCCGTAAACCTTCCTAACAGATATCAGTTCTCAAAGGGCTCGATGAACGCAGTCAGGACAGAGTTTTTACAGCAAAGGTATTTGTTGCTATGCAGTAACGAACAGCCACAAGTTAGAGACAATAATAAAATAAGAATAAAACAGTCACTGTTATCAGCCAAAACTTTTCACAATCAATTTACCAACATTGATCAGTTAATGTTACAGTTTAGTGCACACACACACATTAGCTAGACTGTTAAGTGATGCACTAAAATGAGATGGACAAAAGGTCAATGTTTGCAGATTTTATTACATCTCAAATTAAAGCACCAGGTGTGTACAATATATCTAACACATTACTAACTGAAAATGACAGTTCTTTGTCATTTAGCCAGACTTACAGCAGAGACATACTTCCCCTCTTCTTCACCAGACAGTTTTCTGTGAGAGTCCAGACATGGCACAGGTACAGATGTTAAAGGGTCTGGGGTTTGCTGGCCACTCTTGGAGGGGGAACTCATCCCCTTGCTGTTGTTTTGTTGTTGGTTCTCTCCACTGGCCATTTGCCTCTTCAAAATCCCACTGGAATATATGGACAAGTCAAATGTATTATCATGGAGAATTGCAGTGGAAGGATTAAGATATGTCATATTCTACCATGTTGTCATGTTACCAAGTCGTCTTTGTAGCTAATATTACTTACTCTAACGTGCCTTGGTTACAATTTTAAAAAGAAGGTGGTCTGTGGAGTTTTCTTCCACAGGGCACCTTTAAGGCATAAAGGAGGGATATGTAATGGTGTTTTTTTTTGTCAATTAACTGACATTTCATAGTAGTTCCATCATACTTAGGCGTTTTAGCAACATTAAGAATATTTGTCATTTCTTTCTCTGAACCTTGACCCTTTCAACGCTGGTTGTTTGTTATGTTAGAGATACTGGAAGTGTATTTGACTGTTTTAATGACTAATCCTGTATGAGCACATTAACTAAACCTACAATATGAAATGTTTAGCAGTGTTCATACACAGTTAAATTCCAGGCCAGGAGCCATCCCACAAGAGACCATAAACATCTCCCAAAATAGCAGAGGGTAGCACTGGCCCCCTATAGACAAGGCAACCATTTTGCACTACTTCCTAGGCAGACAGGCCCTGCCCAGTTTTGGTCTTTAATCAAAGATCCTTTACAGCAGAACAATTGGGCCACAAGGCAAATCTCAAACAAATCCACCCCTCACTGTACCCCTCAGTCGACCCCCCACCTCACCCACCTCACCCAACCCACACCACCTCAGCATAGTGAAGAACCAGCACTCAGCAGAAATGTGCAAGGATCACACAGTACAATAGACAATTTGAGTTGTGGTAAGTTCAGAGAGCTCTGACTGCTCAGTTTAGACAGGCATCACACTCCAAAATGTTGTGTGGTTTTATCATGATCAACGATTATGGAGTTATTGTGAAAAGCAGAAAAAAAATGTAATTCATCTTCTATGTAAATAATTCTAAAATGTGCTCGCACTGTGAATCATTTTACAGTTGCAGAACCTCAGGGTTTAATGTAGAGGAAAAGTGTTGCAATCAAGTAAAAAGTGAGATTTTTTCACTGACAATCTGGAAGTCATCTAGAGTTCTGTGTATTAAGGATTAAACATTAAACACTTGAAAGGAAGCAATCTTTCTGTTAAATCACCAAGTAAACAGCTTCTGTTAATGCTTACTAGCAAGTAGAGAGAGTTCCAGACAGAGAGGGACAAATCTATGACTTTACCCGCTGTTATCTTTGTTTAGAAAGACTACAGATTAGAGATCTGTTCAGTACTGATCAGCCAAGATTACCTCTCATTGTCAGGAGTGTACAGATTCAACTTTTATGTTGCTGCACTGATCTAAGCTGCCACTAATACATTGAATATTTGAGTTGAGCTAAGGGTATTCACGTCATTTGCTTTTTCCTGTTGGGTGAACAGTATCAAGCTGCAATTGTTTGTGCTCACACCATGCCTTGCCTTTGTTTCTAGTTAAATGACATCCTCCATAGCTTGGCTTTCTACAGCAGCACAGTGAGGGAGTTTCTCTTGTGGCTGGGAGCGTCAGGGCCTGAGAAGGAAAAAGCTTGTAATTTCACTTCCCTTGCAAACTAAAACTATGCCTTTCAGAGGAGTGGAAATTATATAAATATGAACTGTCAAGGCCAGTTTTACTATGTAGCCAATATTTAATTTTGGGCACAATTGTACTGCACTGCAGTACAAAGTTAAAATACAAATCCTGTTTCCCATGCTACTTCCAAATGACCTTGCCATACACTTTTAACCACAAAACCCACAAGCACACATGCTCATCTCTCTATAGAGTTTGACTCATCAATCCTATAAAACATGCTGACAGTTGTCCTCTTACAAGAAACTCTGGACAGCTGTCTGACTTACTTCCCTGAACATCACGTGAAAAACACAAAGCCTGGTTTTCAGAAGCACACATGCTTCTTTTTATGGATACTTCTGAGTTGCATTCTAAGTGCTTGTGGTAGCTTTTCTCTTAAATATGGATAGAACAAACATTGATTCAGATAATAAACTGCAACACCACTGAAGCAAAAGTCTGAAGGCAAAGTCAACCATCATCAAATACACTTTCAACTAGCTTTCTCCAGATGTGTATTCTCATCATGAAGGGACAGAGCCACATCTAGCTATGTGACACTGCTGTGTCTCCAAGTTTATTAGTGTTTATTACACTCAAGGAAACACAATAACCGTAAAAACAGAAAATCTGTCCGTCTGTTCTTAAACATTCATAAAACAGCATAGCTTTCACCTCTTCATGAACTTCTGTGCCATTTTGAACTTCACTGCTGTTTTGTATGGGCCTGTTAAATAAGCCCATATAAAAAGGCAATAAACTAAACAGATTCAAGTCATCGCAGCAGGTCACACCATGGATATAACACAAGTTAACAGCAGGAACACACCTTTCACAGTGGTTGTGCACCACCCATTATGTTAACATGCTGCCACCACCTAGTGGTACAATTTGAAAAGTACACTTCATAGCTTCATTAACACACTTAATGAGCAGTACATCTGAGATCACTGTTTAAACCAGCTTTCACTTTCAGTTTCCTGGGCAAAGCTTTCTCCTAAAACCATTGTTAATGATTGCAGAATAAATATCTATGCAACAGTTTAGACAGAGTGCAAATTTTCATTGACAATCAGGGGGGGTCAACTTTTTCACCAGGGTGAAAGGGAACCCAGTACAATGCAGGCACATGCTTCAGTGAACTAAAATATTACAGTTCTTAAAGTATCGTGCTTGTTTAACTAAATCTGTCAAATAATGTAGTGGAATAAAAAGAACAATATTTCCTTCTGAACTGTAGTGGAGTGGAAGTGGAAATATAAGTATCCAAAAATTCTACATTACAGCAATACTTAGACTAAATGTACTTAATTACTTTCCACCACTGCTAATGCAATTACTTTGCCTTCAGCACATATGGATTTTATAATATAATTATATAATTATTATATTGGCAATGAAATGCCTAGCCAACATTATGATTGAGAGGACGCGCCATCAGCTAGCTAACTTTAGTTAGCTAAACTGTAACTTAAGCCAAAGTTAGAAACTAGCAAACATTATTGTTGATCCATATATACTTGACACAGTCTACTTCAGAAATGCTGAATCATTAACTATATTTTTTACACCCGAGCTTTTTCTACTGTGACGTCAAAATATCCAGAGTTAAAAAGGGCTATAAATACTAATGATAATTATTTAGGAACTTGTTGAAAAACAATATTATTAATACTTTGCACTGATGTACTGATCCTGTTTGAAACATGTAACATTTTCCTTGGCTCTCTGTTGTGACTGGTTACCTTACTCATTTCCACTTCGTACTTGATGTCACCAACAGAGGTTAAATAATGCACACTGTAGGCACTGTAGTTAATTCATTCAACCCACCTCCAGATCAGAACTGACTAGTGACGAGTCACAGGATGTATCTGAAAAACAGAAACTATCTACTCTGATCACTCGCACTGTCCTGTTGAGAGGCTGGTCCTCCGCCTCCTCCTTGGACAATGTCACCTCTTTTAGACATATCTGCAAACAGAACACAACTGTTTCTACTTGTATTCACTGACTAAGGAGGAAGAAAAATATGCAATGACATTTTAAAAGAAAGAAAGAAACATTATTGTTCTTGCACACAAAGAAACTTATTACTGTTGTGAAAAGTCTGTCACAGCAGATTCTTTGCTTACTTTTCTTGCAGGGTGAGTATTGACATCCATGTAATGGCCCATTTCAGTCATCTTCTGGAGATTTTTTACAACATTAAAAGATTAAACATGACTCAGCTAAGCTGATACATTAATGAGTGAAATAGCACAGTGAGTAAAACCCTTTATTGTCAATGTTAAATATAAAGCAATTAGTTAATACTTTCTTATTCAGGAAGTCTCACTGAGATCAAGATTTAAATGAAATGCAAGCAGTAGCCTTGCCTACGCAATTAGCGTAACAGAATATTCCTGTATCATTCCTAAGGCTTAGGAAAGCCAAAAAAGCAGCATAAAGTTCAAAGAAGACTTACTTTTGTTTCTGCTGACTTAACTTTTTGTTTTCTGTGTTTCTTCACAACACCTTTCTCCTCAGTGAGAATGCCTGAGCCACCCAATAGGCTCTCTGTGTCTGGAGAAAACCTCATAAGGTGCTGCCTGGTTCCTCTCTTGCTCCAGTGGAGGACTAGAATCTGATGATGTTGAGTAAAAGGTCAATGGATCACACCTGATTGAAAATCAGTACAATTCACATACATTTAAGCTATTCAAGACATCATTTCAATCTAGCTGTACTGCACACTAGCTCTGATTTTAATGGGAATATATGATTCTGTTATGTCGTTTTTTGGCAGCTGAATCCCTGAGCCTAATAGACTTAGTTGGAGACAGTCTTACTGTGCTGTTCAAGGATACAAGAAGATCCAGAATAACACAGCATATTGCTGACAGCAGCCATGGCATGACTCTCAGAAGAAACTCAGGCTGAGTGTCGTAGAGGAGTATGGCAGCAGTGTAGAGGGCACCAGCCAGCGAGCACAGCAGTCCTGAGAACATGTAGGCCTGGGTCAACATTTGTCCTCTGTACTAAAGGGGAAAAAGTAAATGTCATTCCTTTCAAAGTGATCTATTGCTGGGAACAGATTTGGGAAGGCAATAAGAACATGAAGTTGAGTGGCTATGGCATCAAAATACTTGTGTACTCTTTGTAACTTACGGCTCTGCAGACTGCAGGGAATCTGGAGGTACAGGCAATGACAAAAGAGATCAAGCCCAGTATGTAACCAAGGATTTCACTGTTGTCCTGTTAAAATAAGCGTTTTGACATGCTAAAACATTACATACAACATACTTTAATAAAAATATTTTATCAGAATTGACTAAACTGGAAGACATACATTTCAACAAGTTTATATGTGCATGTTTATAAGTTAAGTGAATAATTACTTGAAGGGGGACATTCAGAAGTTTCCTCCCACTGAGAGTCCTATCTGCCGTGTGGTGGCTAACCCTGGACTTCAGAAAGCCTCCTGCAACCACCATCAATATGCACACCGCAAGGAGGTGCTGTCTCCTCCGTCTCTGCATCATCCTCAGCCTCCTTCCTAATAGAGAACACACACATGAGATAAGATGGTTGCAGTTGGAACCAGTTCAAGAGTTGTCCTGTTCACTTGTTTGCTTATCTCTGGAGCTCCTCTGATAAGTCTCCTTACAGTTTTGCCTAGAGGGTTTGGCCAGCTAGGTGCTAGTACTAAAACACCTTTGCTACCTTTTTGCACTTTGTTTGAACATTTGAACAAAAGATCTGGGTATGATCATATTTGCATTACTATTATTATATGGCTCTAAACCTACCTCTCTTTGAATTCCAGCAGAAGAACACTGTGAAATAGCAAGACACAACATTGACAGCATCCACTGTAGCAGCAAGAGCACCCATTAAAATCTAAAGAGGACAAACCAAAAGTAAGTTAATTGTGGCTGCAATAAATTAAAAGTACCACGAGTAAATCTGTTACCTGAATATAAAGCTGTCTAGACAGAATGGCTCCAACAGTGCTGCACAGGTTACCGAGGAAGCAGTAGAAGAAAATGACGGTTTCTCCCGGATTTTCTCCACCACATTTGCACTTCTGATGCACAAGCCTTAAACAATTTGACATAGCCTATGTTTAATGGAAGAGAACAGTTTCAGTAGCCTAAATCGCTGAAGCAAACGTTGCAATGAAAACTACTTACACAAGGCACGACAAAAGTAAAAGCAGCGCAGACAGAGAGCTGAAAGCGATGGGGATGCAAAGTTTGTCTGCCTCATCAGAAAAACAGGTGGCGATTGAATCCACGTAAAAAGCGAGCAGATTAGTGGAGTAATTGTTCGAGCCTTGACCGGTTTTCTCATCAGCAATCATCTTACGCCCCCCCATATTTATTACAAATACTTCTACATTCCGTGTTACTGAAGGAAAAAAAACGGATTCACGCACCGATTCAGCCATGCAAGCAACGCGCTTCAGGCGCACGATCCAAAGGCTTACATATTTAAAGGAGGGGTTTACCTAGGATGACAAAGGTATGTCTTCACACTGCAGAGGGAGGCATGACTCCAGCAGCAAAGAGCGAATGGCAGAATGCCCTTACTGTGCATCAGAGGAAAGATGCCACCTTGCCCTGTAACAACAGAAATACATGCATTTTAATATAAATACAAACGTATATAATTAAATAAGGAAATGTTCAAGTTACAAAGCATGATATTAAAAATAATGTTACAAAAACTAGGCTGTTTCCACCTGGTTTCGAATTAGCAACCAAAAACATTATAACATTATAACCACCTGTCAAAACAGGTCACTGTGACCAAGCCAAAGCCACAAAGGGTTATTAGCTACAACTATAATCATAGTGCTTCCTGGATTAAAACGCTGATGGATAACCTTATTAACTTCGAAGAGTGATGAGCAGAAATTACTTACCGATAACAGTTTCCGTAGTGTAGTGGTTATCACGTTCGCCTAACACGCGAAAGGTCCCCGGTTCGAGACCGGGCGGAAACAACTTTATCCATATTCACAGAACCAACCTGATGTGATAGTGGCAGTCTAGATGGTCGCAACAGAGCGAATGTCAGGTGATGCAACAACATCCAGCACACACAACTTTGTGTGATCTTTCTGCTGAATGGGTTAAATGGATGAAAACGCTTATGATCACACAACTCAAGGAATCCTGAGTAGTGTCCCAAAGGCACTGGGTGGAAAAAAGTTTCTCCATTCAAGGTTTTATAGAACCACGCGAAGACAGACAGTGACTGTGATTTGTAACCTTTATATCTCCACTTGACTTATTATGTTACAAAAAACATCGTTGGAAGGCTGGATAAAAACAACAAGAAATCAGTTCATGTCAGCGACAGTGAATGTTGGTTTGTACATGTAGCATTAGTAGACATTAGCATAGTCGTCCGTATCTCCACCTGTCACGCGGAAGGCTGGGCTTTGATTCCCAAACGGGGAAAGTTTCCTTATTTCCTCCTGAAACAGCGCATCTACAGCATTGCACCAGAGCAAAGGTCACATAATACAACAACATCCAGTAGAAACCACCTTTTACAATCTTTCTCAAACTTAAGTCACAGTGACAGTGACAGCCTGCTTATCTTCATTGGATATGTTGGAAGGCTAACACTCTGTGTCGTTGTCAGCAAGTGTGGATGTTCAGATAGGAGGGGAATGACTCCTCCCTCCTGCTGTTTTATCTATCATTGCTTAACCTGTCACACGTGAGCTCAAGCTAAGCTCATGCCAGGGACAGCAAACATGGGAATCATTGAACCAGGAGCAGCTTCACAGTTTCTGCGCTGCTTGTGGAAATGGACACCAGTTCTTCACTGGTGCAGGGGTTGAATGTGGAAAAAAGTTTATGGGCACATAACTCCAGGAAGCCTAGGTAGTGTCCAAATGGCACCAGGTGAAGAGTGCAACCCGGTAAATGCACCAGGAGTCCGTCGACATGGCAGACGTGGGTGTTGCGACAGTCCTCGTTAGTATAGTGGACAGTATCTCCGCCAGTAGAAACAACTTTGTAAGATCTCTTTCAAACTTAAGTCACAGTCACAGTGAAAGCCTGCCTATCTCCATTGGATATGTTGGAAGCTAAGCTCATGGTTTCCATGCTGCTTGTGGAAATGGACACCAGTTCTTCACTGTTGAATGCTGCAGGGGTTGAATGTGGAAAAAAGTTTATGGGCACATAACTCAAGGAATCCTAGGTAGTGTCCCAATGGCACCAGGTGAAGAAGATAACCCGGTAAATGCACCAGGAGTCCTTCGACATGGCAGACAGGAGCGTTGCAACAGTCCTCGTTAGTATAGTGGACAGTATCTCCGCCTGTCACGCGGAAGACCGGGGTTCGATTCCCCGACGGGGAGAGTTTCTTTGTTTTCTGCTGAAAGAGGTCACCTAATTGAGCA
The DNA here is from genome assembly GCF_021018895.1 of Seriola aureovittata. Taxonomy (NCBI): domain Eukaryota; kingdom Metazoa; phylum Chordata; class Actinopteri; order Carangiformes; family Carangidae; genus Seriola; species Seriola aureovittata. Next base: position 14,711,857 of record NC_079369.1, on the reverse strand, counting down.
AAGGTCATGTAATACAACAGCGTCCAGTAGAAACAACTTTGTATGATCGCTCTCAAACTTAAGTCACAGTCACAGTCACATTGACAGTGACAGCCTGCCTATTTCCATTGGATATGTTGGAAGCTAAGCTCACGGCTTTCGCGCTGCTTGTGGAACTGGACACCAGTTCTTCACTGTTGAATGCTGCAGGGGTTGAATGTGGAAAAAGCTTACAGGCACATATCTGAAAGGATCACAGGTAGTGTCCCAATGGCACTAGGTGAAGAGTTCACCTGGTAAATGCACCAGGAGTAGATATGTTCGTTAGATATATTCAGATACGAGGGGTTTTCGCTCACGGCTTTCACGCTGCTTGTGCAACTGGACACCAGTTCTTCAATGTTGAATGCTGCAGGAGTTGAATGTGGAAAAAGCTTACGGGCACATATCTGAAAGGATCCTAGGTAGTGTCCCAATGGCACCAGGTGAAGAGGGTAACCTGGTAAATGCACCAGGAGTCGGTCGACATGGCAGACATGTATGTTGCAGCAGTCCTCGTTAGTATAGTGGACAGTATCTCCGCCTGTCACGCGGAAGACCGGGGTTCGATTCCCTGACGGGGAGAGTTGCTTTGTTTTCTGCTGAAAGAGGTCACCTAAATCATTACACAAAGAGCAAAGTTCATGTAATGCAACAGCGTCCAGTAGAAACAACTTTGTACCATCTTTCTCAAACTTAAGTCACAGTCACAGTGACAGTGACAGCCTGCCTATCTCCATTGGATATGTTGGAAGCTAAGCTCACGGCTTTCGCGCTGCTTGTGGAACTGGACACCAGCTCTTCACTGTTGAATGCTGCAGGGGTTGAATGTGGAAAAAGCTTGTGAGCACATATCTGAAGGGATCCTACGTAGTGTCCCAATGGCACCAGGTGAAGAGTGAACCCAGTAAATGCACGTGGGTGTTGCGACAGTCCTCGTTAGATATGTTCAGATAGGAGGGGAATGGCTCCTCCCTCCTGCTGTTTTATCTATCATTGCTTAACCTGTCCTGTCCTGCATATCTCCATTGGATGTGTTGGAAGGCTCACACTGTCTGTGTCAATGTCAGCAAGCTTAATGTGCATACCTGAGGGATTGGCTCCTCTCTCCTCCTGTTTATCTGTCACTGCTCTGCCTGTCACACCTGAGCTCAAGCTAAACCCATGCCAGGGACAGCAAACATAGGAACCATTGAACCAGGAGCAGCTTCACGATTTCTGCGCTGCTTGTGGAACTTGACACCAGTTCTTTATTGTTGAATGCTGCAGGAGTTAAATGATGAAAAAGCTTATGATCACACAACTTAAGGAGTCCTGAGTAGTGTCCCAAAGGCACTGGGTTGAAAAAAGTTTCTCCATTCAAGGTTTTATGAAACCACGTGAAGTCAGACAGTGACTGTGATTTGTAACCTCTATATCTCCACTTGACTCATTAGGTTACAAAAAGCATCGTTGGAAGGCTGGATAAAAACAACAAGAAATCAGTTCATGTCAGCGACAGTGAGTGTGGGTACGTAAATGTGAAAGCTCTGAAAAGTAAAAACAAATTTGCCAATTTAACGCTTTAGTCAATGTTCCTTGTCAAGATCCAGGTTATTTGAATACAGAGCCAGATCACATGATTTGTACTTGCCCTCCATCGTGAAGAGTGCAACCCAGTAAATGCACAACCATTCGATTGAAATGGCAGATGTGCGTGCATCAGTCCTTGTTAGTATAGTGGACGTATCTCCGCCTGACCGGGCTTCGATTCCCCGACGAGGAGAGAGTATTTGTTAGTCCATGCTGGTTTGCTTCCTTTGGAGCAACTTGCTGTCATACTTGAAGGACATTTGGCTTCGGTGAGGTCACTATCAAAAGTTAGAAAATGTCCCCGAGAAGGACCTGGAGGGCAGACCAGCCGAGCGGCAGCAGAACAATGAATTTCTGTAGTGATTCAGCAATTTGTCCCATATGTGGACATAACTTGTGATCCTCCAAAAAGGATGCAATTTCTATACCCAAGTTCATTAGCCTGTATTCTTTGAAAATGAATCCAGTCAACTAATTATGAAAAATTACAGCAGACATGAACAGCTTGGACAGAAGGCCTGCATTTCAACAGAGATGAAGTCACTTGGTCATAGTAAGTTTGGATGCCATTTGTTCTACCTGTGACTACATCCAGATTTGAATGTCTCTTCTGATATCTTCAAAGACCCTTTGTAGCACATTCCAATCATTTGGATTAGGCTTTTCCAATTCAAGAGCTCATTGTGCCCGGTGTACACTGATGGATTTCATTGAGTCAGGGGCAGCCAGAAAGGTATTACACAGTTTCCGTAGTGTAGTGGTTATCACGTTCGCCTCACACGCGAAAGGTTCCCGGTTCGAAACCGGGCGGAAACAAAGTTCTCCGTTTGTGGTTTTATGAAAGCAGGTGAAGTCAGACTGACTGTGATTCGGAAGTTCTGTATCTCCACTTGACATGTTAAGCTACAAAAATCATTGTTGGAAGAATGGATAAAGACAAGTCAAATTCGATTCATGTCAGCGACAGTGAGTGTGGGTTTGCAGATGTGAAAGTTCTCAAATGTAAACACAGATTTACCAATTTAACGCTTTAGTCAATGTTCCTTTTCACAATCCAGGTTTCTACAGTACAGAGACAAAGCAACAAATGATTTGTACTTGTACCCCAACGTTAAGCGTGCACCAGGAATCGGACGACATGGTAGAGCACAGTGTTGCGACAATCCTCGTTAGTATAGTGGACAGTATCTCCGCCTGTCACGCGGAAGACCGGGGTTCGATTCCCCGACGGGGAGAGTTTTTTGTTTTCTGCTGAAAGATCGCACCAGAGCGAAGGTCATAAAATACAGTAATAAAAAAGTAAAAGTAATACAATAGCATCCAGTTGACACAACTTTGTACGATCTTTCTCAAACTTAAGTCACAGTGACAGTGACAGCCTGCATATCTCCACATTTTAGTCAGCTGGATAAAGACAACTCAAGTGTCCAGACACTCTCTTTTTCTTCATTTGGTGACAGTGGACAGTTGCCATCACATCTAATGTTAACGATGTCAGTGGCATTTGTAACGTTTACATTACTTTTGAATAAATTAGTTAACCTAAAAAATAATCCTTCAGTTTTTTCTCGTTTTACTCTGCTCTACCTTTTGTTCTTTGGTACCACTTTCCATTTCATTTGTATTTTCAATTCGTTTTCTTGCAGCTCATCCCTTCCTTGCAGTACAGATAACCTATTTGGGACGTTGTAACGACCAAACCCTCCAATATCAAGCGGTAGCTGGTTGATTCCCCCCCCCCAATTTTTTTTTTTTTAACTACATGGTAGATACGACATGATTTTCGACTTGATTGGCAGTCTTAGTCCTACATTCAAACGTTTATTTAAAATAGAAAATAAAAAGTAAAATTAGTAAATAAAAGAAATATTGTCAGTAAATGTATATCAAACATAATAGTACCTGTCCCCTGTGACTGACTTGAAGTATCAAACATAAAAGTACCTCAAACAGTACAAAGTACAATATTTCCCTACTGAACTTTGGTGGAGTAGAATTATACAGTAACAGAATATGTGAATACTTGAATTAAGTACAAGTACCTACAAATTGTACTGCATAAATGTATTTATTTACATTCTACCACTAGTTGACCATGGTGGAGGAACCTTGTCTTCCCATTTATAAAGGAGCGGTTGTAGATAATAGCTAAGAACACGGGGCTATGCAGCCTTAACAAGACCCTAATCCTGTAAACTCTGTGAGTAGGCTCTATAAATCTCCCATTTCTTGTGGCTTTCTAAATGCTCATACACATAATCAATTGGTCGAAGTTCTTTTGTTTTTCACAGAAATGTGTAGTTTAAAGTTTAATGGGATGTTAGTGGTGATCCAGTCGATGGAATGTTAGGGACGGTCTTCTCTTGTTGGCTAAAAACCCTCTTGGTTTTGATCACTGGCAATCAGGTAAATGCTTATATCTCTGATAATAAACGAATACTCTCACCTTTTATATGCTTATTTGGGGGCTAAATTCCCTCTAAATAGATAAGTCTAAACAAAACTACAAAAAGACAACATTCAGCTAAAATCATTTAGATGTTTTAGGGCCGTCACTCCTCTTGTTTTTTTCCACCTCTAGGAAATCTATATATCTTCTCTGTATCAGACATCATTAGATTTGGTGAATTTAGCCTCATTTGACTGATAAAATATTAAACTACAACACAGGCCTTTTTATATTACAGTAATTTCATTAAATGTTGATGTTTAAACATATTATATACCAACTGCAGCAAATGAAGCCCTTTAAAGAAATGGACCCCTGTATGAGTGCATATGCCCTTGTAGATGTGATTTGAATTTTACATTTATAATTTTAAATTTGCAAATATATAGATTACTTATCTTTCCACCATTGCACTGTGAAGCATTACTTCAAGGAAATGGGATAAAGAAGTGACACACTAACATGAAAACAATATTTTTATTTTATAATCCAGATTCATTACTTTAGTTATAATTGTATGCGATTAAAAGCTGTATCCAACATACAGTAATTTATCTGGGAAATGAATTCTTTGTGATGCAAAAAAACCTTCAAAATTCAAACTGAAAATGTATTTTTCAATTTCTTACAAATTTCTCACCCTCTGAATGGTGAGTCCATCGTTTCCGAACCCTGCGAGGAGATATGCTGTACAACTGGTGACTCAGTCGATGGAATGCATCGCACCAATATGATCTTCAAACCAGTGCAGTCTATGACCGATTATGTAACTCATTAGTTAATATAAAAACAGCCTGACAATCCCATACTCACAAGACTAAGAGGCCATAATCTTTACCTACAGATACTGCTCAGCATCAATTCCCTTGGAATCACATGAGCTGTATGTTTGGGTATTTCTATTCCTGCTGAAATGATCTGTCATTGAAAGTGCTTAGAATTTAAGATCAGTGTCAGGCATCCAGATGTTTGTTGAGCCGGCGTACTTTCTCCTTCTTGTTCCTGTTCCCATGTTTTTTCCAGGGTTTGCCCACCACCATCTCCGATTCAGCTTTACCTGGGCCAATGGGTCCACTGCCTGGTTTGTAGCCCATGACGGACTGAACTCCCTTGGAGAGTGCCCGCACATTCTCCTAAAAACAGAGATCGCATCACTGCTCAAACATTTAATTTCACAATAAAGAGCCTCTCTCCTTGCTACATACTTTTATATATGTGTTTGATTTTCTAAATAACTACTATTTGTGAATTTTCCTCACTAGTCAGGAGACAGCAGATGTACTGTACCTGATGGAAGAAATTCTTGTCAACCACATTTTCAATCCTCTTGATTTTCTGTTGTTTGTTTGTTATTGTGGAGAGGTCACAGCCAGAGTCTCTATTCTGGAACTTGCAGTGCTGTGGCTGGAAGTCTTCCGCATTAATATGTGGAGGAGGATGGCAGTACAGAAGCTTGCCCTGTAAGGCGTCAACATTGTTAGGAAAGGTGTGTTATATGAGGTTATATTCAGGATGCACATATATTAAGTAATATATGGATTATTGGTCAAATTAAAAAAAACAATCAAAAATTCTAATTCTTTGGCAATGATCACATGATGCAAAATAATTTCATAGAGCAGGTACTGCAATATGCAGCTATATGGCCAAAGGTCCTCACTAACCTGTACTGTAACCAGTAGATTAAAATACAGAAATTAATTTTACATTATTTTGTTAATTAGAGATATAACATGATTTTGAAGAGACTGTCTAGACATTTTGGTTTTCAATAGGAGGTCCCTTTAGACCTATTCAACCATACCATCCTACTTTTCAGAAGTTGGCAAAACATATACATACAACTGAAACTTTTTAAATCTGACCCTGGTTTGGCACTTACACTGACGAAATCCTTCAGGATATACCGGGCTGATCTGGACTGATCAGGCTGCCCATGGGACGTCATAAAACCTCTCATGTCTGGAAAAAAGACAAACACGGGATAAACATTTTATACAGCTCTTGTCCAACCACATGGTGCTTTACAAAAACAAAAACAGTTAATACTGAGTCTATAAAAATACATTTTATGAATTTAGATCAAAGATTATAAAGATGGATCATTGTCATAAGCAATCTCCATCCACAGCTGTATGCTGACAAATAAATGTTTTGGGCTATTGTTAATTAATCTGTCTGGTAGTCTCACATCCATAAGCCATCAGTAGCTCTTCAGAGGTAGGGGGTCTGTCAGGGTCTTCATCTTCTCGTGGTCGGATTATGTTGATGCCGTAGGTACCTTCTAACACATGCCGAGGGACTGTCTGACATATGTGTCAAATCTGTTAAGGACTGAACCACAATCAGCATCCAAGGAATGCCTGTATTGACATATCACTGTAAAATTTATTTTAGTCATTTGAAGTTATTACTGTTATCAAATGAGAGCACTATTACAATTATTTATACTGGGGCATACTCACAGAAGCGTACTTTCAATCACAGTGTTTTTTTTTTTAATGTAGACGACATTTCCTATAAACCATCTTCCTTCCTGCTACAGAAAGATCTATAAATATTGGATTCTGCAGGTGCTGTGCAGAACGCATATAAAGGATATAAGAGAGACTGCCGGTACGTGGTCTCTCATTTGATCAATGGGCAGGATCCCAGAGCAGATCATCTCAGCTTTGGTAGAGACAAAGGAGGGCATGACAAGACCTGGGCAGTCACAGAGGCACAGGCCTGGCTCCACATACAAGGTCTGCAATGCATGTAAAAAGAAAATGTTACAAAACAATCACACCTTTGGCTTTCTGTTGATGTTATGCATGATCTGAATTCATATAGAAAGATTTAAAGACTAGTCCTGTACCTGAAAGTGCTTAGTGTGTCCAGGAGTGGCAGAAACAGACACCTTCTTGTTCCTTAGAATAGTGTTGATAGTGGAACTTTTTCCCACATTAGGATACCCAACCTGTTAAGATGTATACATGATGAAAAAGGAGAATTTACATTATTTGACAGGGTGATAGGTAGTTTTATAAAACCAACACAGCTGCATGTTGATTCTATTGCTTTAGCCTCTCTCTTCAACCTCTGTAAAAACTTAAGTGACAAAAATCTTGCTGCACATTAGCAGCAAGAGTAAGGCCCCCTCACAAGCACCTCAGCCCATAAATGCCCCGACAAATCTCCTCCAAATAGAATGTAAACAGAACAGAGTTCTTCAAATGTTATTTTCCATTTAAGGCACATTTTATATTATGGCTATAGTGGAAACAAACACAGCAACATTTCTATATATGACTACTCTACATGTACCAGAGCAAGAACTTTTACCCACCAGTCCCACTGTGAGTTGTCCTTCTTTACACCTGGTCCCCTTGTGAACAGCCCTAAACATGTCCAGCAGCTCATCCTTATGCAGCAGACGGCTGGAGTTGCGGAAGTAGGATTCATTGGATGAACCAACAGTCCTCTCCTCTTCTTCATCCTCATCTTCTGAGCAGGTGTGCCACTCCTCCTCATCTACAATGATCTTTTCCTGCTGCTCGTCCTCTGTGCCACTATCTTCTCCCTCTTCATCCTCCACATCCGCCTTCACCTCCTCCTCCTCTCCATCTGCCCCTTTATTGCTCATGTCTTCAATGTCTGGCTTTGCCTCCTCTTCTGGGTCACTGTCGCCACACTCTGGACCCTCCACTTCCATGCCCTGTGGTAAGAGAAGTCCATCACTTTAATTCTGGGTTTACGTCAGCAGTGAGTATATAGATGCTAAATGACTCTTCACAGGGATTTCTCCGAAACCATTTGAAATTAAAAAAACGGATAACCATCGCCTCCCCATGAAAAAGCAATGTGGATCTACAGTTATCTGCTCTCAAGGAATGCACTGTAAATGTATAAACAAATTCAATGAAGAGCGCATCAAACGTCCATCCCCTTACCTTCTCCTCTGCATCTAGCCTGTCACTCTCAGCCAGGGCAGACCAGAAAACTGCCCTCAGCCCCTCCTTTTCAAAGTGTCTGGCCCACACTCGCCTCTGCTCCCTGGTTAGCAGGTCTGCCTTGTTCACTAACAGCATGTTCACCTTATCCTTCGACACCTCCTTTACGTATGACTCCTGGAAGCACACCAAGGAAGACATTATAAATCAATCAATATAAGTACATTTCACTTGTAAAATGTTAAGATTCATCTATATACAGTATTTCTCCTGGTTAAAATCAGGAGTTTAGGAATTTTGTTGGCATGTGAATTGAATAAAATAATAAAGTTTTCTATGAAAAAATAACAGCACAAAGTGTATGAGAATTCAACATAAGGACAAACTGTATAAAGGTGACTTCTATCTACTTAAGCAGTGTACACACAGCCCTTTCCCCACTGAAGCACCTCTGCCACTGTTAAAAATAAGCATTCTTACCAGGTCAGGACATCTGAACAGCAAAGGATTTCTGGCATCAACAATTTGGACGACGACATCACTAGAGGAAAAAAAAAAAAAAAGCCAATTTTTGCCTTGAGCATCACATAAGGAGAACATATTCCTCATCAAGGACAGGGTTAAACTGAAAGCTGTACAGTGTTTTTTTATTTCTACCTCCTCTCGATCACTCTCCACAACTGTCTCCAGAACTCAAGATTCCTCTCAAATGGGGTGAGAATTAGCTTCTGTTCTTCTTCCAGCCTGTGGAAACAACACTTGTGGTTAGATTACCTGCACTGATAATCCAGCACAAATGTCACATAATTTATATATCTCAAAATGCACAAATGTTCTTCAGTGTGAAAACTTTTTACTTAGTAAAACAGAATTATACACACTGTGCAAGCTCTCGTCTCCACTCCAAGAAGCTGTCTTTCTCTGCCTGCTGAAGTGCATCTGGACTGGTGCCTTCATCCCAGTGGGGGCTAAAACAATGAGAGACACAGCAACACTTATAAATGCAAAATATACTTAAATGTTATAAAATAGCGTAGATCTCTTGCGCTTACCGTCGAGGAATTCTAAGAAAATGCTTGTTGTCCTCGTGAAGCTTTTTCAGCCTGGTTTTCTCCTCAGCTGTTAAAAGGCCTGCTCTAGCTTCCGCTGGCACAAACCTGATGTTGAGTTTCTCTAAGAAAACAAAGCAAGAACAGTCTGATTCAGCAGTGGACTCATAGGATAAAGGCACAGTGGGTAACACAGTAACATGTGGGAATGCAGCAACCTGTATAAATTTGGTGTGAGAGCCAGTAATTTACGACATCTGCATTCAGTTTGACATTATGTTTGCAACCATGTCAGAGAATAGTATGTACTGGGGAGATGAATACTCCATGAAGATTATTTACACTTTTTGGCCACAACATATATGTACAACATACAACCACACAAGTTAAGTGAAGTGCCACTTACCTGCGACAAACTCTGTTCCTGCCAATTCAGCAGTGGCCAGGAAGTCATCCATGGAACTCTGTTCAGTTACCGACTGCAGGTTCAGCCGTCCCCAGTCATAGCCATCATTCAGTTCACTGGTGTGGAGCTGGAAACGCAAAATGAAGGCCAAATAACGAGTTACAGTGAGGAGTGTAGAAAAAACCGTTCCAATAGACATAGTAACTGTCATTATGAGATACTGCAAGCATGTGTTCCTTATGGTTTGTAATATCATGATTGCCCTGCATGTGTAGTAGTAGCAATCCCAATGAGCCAGTTGTGAAAGTTTTGAGAATGTATGGCAAAAAAAAAAAAATTTTCCTGGAAAACTGATCTCCATGCCCAATTCACCACAGGAACCTATTTAGTGTGTGTGGAGTATTTTTACCCAGTGATTGTATATACAGAAGTATTGGACAGCTTGGGGATCCACTCAAATGGTGGGAAAGACAGAAACGTATATATATCCTATACACCGTTTTTTGTTTTTGTGTATCCAGCCTCATCTGTGCTGAAAGGTTGTTCTCAAAGGCAGGAGAGCATATTAAAAAATGTCTTAGTCCCAAGACAGTTGAGAAGGTTTTACTTACTACTTACTACCATAAAAATGAATTACGTGATTTTGTATTATACATATTCTTTGCCCACATTGCACAGACTAAACTTTTACTCTTAAGTTAAAACACAGATATTGAGCCTAACTTGACTGATATTAATACATTTGATGCATAGAAAATATATTTTGATTGCTTTTACAGTAATTACTATAAACGTAATCTTAGAATAAATAAATACAATCATGGCTTCCCTTATACTGATATGTAATTTGTATCTAACCAGTAGATATCGCTCTATTGACATGAAGCATCCAGAAATGAAGTGGTTCAGCAAGGAACCACTTTCCTGGCAGGGTTCGGTGCTTCATAAAACTTCTTCTTCACTAATATTCATGTATTAACTTCACTTTCCTGATTTATAAAATATCATACTCTTGAAGGAGTTTGGCGCAAGCAACGAACCACAGATACTTATCAGACCCGCTGACATCCCTGCCGACGCCCTGTTGTAGTGAATGAGTTAAATGGCAGGGATACAGCGAGATAACTGTAATGTAGAATGCGTTTTAAACGTGTTTCGGAAAGCTAGTTGTTGCGGTGTCATACCCAGGAGTCGCCCCTCTTGTTTCCTCGGCCTGCCTGAAGTCTCTCTTTTATCAGAGCTCTGCCGAGTCCAACTCCTCCGCCGGCCTTCTTCTTGCCCATAGCAGCTTCTGGTGATGCCGCTTCACACAAAACACTGTGGTTTAATGAATCTAAACGTGTTATCTGTCAGTACTTCTTCTAGCTACTGCTCTCCATGTGCACTACGTTGTTGTCGTAAGAACCGGAAATGGGTCAAACCAATTGACTGATATGTCTAGACAGATCTACTTAAACTCCGCGAGATAAATATACTTAATTCCAATAGTTATTGCTTCACATATCATATCTCAGTAATTAATCCATGAAAAGCTCAAGATAATATCTGCTTCTTTATGTGAGTATCCATGGCAGGCTAACGCAGTTATGGTACAGTCCACTTTTTGGTCCAGCGATTAAATGTGCCCTGAAGAAAATGGGACAGTGACAATTTTCTTTCCTCGTGCCTAACAGCAGTTAGTTTTATAGCCAAATAAATATAAATCAAACCTCATAAATTTGATAATAAGTCACAAAAGCATTATAGTGCGCAAAGTAACAAATCATCAAATGAAAATCATCTTCCATCATCACACAAAAACGCACAAGATTAACTAATGCACCTTTGATGTGAACCGAAAGATGGCAGCACAAAACAGCAGTGTCTGAGTGATTCCTGCTTCCTCATAAACCAAGTGGCATAGGTCTGGTAGCCTAAATATTTGCCTTCTGTAGTATTTTACTTATCACACGTAAGACTCAGAAGTGAATTCATACCATTTCATTTTTATGGTTAGTTTTGCGTTTAAAAGCTTTCAATTGAGAAGGAGAGCATTGACATCCAGGTTTAAGTTAAACCATAGTATATGGACTATATATTTAAAGGGAAATTACCTTTTCTTATTCCAATTGAAAAAAGACTATTTATTTTTCAATTTTTAAAATTATTCCTTGTATTTTTTTGGCAACATGAAATGCTGTAATGTAATAACAAATAACATAGGCTAATTTAGGCGTGTTGCCTAAATAGTCAGTGTTTCTGCCTGTAGTCGTTTTTAATCATTTTAAAATCGTAAATCTTACCGGTTGGTCTATTTGCTGAAAACAAATGTAGGAGTTTTGCGTCAATGAACATAGTCATCACACACGAGTCAACAGATACTAATACAGGTCTATTGTCATTTGGTTCAGTCCCCCTACAGGCTCACTGAAATGGTTTCTCCCTGTATATAAGCAGTGAGGCTCTTCTCTCTGTGACAGACTGTACTCTGCACTACATTGAGTTAAGACGGGAAATATGGACAAGAGCACATTAGAGAATGGACAGATGAAGTACGATGTGTTTGCGTTCAGTTCTCATAGAGTAGCTCATAAATGACCTGACAGGCTGTAGGCTAAACACTTTTAGAATTTAGAAGTAGCCTAATAAAAAGTTGTTTTCTTTCTCTCTCAGTGTTGCTGTGGACTGGAATCAGCAATAAAATGCTGCCTTGGAAGAAGAATAAGTTCGACCTGATTGAGGAAGACAAGCAGTCTAAACAGAAGGGCTATGCGGTGAGTCTCAACTATTCGGCGCTCACCTCCTTCGCCAAGTCCTGCCCCGAGAGCGCGCTCAACAGGGTGGGCAGCATGTTCAAGTCAAAGAGGAAAAAGGTGAAGATCACCAGCGAGGACCCCACGTACACGGTGCTCTACTTGGGGAATGCCACCACCATCCAGTCCAAAGGGGACGGCTGCACGGACGTGGCGGTGAGCAAGATCTGGGGCAAAAGCGAGATGGGCAAGAACGGCACCAAGATGAGGCTGACCATCAGCTCACAGGGCATCCGGATGGTGCATGTGGACGACAAGGCTAGAAGACCGGGACACTTGTACTTGCTGCACCGGATAACCTACTGCGTCGCGGACCCGAGGCTACCCAAGATTTTCGCTTGGATTTACAGGCACGAGATGAAGCACAAGGCCGTGATGCTGCGCTGCCACGCAGTGCTGGTGTCCAAGCCGGAGAAGGCAAAAGCCATGGCGCTGCTTCTTTACCAGACCTCGGCCACAGCCCTGGCTGAGTTCAAAAGACTAAAACGGAGAGACGATGCCAGGCACCAGCAGCAGCAGCTCATAGGGGAACAAACCATCCCGCTGGTCCCCCTCAGAAAGCTGCTGAACGGACAGTGTTACTACAAACCCCCAGTGGAGCGCAGCCGGAGCGCGCCCAAGCTGGGCTCCATCACAGAGGACTTGGTCGGGGAGGAGGAGGAGGAGAAAGCGATGCACTTTGAGTGTGAGGACATTCTGGACACGGACGATGATTGTGTTGCCAATGGCAAACGGGAGTTGACTCAGATTATTAATGACTTGGGAGAGATGAGCATAGGAAACGATGTGCAGACACTGAAAGCTGACCTTAGAGTCACCAGACTTCTCTCTGGAGAGAGCACGGGGAGTGAGTCCTCCATAGAGAGCAACCAGGAGCCCCCTCCGCTCACTAATGGGTTTGAGGAGGTAAAGGTGCAGGAAATTGCCTGAATAATTTTAGGCATTTCTGGGCGCTTCTGGCGCATTGTTTTGTTGAGCCACGATGTCTCCACAAGAAACATTTCCTCTGTTGTCAATCTTGTGTTGGAGAGTGTTTGTTTAATATGTGCCTCCACGACTAATTGAAAGGACCCAGAAAAGATCCTCCATGGTTCTGGGACCATTACCGCACACAAACACATGATTAGGCTACTGAATGATATTTTAAGATTGTGTAAACACAGAAAAAAAAAAAAATTGGAAAAACAAGTGCATGTCCGTTTACGAAATGATAGGTTGAACCGACAAAATCCCAGTGCGCCTCAGGACGCACGGCACTAATTCCATCTCTTTTATTTAAGAGGATTTGTTGTAACCTCAAGCTTGTTTACCTAACTTTTTTTCTCTCTCGTGAAAATGGCATTTTCCTACTGAAAAATGCTTATCATGATTTAAAAAAAACATTCTGTTTTAAAGCACGTTTATTCCTAAGTGGTTCAGTGGGTTTAAACAGGCATCCTTAATTTCCTTGTCAGGGCGCTTCTGTAACAGCCTGCTCATTTACTTTATTTTGCACTGTTGTGGAATTCATTCAAGTATTATGTTGACTACATGTATATAATGTTTGTTGGTATGTTGTCTGAAACATAAACGTCATATCTTTGCTGTGCAAAAGAAAAAACACCTTTATGTATTATGATGTAAAGTAAGATGTTTTAAGTATAAATATGTTATTTTTTAAAGAATAAAAAATGTGGTTTGTTATGTGAACCTCATAGAATTATCAATAAAAAAAAAGAAAATGATACAAAGTTGTTGTAGTTTATATGTAGTTATGTGTGTTAAAAAGCACTGAAGGAAAACATGGCCTACATGTTTTCCTTCCTCCTTCTCTTGTTTTGTTTTTTTTTTTAACATGAATGGGAGTTTACCTTGAAAGTCTCAAACTGAGGTCAGATTTAACCTGCTTAAAAGTCACACAGAGGCTGGAAACACAGAGATTCAGTATTTCTCAGCTGTATGGGTCTATAGGTTGTCAGTGCTATCACAAGGGTCTCTGTGTTGTTGTAAATATGTTTTTATTTAATAGTCTTGGCTGAATCTGAACCCCCCCCCCCCTTTTTTTTTAACCACATTGCTTTAGGGGAACAGGCTGTAAAAGTGATTCAGTCAATGTACTGAAGGCCCATTCATTCTGACTGGCCTCAGGGAAGCGAGGCCGCAAGAGAACGTCACCACAAGCACAAGCTGTTAGAACATTACATTGGTTCTTTAGTGACAAGGCAGCAGATGCACCAGAAGACCTTTAACAACATACTGGCTGTTTTCTATTTGCTATTATGTCTGTCCTCCTTTGGTTAGACATTACAGATAATATATTAAGAGTCAACAAGACATTTACTGTATATAACACATACAGAATCATACATTCAACCAGGCAGGTAAGTTTCATTCACATTTGCCCTACTTACTGAAAACCAGACAAAACGCATTAGTGGTCTTGTGTGTCATGTCACAATATCAGCTATGAAATGAGAGGGCCACTGATGAAAGATTAGATTAGTTCCTTTTATGAAATGTCACCACATCAGGTTCAATATTTGCTATCGACTGCAGTGGCAAATAAACAGAATCAGCTCTCATGCCAGCACATGTAACATGTGATCAGGGTTGTGACTTATCAGTGGTGATACCACTTCTGCTGTTCTAAAAGTGGAAGACCTGCCACTGTCACTTCCTTTTCACACACAGCAACAGGCCCTATATGCACATGCCACAGCGTTCTTGCAAGTCATTTGGCTGAGACAAATATAACTATCTACTCAAACACAAATACTGATGCATTGATAAGCCATTGGTGTTACCTGCCGGGGCTGCTCTGGAGGAGCCAGGCATATTCTCACTAACACCAGCAGCACTGATGCTGCACACTAACAGGGCTGAATAAGGCATGAGGAAGGAGAAAGCAGGCTTGCTGCTTCCCAGAGGAGGTGGATATGGGGATTGTTATCTGGACAGACTGTGTTTCACCAGCTGGCACAATCTCATTGGCCATGCTGAGGTATTCACTAAAAACAAAAACTCCCACCATGGATTTAGAGTAAAATCCAGAGACAGGAGGTTAATGTATTTCAGACAGCGGTTCTATGAAAAGCTTAACAGCAGCTCATTATGAACTGATGTGCTCTCAGGAGACACACACACACTCTAAATCGAGACTGTTGTTGCTGTGTTTGTGGATTGTCAACTATTAACTGTGCATGTGAGCTGAAATAGAAACAGAGCACAGAAACTCACTCAGTTAGCTTCTCTTCCTCATGTGGTTTGATGCTCTGTCTACACCAGCTGCAGCCTCATGGAAGTCACGTTCATACTGCGAAGACAGCATGACATCATCAGCATGGGCCCATCTTAATGTAATTAGTGGACAGCCAGTACTCCTACCACATAAACATAAAAGCAGCGCAATAGGCCATTTGTCTGCTGCTCCTGCTTTGTAAAGGTGCTCAACGCATTTATAGTTTGATATTTCTCCCTGACCTACATTCTCATACAAGTGCTCTGCAAAAGCAATCATGGCCTCACAATCTCCCAGGGTTGCCTGGAAATCGGCCACATGTGCAGATGCCCATTCACACGATTTAAGGTTTGAAAGTGTTTGTTGACGACAAGTGGTTGTAGAACACGTTTTTAGGTGCCAAGGGAAAGAGCTGAGTTCCTGATTGATATGACAGAATAAAAAAAAAGTGCTTTTTAATATTCACACGTCATGTTCTCTTTCTCCTCAAACAAATACTCAGGTGTTTGCTTAACCTACTGTCAGGCAAGTGTGGGTCACAGGGAAGGAGGCTACGCATTCAACAAGAAAATTGTCTGTCAGTCACAGAGACAAAGTGTTGCTGTTGGGTTTTAATGTCTGCCCTAAAAACTAAATTGCTGGTCAGGAATGGACAGGCAAATGTTGATGTTTTTTTTCCTCTGACAGATGATCATGTATTAATTTAAAAAAAAAAAAATCTGCTTTCTTAATGTGATTTAATTTTTATAAAAATACTAAAATGCAATCACTCGTAAATGGTTACAGGCAGATCCACCTACAGTGGGCTCGACTCAATTGCAGTTTAAAATCCCATTTGCCTTCCTTTTGCTATTTTTCCTTTCTTTAACATAAAAAGACTGATTATCCAAGTCCATGATGACTCATGCTTCTATAGGAAAAAAACAAAAAAAACAACAAGACACTGCTTAAGGCTGCATTGAATGATCGTTTTTATTATTTAGTAATCTACATTATCCTGATAAATAGGTAAAAATACCCTTCACCAATTCCAAAAGCCCAAAGTGCTGTCTTCAAATTGTTTGTTTTGGACAACCAACAGCACAACTCCAAGATACAAGATACGTAGATAGATAAGAACGTCAAAATAGTTAAAGGTTAGTTTTCTGTCGATTGACTAATTGATTAATGGACTAATCTTTTCAGCTCTAAAACTGTTAATGATTCTGTAACAGCAACAATTTGCTTTTATATAGGCTACCCAGTGGTGGAAGACGTATTCGGATTGTTCGCTCATGTAAAAGTAGCAACACTGCACTCCTCCACATAAAAATACTCCTTTGCAGGTGGAAGTCATGAATTCAACATGTTAACTAAAAATGTGACATTAACATAAAACTTAAAGTGTCAGAAGTAAAAGTACAAATCATTTAGGAAACCCCTTTTATATAATTTTATATTATTAACTCTGCATAGGAGGTTATGTTTTCACCCATGTTTGTCTGTTTATCAGCATGATAATGCTAAATGTATGCTACTGAACTGATTTGCACCAAACTTGGTGGAGGGATGGGGCACAGGTCAGGGAAGAACACATAAAATTGTGGTGCCAATTCAATTAAAGGGGCAGATCCAGGAATTTTTTTGTGTAGCATTTTTTGTAGTTTTTGTAGTGTAGAAGTAAAGCATGGATCTTGATGTAAAAAATCATATTGAGATTTATGATGGCACAATTTCCAATAATCTGGATCAAATAATCTGGATTATATCTGGATTATATATATATATAATCTTGATAAACCTCATATACATATATTATATGTTATTATTATTATTATTATTATTATTATTATTATTATTATCATTGTTGTTGTTATTGTTATTCAGTGAACCCCCATATAATGAACATAAAGTTTTCTCTGGGTTTCTCTGGGTCCCTTATTGCTCACTGAAGTGAAAGCCTGTAAGCACATGAAAACCCTTCATCAAAATTGATCACATCCATAATTCACTCAGAACTGCTCTGATTGAAGCACACTTAAAAATGTTCATGCAAACAATGAACCTGTTGGTCACAGACCGGCCTGACACACAAGCAGGCAGGCAGAGTTTCCTAATTATCTGCTAGCAGAACGGCGCCACGGGCAGTCACTGTACCAGGTCATCATCATCAGTGCCAGGCAGCCTCACAGTTTAATTTTGAACTACAAAATCTGCTTGTCTATAATGCAAGAGGGGAGCTGAGAAAGCACCAGAGCTTAGTTAGTGTGCCCAGATCTGATTACACCAGCTGCACGAGAGATGTCAGAGGGGTTGAATCAGAGCACAGAGGGGCAGTGACCTTCTCTTTACTGTGGAAACATATAAACGAATCTCTAAGAATAGTAACAGAGAGCAACATGTCCCAGCATGCCCTCAAAACATAATTAGATACTGTATGTAGACTGCACGTCAGAACTGGGGGCAGGTGAGGAGGAGATGGACACAACGCTACTGTTTGTAAGGTGAAGGTGTGTAATTAACACACACTTCAATTACTTCGATTACAAAAACCACTGCTGAAGGTCATTTTACACATAACATGGGAGCAGAGGTGTAGCAGACCTAAGCAAAGTTATGGTGAATTTTGTTGACCCATCAAGGTGAAGATGATGTGGACGTTTGGACCCCATGCTTCGCAGACAGACAGTGTCAGACAGTGTCAGAGTCAGAGTCCACCTATGACACTGGCAGGATGATGGCTGAATGTCAGAAAGACAGACAGACAGTACAGTGCAGTGAGAGACAGAAAGACAGAGAGAAATCCATTATGGTGCCAACCTCAACTCTCATTAGTTTGAATCTGACAGCTATCCTCTGGGACGTGTGTGTCTACGCATTCAAGTGCACTCTGTGGTACAAGTCCTTTCACGCTCACCTGTTTTATGAAACACTTCATGCGCTGGATTCTCTAAGGTGCTGCTCTGGCTGAAGCGGAAAACAGATAACTCAACGGGCAAAGACTGACATGCTTTAATTAATTATTGAGAACGTGCATCCATTAAAAGCAACTGAGTCTCTGAAACATCCCGACAGATGTCAGTGATTTTATGCGCTAGTGGCTGACAAGTTGGGTTATCTAACATAAAGTAAACCAAAGAAGTATAAAATTTGACCTGATGGTGTCACTACATGAAAAGTCAGAGGATCGCCAAAGTTATAACATTTATTCCTGAGGGGAACATGTGTAAATGGTGAATGGACTTTTCTCAGCACCACTCAAAGCGCTTTACATTCATGCATATTCATACATCGAATCCAAGATCCATTCAGTATCTTGCCCATGGAAACTTAGACATGAGGACTGGAGGAGCCAGGGATCGAACCACTGGCCCTCTGGTTAGTGGACGACCCACTAACCTCCTCCTTTCATTGTATCCATCCAATAGTTTTCCAGATATTTCACTCAAAACCACATAAGTCAACCTCATGGTGATGCCAGGGGAATAGTCGGAGTATAACCAAAACCATTAGGATGCATCATCCAAAAAGAATCAATGTCTGTACATTCCATAGAAGTTGAGATATTTCATAGGTAATTGAAAACTTTGACCTGTTGGTGGCACTTCAGGAAAGACCAGGGGCTCACTAAAGTCATAAAGATTCATCTTCAGGGGACCATGAATGTCTATACAAAATTTCACAGCAATCCATATTGAGAAAAATCTGTCTGGACCACAGTGGTGGACCAATGACTGACATTGCCATCAATCAATCAAGAAAGAAGCAGAACGGAAAGAGAGGAGAAGCATTGCAGTAAAGTTTTTGTGGGATACAAAAATTTGTTTCCCTATGCTGTGATCGTGACCTCTCCTTCCTCAGCTCACCACATACACAGTTGCAGGTACTCACAGAATATTTCATCACTGTTCAGCCTCAAACAAACAAGAGTCCAGTCTACAATTTCCCCCGTGAATCATACATGCTGAGTTTCTCACATGACACTTCTTGGTTGGTCTCAGTACAGTCTGCTCATGTAATGAGCTGTGTCTGTGTCTATGGACAGAGCCCCATGAGGCCATGAAACTCTAGATCTCAGTGTCCCATTCAGCCACCACTGCTCTTGTTTTCCACTTGCTCTGACACAAAAGCTTTGCCCCTGGAGAGCCATAGATTTCAGCCGGGTTATTTCGGTCTTTCCGTTCACAGGGAGGAAATGGAATAATAACAGAGGAGAGAGAGAAAATCATGGGGTGACCCTCGAACAGACAAGCTGTCTGAGCATAATGCACAAGCCATAATTTGATTTGTGAGCCTTCTTAATGTTTTTAATGAGATACCCATCAGCACGTTTTGTGTAGGGGGACACTTGACCTACGTCCATGCCTCCCGAACGCTTGCTTATCTTTGCCTTTATTGTTCACCGAGCAAAGGGAGAGTATATTTTGAATCACTTGATACCTTAGCCTACTTTTCACATCTACACAAATATGAGGAAACTATGTCAAAATCAGCATGTGTAATTTTCCTGTTTCAAATACGGACAGGAAACAGATGCAGTGTCCAGCACCTCAGTTTTTCAGCTTGTGCCATAGGATGCACATGTTTCTGTGTGTCCATGTGTTTTGGAGGTGCTTTTACCTACTGACAGGAAGGCTTGGGATATCAGTACTATATCTGAGGAACAAAAAGCAAACACATCACCATCTGTAAAAACCTTACCCCAGAAGTGTAAAGGTTCATGCCACTGTAAAGATTCCTTAGTTATGTTTATCTACTTTGTACCTAGTTGGGGTTTTATGAATGAATTATCTCAACACATGTAATTTAATTACCATAGCTCCAAAGATTGCACTTTGGGTGTTTGTATTTTGAGCCACAAATAGATTCATCTTAAATGCCATTATCTGATACATCAGTGAAGATGCTCTTATTTTGACCCCTGTGACATATTTACTGAGGGACGCCTAAAACTCAGAGGCATTGACTAGACTAATCAGATCTGAATTTTCCATTGGCTGCATGACCTGTAACAGACAGACCTTGTCACAGACCAATACGTCCTGACCACTGTATTTAGATCAATTCTGTGCAGGGCTTTGAGTACAGGCATGCTGCTGCCTGGTATGGTCAGACTGTTGCTGTTAGAAGGGATCAGGATCTCTGCTTTGACTGAGCGGGTGTTCAATTCATAGGATTTTGCTAGCATATTATCAGTTGACATTAAAGCACAGGTGTCCATATTGATAGCCAATCAATAGATAGCCTGGCCAGCTGTGTGCATTCACCTTTGAACTTGAAGATGCTGTTTTTCCACCTATTTTCACGTGAGTAGTTTGGTCTGCTGAACTCTTAAGAGTGGACTAGATGACAAGATAAAAAAAAATTTCATGATGATATTTCACGGCTTCTTCTCATAAACTTGGTATAGTAGTTCATGTTAAGTGAAAATTGAGAAAAAAGTCTTTGTTTGTAGTTTGATTACAATGGGCCATATGATATTTCACCTGAAATGGAAAAATGAAAGTCATCTAAATCAGATTTAAATTTCCACATGACAAAACTAATTTATGTTTAAAAGTATGGATTGTACAAGGCTGGCACAAGTAGTGGTTTTAATTTAAAGTCAGTGATTTTAATTAAAAGTTACACAAATAGCCACAAATTTGCCTCACAATGGTTTGATCTGAGGTGAGGATGCACCCATGTGAGTTGAAAACCTTTCAATCTGAGTGAAAAATTTGTGCTCGCCCTGCAGCTTTATGAATCTACTTCATAAAAGAACAAAGTAGAAGTAGAAAAAGGAGAGAGACTGGGGCAAAGTTACAGAAGGAGCTGGAGTTCCTGGTGAGTTCTGAGATTAGTCAGAGACTCACAACTGTTATCTGTACACTCAGGACATTGGCTGCTTGGAGTGAATCAACACATTACACAAACAGTTCAACCATGAAATTAGTGCAAATAAAACGGTGCAAAAAACCCCCCCAAAAAAACCCCCCTCATGTTCTGTCTGAACACATCTTTAAGCTTTCCTTTCTCTGCATGGGATACCTAATTAGTGGGATTACTGTACCAGTTCAGGAAAATTCATTTTGTCAAGCAGATCATATTTTCATTAACAGGAAATTATTTGCAAAAATATTCCTGTGGTTAACAAAATAATTATTGGCACTTATTGTATTGTGCTATGTGGAATTGTGCACGAAACATTAAACCATAAAAATGCATTTTAAGTCTGGTACTGGACAAAACATGTTGTCATTCATTATGTGTCAAACAAATGTTTGCATATTTTCTTACACATGCTCGGAATCCTTGAAACTATGTTTGACTAGCCGTCTTCTTTTGTTAGTCACAGAGAATCCGTACATCAACACTGGAGCTCTCATCTTGAATCTCACATATGGTTAGATTTATGCAACAAAAGCACTTTGGTTAAGGTTAGTGGGATGGGGTTAGATAAGATGGTGGTTTCAGTTAAATGTCGTGTCTCAAGCTTCAAGTCACTGTACACTTTTTCTGTTAAATTATGAATGAATGAATGAATGAATGAATGAATGAATGAATGAATGAATGAATGAAATTTATTCGAACAAACGTGCAAGAATATATACAACCAATAGTAACAAACAGAAAACATAATGCAGGAAAGGTAAATGATAATCCTCAACAAAAAGAAAAAAGGAAAAGTAGCTTTCTTGCCGACAAGCTCGAAAGGGAGTAGGAAGAAGTAAAAACTTATTTACTCCTACCCCCCAAGCTTAACGTTATTATTATTAATATTTCCCTAACCTTAACTAAATGGTACCTAAACATAATCATGAAAAAGTTTGATCAGGCTATAGTGGCAATGAGTGGATACTGTGCAAAAACAAATGAAATATTTGTTGTTGTCAGGGAACATTTTACAGATACTTTCAGTATCAACATGTTGTGACTTGCCAGGTTACGTTGCTTCACACCATTTACTTGATATGCTGATAAAAATAATGCAATCATGGATTAAGTTTTCTCCAAAATGTCTTTCCTGTTTTGGAAAGACATTTGTTTTATATAAACATAATTTTCAAGGAGATAAGCTTGAGAATGGAGATTTTTTTCTACATCATGTTGAAGTTTTCAACCGTTTCAACTTGCAACACCTTAAGATTGAGTGATATACCTTTATAGAATATCTCTGACACCAGAAAACAATTTTGAATTTCAGCTCATGTTACTTGACTTATTATTGAAAGAAGCCATGGCTGCACAGCAAAATCAGCAGACTGGTTCGTTATTTCTTTACTCTGCATGACTAAGTTGAAAGTTTTAAGTAGGTGATTATTCTTTGGCCTTTTTACAGAATTACAGTATAGTTAAGTTAAAAGTTGAATTAAAAAAAGCAAACTTAATTAAAGCTTAATTTGTACATTAGACATATTTCAGATTACGAATGTTTTAGATTTTAAAAAATCTTTAATTCTTTATATCGTTTTGGGCCATCCCCTCCCAATCATCTTCCAGGTAAGAATATCTAGGTTTCGTGTCAGCAACAGCAGCAGCAGTCGTCCTGTGCTGCATCACACCACATCAGCGGTGTCAACATTTTCCCAGCCATGTGTGGCTGGCTGTTCGGGATTTAGCCAGATGGCATCTCATCTCTTCCAAGCCTCTTAAAGCCTCTTAAGACATACAGGCAACAAGCTCCAGGAAACAACAGAGCAACCTTGCTAGACTTCCACTGCCAGACGGTAATCTCAGCCCCACCTCCGACGCTGTCTTCATGGAATTAATATGTTATCAGGTCTCATGAGCCACACAGCGTCTAGGAAACGCACAGTGTCCTTGGCTGTTACTATGCCCACTTTGTCGCCTGGCTTAAGGTGAACATTAAACTGGCAGTACGTGAGTGTGATCTTTGATTTTGTATTTATTGGTGCCAAACTGCAATTTTTTAAAATGTTTTTAATTTGCTGCAGTTTCTATGTTTCTTTACTGAAGTTTGAGTTTAGTCAGGGCTGTTAATGCATATCCTGCCAACTTGCGAAGTTTTTCTTTATTTCAGACCCTTGTTGCTGCTGCCAAGAACATAACACACATCACTTCCTGTTCACCAGGGGATTTTTCCTGTGAAAGAGCTACCTTACATTGTGTGCTTAGACTAGCAGGATTTCACAAAAATGGTGGACTTTTTGTTCTATTAACTGGCAGCAGATTTGTCTTTATAAAAACATCCCTGATTAAGAGATTTATGTTGCAGCATTAGAAAACAAACTCAGCAGTTATCCTTGGGACTCTCTTTCTCGTAGATTATATCTGTGGGCTCATTCAAACTGCTTTGAGTTGCTTTTATTTAAGCCGTCTTGGGTCTTAATTTGGTGCCTAATAACCACATGCTACAGAATGTACTGCTTTTATACCGCAGAATGTAATGTACTAATTTTGTACTGTACTGTTTTCAGCCACACCCAGACAATTAAAAATATAACTGTGGCCCTGAGGCAAGCACAAAAGCACAAAAAGCATACTGGACAAGCAAGAGTATGAACACAGACACTTAATGTAAAAACCGCAACCACAGACTCACACACACATGCGATTCCATCCACCACACAAACAAATGTGAAATACCCACTGGCCGAAGAGGAAATTCTTCTTCTCTATAACAGAACTGAGGAAAACTCATTCTGGAGGCAATTTTTTTTCACAGAGAAGAGCAACTAAATCAAAGCAACATAGTTGACCTGAAAGATGAGACATGAAATAACATAACAGAACACATATTTCTTCAGCACGTCACAAGCATTTATGCGTGTGTGCTCACAAATGCACAGAGTTATGCGCATTTTTGGGAAAACATGTGATAGCAACCATGCCAGTAGCATTCTTGCAGCGACCTTTGACCTTCCTTTGGCATTCCTTTCTTGTTTTTGTGTCGGCCTCTGCAGCTGAATTGTGTTTGTTCCCGAGCGAGCACCTGGATGTTACAGTCAAAGAGAAATATTCTTAAAGCAATGTAACTTTTTCTCTGATTTACATTTTTGTAACTGTATCTGCTAATTCTGTCAATCTGGCACAGCAGACTGGTTGAAAACAAACAAAAAAAAAAAAACAGGAAACATCTCCCAGCCCTGTTTGACCCAGGTCTATGGTGTTGTGGCGGCAACAGTGATGTTTGTGTTGTCACTCCAACTCGCTGACCTGTGGGTTTTCATTGTGGAAGAGCTGGCTTCCTGCTCTTGCTCGCTCTCAAGTTAATGTGCAGAAATGCTTTATTTGACCACTGCTCAGCTGACAAATGTGCACAAATCATCTTATTTGTGCTTGATTTACTTGCTCCCAATAAGAAATGTATCTTTGAAGAGCTTAATTTGAAAAGGAGGTGACAACAGTTTGAAAAACGGGACGCTAACCCCGACAGAATGATTGCTGAAGGAAAGGACGAATTATTGTTAAGTTCTTGAAGTTAAGTGTATGACTTTCTTATTCCGTCTCTCTCTCTATCTCTGTCCTCCCTCTCTTTCCATTCCCCGGGTTCAGTGTTTACCATCCTGTGTATCAGATCCTATCTTTTCATCAAAGTCACAACAACAACAGGCTGAGTGTGTGTGTGTGTGTGTGTGTGTGTGTGTGTGTGTGTGTGTGTGTGTGTGTGTGTGTGTGTCTGTGTCAAGGTTTCCATACAGAACGACAAAGAGAGAGTGGCAGTTTCAGAGAGCAAGCCTTCGTCATTTCCTTCCCGTTTCCTTCATTTCATTCTCCAGTCCCCTGCTGCAAACTGCCCCCTCTTTCCTCCACCTGGAAACACACACACACACACACACACACACACACACCACAAACAACCTTACAGAATCCTTTTCAAGCACATGCACATACTTTTGAACACAAACAAAAGTAGGCAAATACAATGCAGGTGCATCTACAGGATTTTCACAGAAACAAAGCAGCAGTAATCCGGCACTGCAGCAAATGTCCACTCATAAATATAGCTTACATTCATTCATATTCATGAGTACACTTCTACATGCAAATACATTACATGGGATTGGGAAGCAGTGTAACCAGCTCATGTGTGAGTGCATGTGCTTGTTTTTGTAAATGTGTGAGTGTGTTGAGTGGCTCAAGGCTACAGCTATATCACGGGATTTACCTTTTTCTCAGCTAGGAGATCAGCGACTTCTGTCAATCAGTCAGACAGCAGTGACAGCACAGATGGCAAAGTGATAGGACAATCTGCAATGGACTTCCCATGAAACTGTTCACAACTTCGAATACTTTTATGGAGAACCCTTTTGATTCTTTCCTCTTTCAGTGGACCCTTACAGACTAAAGGAATATGAATAATTTATGAAAAGACAGACAATCGGATTTTATTACCACTTAAATGTTGCCACTGTTTCGCCGTCTTGCTGGTTTACAATGCCAGTAAATCTGAATTAGTTATACTTTTGTACTCATGGTTTCTGTAAAATGAACTGAACAGCTGAACTGTGGAGAATCTATCTGACCTAACGATGTGAAGCATGTCAATATTAACAAGAGTTTAAGCATTTATATCTTTATGCGTGTTGCTACGCTGTTTTGCAGTATGACCAAGAATCAAAGAGTGAGCTCTTAGCCATCATGCGTACTGGTTGGCGCTCCTGTAAGTGATTGTGTCTTTGCAGCCCTGAGTGCAGCTCACTGTCAGTGGAAGGTGTAGCCGCAGTGATTATGGTTTAACAGTACCGTGCTGGGCAGGTGACGGGTCTGTTTACAGTGTTTGTGTGCTCTTCAAAATGTCACTGCACAGAAAAGGGTTGAAAAATCACTGCTAATCAGAGCTGGAGCCAGTAAATACCCTCGACTACTGCTGACTCGTGAGTGAATGCCGATTGTACCCTTTCACATTGCTGACAAAAGACAGATGTTAGTGGGTGTTAGTGGGGTTTTTGACCGGTGTAAAAAAGGCTGTAAAAGAGGCTGTTTGTTTAGTTTTGGTTGTATTTTTTGCCCCCTCTGTTTAAATTTTATGTACAAAAATAGCAAAAACAACAAAATGATATGGGACAATAAGGGACAGTCAACGGTGTGTATTATACAGTACATATAAAAATGCTAAATGCTATGTGCATAGTTGGATTTGGGTCACTAATCATTTCTCAGGTGCAGTCACCAAGTTCACTTACTGAATCAGCATGTAGCTGTGAATGACACAGCAGACTTTCAGGTGCAGCAGGTATTTGAAATGGGAGTCAGCAGGTCTGAACAGAGGCTTCTCTGTAATATTACAGTAATAATACCTGAGAGGGTGTTCTTTAATGTCAGTAATGGCACCATGTTGACACAAGGCCAGCTGAGAGATGCCATCAGCATCATCCAAGTGCCTTTAAATGGTAACAAGAACAATCCTCTGTGGTTTTACACTAAACTCATGGTATTATAATATGCATACAACTGTTTCCATTGCATGTGTAGGAGAAGTATTTATCAAGCAGCCAATATAACATGTCCAGCTCTGCTTGCTGGGAGAGTTCGCCAGGGTTTGAATCTATCAGTTTGCTAAAGTCACATATATCACGGTGCCTATCAGACGTGGGAACGCAGAGGAATTGAAGTGCGCTGAACTGGATACAAGGGATAAGCACATCGCTCTGTAATCTTTCAGCTTATGAAAATGAAATTGACAGAAACCATTGTTTGCTCTAATAAGCAAATCGTGCTTACTCTGTGCGACAGGAATGCTCCCAGTCAGGATTCTTGCGATTAAATGGGATCTTACTTTTGTGTGTGTGTGTGTGTGTGTGTGTGTGTGTGTGTGTGTGTGTGTGTGTGTGTGGGTGTGTGTGTGGGTGTGTGTGCGCATACTTCACAACCCAAGGATCAAAGGAACATACCTTTGTGTTATGTTTATTTTGTCAAAAGTACACAAACGACATTTCGAAACAATTTTGCATTTACCCTGTACATTAAAAAAAACTGTTGCAGAAATCCAAAAACTAAACTATTACTTTAAAACACAGCAGTTTGCAATATTGGTCACCTCCATCTCCTAAGATTATGTTCATATACAACTAATTTGCAGAAGCAAATTTGTTGGGGAGGAACCACCCAGAGTATGTTTTTGGTCAATATAGGTCAATATAATTGAAAAAAGTGAATGTTTATGCTGAACACAGTATAAGTTTTCACTGCCATTTGCTCATGGTAAATCATGATTATTGTTTGTGTGGTCATGTTTAGTAAACTCATAACACTTGGTTATGGTTAGGGAAATGTTGTCCTTGGTTATGTTGAAACAGTGAATAATTGAAAAAGTCAACGCTGCTTTGAAGCATGGTACAAAATGTGTCTTGCATCAGTCCTCTCTGCAATAATTAAAACTGATTTGAAAAAAAAACAAAAAAAAAACAAAAAAAATGTTCATACCCTGCTGTGGAGATCGCACATGCTATTCTGTGACAGGTGCAGTTGCATTTTCTGCAGTGACCTCACAATAAAAGGTTTCTCGTTATTTACGGCGGGAAAGCGTTCAATATGAACAGAAGCAGTGATAAATGAACAGTTGGTATTAGTAATAACCCAACACAGCAAATATAGCTCCATTATAGCTCTAGCAGAGCAGAGCCGAAAACACTGAGCACAGCTGCTTGTTAGATGAAAGTATGAACTTAGAAGCTGAACAAAACTCCAAACTTGTGGTATGGGAGCTAGAAAGGTATTGAAAGCTTATATAGTAACGTTTATAATTGCACTTTCTCTCTGATCAACTGTATTAACGAACACACTGAGACAGTCAGTGTCGCAGAAGAGCTCAGCTCAGTTCAAGGTGGACAATTCAAGGTGGACGTTGTGGTGTCCTGAGCCCCTCGCTCAGGACACCACAACGTGGCTAAACTGTGTCTTTGAGCAGGTACACAAAGGGGATATAAGAAGCTGAGAGCATGAGAAACTGAAATCCCTCCAGTGACATGAGTCCAAGCTGGGGTTGGACGGTGTGGGGGCAGAGGTGGATTCCTTCGGGTCTTGTTCCCATCTGTCACCAGAGGAGTCACGTGCCTCCACCCGCCTGTCTAACCCGTCCACCTCGACACAGCAGAACAGACTGGAATGCATATCTGGCCTCTCTGAAGACTTTGGCGTTCCTCCAATAGCTCGAGAGAAAGGGAGGGAGATGAAAGAAGAAAAAAATGTGAAATAAGTTCAAAGAAGAGGGCAAGAGAGAACAAGGTAGAGAGAGGAGGGGGGGCGGGGGGGGGTAAATCAGAGACAGATTGATAAACAGAGATATTAAGGGAGCTGACAACTTCGTTTTTGTCTCCTTTGTCTCTTGGTTAATGTAATTCTCTTATTCGTGATATTGCTCTGACATTTCCAATCATGAACACAGATCACAGAAATCAATACAGATATTAAAGATATTAAAGTGAATTTCCCAGTTGTGGGATTAATAAAGTTAATCTAATCTAATCTAATCTAATCTAATCTAATCTAAAGAAGTAAAAAGTTTATTTCATGACAGGACGGACTGCATGCCGCTGCTTGCACATTTTTTGTCCATACACTGAGTCACCATGGGTACAAAGATGTAAAAACTAAGTAAAAAACTAATGTAAAAACTATATAACTAAGTAACACCTCAATAAAAAAGTGTATTGTAACCTTCATGAAGGTAGAATTCATTTTCGGACTGTTGTATTGGGATTTTAGCTGACAATAATAAAAAATATAACCTGTCAACTAAGTTTTATTTTTCTTGCATTTATTGCATTTGGGTTCAGCACTTCTGCGCAGGTTGAACAGTGTAGTTACAAATTACAACTATTTCCTGCAATTGGTCATAACTGCCACTCACTGTGCTACATATATTTCCACCTTGATTCCACAAAGTTGTTTTAGCTTTGGTAAAAAACAAAACAAAACAAAAAAAAAACAGTGTTTTCCTCTTGTTTTCATTCTGTGAATATACTGGATTTGAATAGCAGCTGTCTGAAAACATGTCAAATTTGATTTAGTTTGAAGTAATCTCTGATCTTGGCCAGTAACCAACCTTTTGACAAATCCCTGTTCGGCATATCTCAACCAGACCCAAAGCTGCTGTTCTGTACCTACAATAGGACTTCTGACCTCTCTGTAGAGAAAAGTGAAAATTTCCCACAGTTAAAGTGTGACTCTCTCAGTATTGAACACGTGAGTCCGTCTTTCGCGCTGCTTTCAAGCTGCAGTTAGACAGTTTTTGCCTTTGTAACAGACACAGAGATTAAATGGCGGACGAGAGGTTTTAAATCAAACCAATTAATGAAATGGGTTTGTATAATCCTCTGCCTATATAATCTGTACATTTTAGAGCTAAGAGGATTTCATCTGAAATCATTACTGCCATTTCCTCTGAGGCCATTTCCAGCGATGTGTCTGATAATAATTTTAATTAATGAATAAATTGGAAAAACATGCAGTCGTATGAGAGTTTTAAAGTGGCATTTGGTTTGTGCATGACAAACTACTCTAGCAACACTGGCATTTAGCTGGAAAGGGCTGTGGTACGTCAAACAAGGGGAAACATATTGTACATTAGGTATTAGCCATGCAAATTCCAGCTCCAGCTATGCTATTATGTCTTCTTCAAATGAGAACATCTGCAGCGCTTTGACACAACAGAGCACAAGCTATCAGGGCAGCTCCCTTGAGATCCAACCTGCTGAAACACAACCATATAACACAGACATGGCATGATCAGATTTTCAAGGAACTTCCTTAATAATTATTCACAGTATTAACTTCCACAAATTCCTCACATTCTGTTCCTCCCCACTTTCTCCCTCCATCTAACCAGGGGCAGATCACTGAGATGAATTAAAGGATAAAATATAGAAGGTGAATGTAGGTCAGAAAAGCCTTTCTATGTCAAGTGTTGCATATGCATTAACACAATTAAAAACAGGTGCAGCAACACACCATGACAACAACAGCCTGCTGGGGTTGAGATTCAGCTCAGGTACGAGGGCATCCTCCCCTGAGAATGAATGTTTTCGCTGCTGTGTAGGGTTTGGTGTCACTTATCACACCCTAAATAAACACTTTGGAGGTCTGGAGAATGAAGTGACAAAGAGATAGAGTGCATATGCTCGTGTGTATGTGTATGCGTGTGCGTGTGCGTGTGTGTGTGTGTGTGTGTGTGTGTGCGTCTGCAGAATGTTTATGCATGGGCTTTCCTGTACGCATGTATTATTCATGCTAGTGTGGCAGTCTGTACTTAGTTTATACTGTTTGTTTGTGCTGTTGAACATATCAAAGCATTAAGCAATAGCATTGTCTAAAAGTGAAATTCATATGATTTCAAAAGAAAATAAATCCTGCAGCAGAGAAAAAGATGTACAAGAGCGCACACACATGTTTACAGAGAGAGAAGGAATGTGTGTGAGAATGTGCATGTTGGTTTTGCATGTGTCTGAGCTCTGTGTGTCGTCTGCAGGGCTCATTGTTGTTGTGCAGAGGCTCCCTGTCTGCCAGAGGAGCACAAACTCTCTTATCTCTGCAGCTGGATGGGAAACATGGGTTTATAGCATTTGTGTTGTAAAAGCCAGAGCTCAGCGCTAAGAAACACACAAATCTGACTCTGTCCAAAACACAAGCGTGTGGTTAAAAATAGATACCCAACACGGGGTATCTGAAGCCGTGAACATGATGTCGCTGAGCTTCTGCCTTTTTGGCTGCTGTGTGGGGAAGGAAGGAGGGGTGTGGCGGGGTGGAGGGTGGGTGGTGGTGGTGGTGGGGGGGGGTTGTTGGTTGTGGTTGGGGGAGCTTAATAAAGATTGTGTGGGTGTGAGGGTGATCCCCTTGGTGTTTTCTGAGTCTGAGTCTTCTTCTCCACTTTAACTCAAAAACCCTGTGTCTACCACTGCTCACATAATTAACATACATTGACTCATCCATAATCTCTGGTCATTGCTGTTTACACTAGATCTTTGTCTTTAGCTTCTAGACCAGCAGAACATAATATATAAACTGCTCAAAACAACAAGCAACATTTCAGTTCTGTTCAGTTCAAGTCAAATATATAGGCCGCAATCATGTTGTGTCTTTATCCAAAAGTGCTTAACAATGTGCCTCTCTTTGACACACACACGAAGCCACTAACCATCGCGAACAACCTGGGCTTTGACACGTGGCCAGGGGGAAGCTGGGGTTTGAATACACGCTTGCAATCAATAGAAAACCCATTCAACCTCCTGAGCAGCAGCCGCCTTAAGAGGTTGAAGCAAAAGGGACTTAATGTGGCCGACAGTTAGGACCGAAGTAGTGTGCAACTTTATAGAATTATATCTCTGTGTTTGGTAGTATCATACAATAAAAGCAACAGGCTGCATCAGACATATGGATCAGACAAATCAACACAACAGAAAACTTTCCTTAAATACAAACAATTAGACACTATAGATTTGCGCTTATTTTATGTGATTTTTTGTGCATGCAAATCCCAAACTGCAAAAAATGAGACAGTTGGACAGGTGGAAATGATGATGCAGTTTCCTTTGCTGTATAAAGATCATGCCATTGCCCATTCCCCTTTTGCAATATATTCAGATGAAAAAAGTCCTTCAGTCTTTCCAAACTTCAAACAATCACTGTAACTTACGTTTTCACTTGGGGCTGTCAGAATGCAGAGCTGCCTTGTGCACTCTGTGAGAAAGCTGGATGGAGCTCTCTGAAGCTCTGTCAGTCAGAAAATACTTATGTTTGACTTGACTGACACGATGGATACAATTCCTGATCAGGTGAAGGCCTCTTTTCAAAAAAATTCAAGCACAGAACTCCCACAGCCACTCAGAGCTGCCAGTGCATGAAATTACCTGTTGCTGAGTTACAGTATGGTAGTCAAAATTTTGGTCTTTGCTGAAGTCATAGTAACATATGTGGGTATAAAGAGTCAGAAAATCATTAGCAAATAACAAATAACATCTGTCTTCCATTTTGCTAATATTTGCATTATTTTGTGCATGCTCCATGCAGATGTTAACATGCACATGTGCTGTAGTGTGTTTCTCAGTATGTAAAGTTAGGCATTTGTATGTGTATGTGCCTGGTTTTGTAATGTACACCCACAGTAATTTGTTTTTTTTCTCTTTTTCTCAGGAGTCTTTAAAAGTGCAACTGCATCTTTCTGTGCTTCTGTGTGTGTGTGTTTGTGTGTGTGTGTGTGTGTGTGTGTGTGTGTGTGTGTGTGTGTGTGTGTGTGTGTGTGTATCTCATCTCTTGTTTGTCCTCTCAGTTCTTCTCTCTGTGCAATAGAAATGTTCGAACACTGTGGCCTCCTGGGTCTGATCTGACACATTCACAAAGCAGTGATTTATCTGCTGGAATGGGTGTGTGTGCTGTACATGTGTTTTTGTGTGTGTGTGTGTGTGTGTGTGTGTGTGTGTGTGCCAGAGCCAGACAGGGACATTAAAAACAGATACAGAAAGTGGGGACAGAGACAGAGCAATGTGTTCACGAGCACATAAAGACTGAGATAAAATACAATGCACACACACAAACACACATGCGCGCACGCACACACACACACACACACACACAAGCTCTCAAACATACACACACAGGAAGTGTGATGGATAAACAGGCGTCATGGCGGATGGCTGTGGGGCCAGAACAGACCACTGCTCTGTAATGTTTTCCTCGATTCAGTGACCTGAGCTCTTCAACCTCCCACATCACCTTTGACCCACCTCCAAATATAGAGTGAGGACATTTCCCTTTCTTCTGTTTACAAAGTCTGCTGCTGCAAAAAAGATTAAAAAAACAAAAACAAAGAACCTTAGCCAATCCCTGCATAAATGTTGTTTTATTTTTACTCTTTCCACAGTTGTTGCTGTTGAGTATTAGCATCAGTTACTCTCTATAAGACAAAATTGGGTGATGTTTAATTTTATGGGTGCCATAATATTAAATTCTCAAAAATTTCTAGACAGAATAATGTAAATTGGTACTGATTTTAGGGAAAAAAGTACCCACACATTCATTTGAGTTTGAATACAGACATAAACATTAATATGTAGTTGTGCGGTAGCTTCAGATTTGTAAAGGAGTAGAAACACTAACCTGTGTTGAAGAACTAGTTCAACATTAATGCTTGTTTGTTTTCTTACCAAGAGTTAGATGAGAACTCATTCAGCCTAAACAACCATGTAGTTCGCTTGTCCCTTCTCAGGAGGTGCTTCAAACTTTCGTCATCATGGCAACAATAATAAACACACAGTTACGGCTTGGTTAGGTGAAGGAACAAAAACGACTTGGTTAGGTTTAGGGAGACATTGTGGATTCGTTTAAAGTAAGTATTTTCATTAAGGTTGGCGGCCTTTGTCGTAATATTTACAATAATAAACACGCAGTTTGTGGAGCAGTTATAGATAGACGACTATCGGTTTCCAACAGGAAACAAACAGCAGTCTCCTCTGTGTTTTGTTGACGCATCATTATTGCTTCTGCCGCTAGAGTTTGCCTAACAATAAAACATGAGTACGTGTCATAATAAAATACTTGGACAGGTTGTTTTTTTTTTTTTGTTGTTTTTTTTAAAGGACAGTTTTGAAGTACAATACACTCTCTGGTCTGTAAAGTAAATATGAAGATGTATAGCCAGCAGCTGGCTAGCTTAGCTTAGCACAAAGACTGGAAACCAGGGGAAGCAGCCAGCCTGGCTCTTACCCAACATAACAAGATCTAAAACCTCTACAGCTACTAACTAACATGGTATATCTCATTAGTTTAATGAGATTCATCATCATCATTCTTTCATACAAAATGTAAAAAGATTTTCAAAAACGATGCATGTAAAAAAGATACATTGTGATGTTACAGTGTTTATGTGCCAGACTATTTCTTGGCTCTGAGCAATGACTTCCCGAAGCCTTGTCGTCATGACTGTGAGAATGCCAGGCACCCAGCTAAGACCTTTTAACAGACCCGGGCCAGTGTCTTTCTCCCTTCTTTTCAGTCTTTATGCTTATGCTTTATAGTCTTTATTCCCATCTAACTCACAGAAAGTATAAGCGCATTTCCCAAACTACTCTTTTAAAACCAATTAATTACCCATGTCATTCATTTATTATTTGAAATGCTGGACAAAATTCAACAAGTTTTTCTCGTTAAGCTAACCTGGCATGCACTGAAAAATTATTCTGGTGATCAATTGAAAGCAATTAAATTGAAACTGTTTCCAGTTTCACTGTGTTTAGCAGCAAATTAGTAAGTCTTTGATATATCAGTTCCTTTCTATGAAATTATTAGGAAACCATGGGAACTGTAAAATAAAGTTTTACCCACAGTGGTATTGTTCAAAACAACTGGAGACAGGAGGAAATTTGAGGACGAATTCATCAAGATGAGTTTAATATACTTAAGCTAACAAACAGGAAGTGCTTAAGAACTGAGTGCTTGTGTTTGAGTATGTCCTAAGTGTGAATAGTAGCTCTCCTAACCTAACACTGTGTTCCATTGTTGGAGCTGAAGGCCTCGCTTCATACATGTAGTGGACAAAAATAGCGATCTCAACACTGTAAACAGGAAACAGGACAGAGGTTTTGACTCTGTGTGTTTTGGGAGAGTGTGTTTCTTTAACTTCCTCTGTCCTGCCATCTGCCACATCTCTCTTTCTTTGCCACTCTGTCCCAGCTCATTTATCAACTCACACATTCGCTGTAGTCACTCAGTGTAGATAAAGAAGCCACATTGGACTGTGTGTGTGTGTGTTTCTGTGTGTGTCTTGACCTTCCTCCCTCCACCAGGATCAGCTGACCTCACACACAACTCTGCAGTGCACCGTCAGCTGATGGTGGCGCCGCACTCTTCGGAAATTTTAAAAGTGAACTTCCATTCACACATTGTGCTGCGCAGACTTGGTACAGTCAACAAGATAAGACAATGGCTTCGGGACATAATTAACTGATTTACAGGATTATTACAAGGAACACCTTTGAAAATATTTGCACAAATGCAAAAACAGAGTTGAGACGCCTGGAGAGCTGCCAGTAGGGAAGTGTGAGGGGGCGCTGAACACTCGGCCTCTCTTTACTTTGATTCGCTGAACTGACAGTCTTATCATATCTCTGTTATCATATCTGACATGCAGACAAATGAACAGATGATCCAGTGACACCTAAAAGATTGGGCTAATTACAGTAAGTCAAAAAATACAATGCTGAAATGCCACAGTCCATCAGACCTAAGTGTTATCTCAGATATGGACAAACAAAGTGAAGAAGACTGAGACTGATCCACAACCCTCCTGTCAAACTAAAAAGACAGAATACAGATTTTATCAGATAAAAGCCATTGGAAGTTTAGGTTCAACAGACATTAAAGTCAAGTCTGGTTAAAAGCAGTAAAAAGAGCCCTGAAATCGTTCACACTTCACAGACTTTTCCATCTCAAGTTCTTCATTAGTAAAACTGACAGACTGCACTTATACTCCATATTTTAATCTGTACAAAAGTACAAAAAATGACACAAAACACACTCTTACTATGGGCTGTTTCAGATCTCAAGAGTCTGATGAAAAGCGTTTCTGATATCAAACCTATTATATATTATGCTTTTGTGTCCGTAATGAAATCACTTAACATTAATCAGACCTTTCAAATAACTGTCCAAATGTAATACAATGTAGTTCTAGTGAAACAAAAGACAAATGAATCTGTGTTTTTTGTCATTATGAATGTCTAACACAAAGCTGCAAAAGTAGACAGATGCTGAAATATGAAAATTGCATATAATAAATAAAGAAACTGTTGGCGTCAAGCAGCAACAAGAATTCATCAACATGAACTAATCTCTCCTGACATCAGAAGCAAGAGAACTAAGACAAAAACATCTGATGTCCTCAGGAACTGTTGATTGAACTGTCACAGAATAGGAATCTTATATTGGCTGCAAGTATTTCTCTGTGGGCAAAACTACAAGCAGAAATACAGAGCACACAGTGCAAGCATTTGTAAATGTCTAAAAATAAGTTTCACTTTTAAATCAAAGCTGAAGAGCACACAATCAGTACGTTCTGAATTCATTGTGAGGAGGAGAAACGAGGTCAAAGATGAAAGGTGTCAGTCTTCATGGACAATGGAAATGAACTTCAGCAAATCACTGTCTCATTCCTCGGCATCTTTGTTCTATTGCTGATCAGTTTACCTCTTTTGCAAATGTTTGTTGAATACGCACGGGTGGGGAAACACAGTCATGTCTAATTTGAACACTTGTTTCACTTCATGAGCATCAGCGGGAAAGTACAAGGCGTAGGTGTTGGTAATGTTTATGGGTTGCTAGGACACTGATTGAACGGGTGATTGAACCCATGCTGTGATGACTTTCAGTTCGAATGCAGGCTGGATTTAAGGTGGACTGAACTTAAGGTGCTTCCTCTTAAGAGGTTCTATAATGATTAAGGCAGTGGTAAGGCATGGGTGTGGTCCGACCCATGA
Organism: Seriola aureovittata; assembly: GCF_021018895.1. Classification (NCBI taxonomy): domain Eukaryota; kingdom Metazoa; phylum Chordata; class Actinopteri; order Carangiformes; family Carangidae; genus Seriola; species Seriola aureovittata. The sequence goes on along the minus strand of NC_079369.1, from coordinate 14,675,033 downwards.
GTACTGAGTAAATATGTAATAATTTAGTAATGACTACTGACTACTGAGTACTCTGGTTATACTGCTAACTTGTGACTCAGAGACATGTGAAACAACCACTGATTTTATCTATAATAATATATTATATCTCATAAGATTAGCATATGTTGTTTGTGAAAAATGTCAATGCTCTCGCTAATGAAAAAAATAGCAAAATAAATGGCAAAGAAAAAATGGGCAAAGTACAATCTCATTTGTCTGATCTGTTGTCTGAGATCTGACAAAAGTGTTTACAATATCTGATCAACAGTTCTATCATGCTTTATTGTCTGTAATGAAATTACATTATTCTTATGTCTTCAGGGACCTTTCAAATAATTGATCCAAAGGAATAATGTAGCAGGAAAAGTAATCAAATCTTCATTTGTGCATTATGAATGTTTACATTTACAACGAGGCTGCAAAATGTTGATACGTGTTTGGAAATTGCAAATAATAACAGTAACTAATTACTGTAGCTGTGTCATTAAAGTAGTGGAGTAAATAGTGCAATATTACCCTCTGTAATGAACTGACTAAACTCGACATTGTGCTTAAGTACAGTACTTGATTAAATGTACTTAATCAAAGTGTGTGGAAGGTGAGAGAATCCAAATTGAACTGTGCCACTCCCTTGTCTCCTGTCTACCTGTACGCACATGTTCAAACTTTTGCATGCACATGTGCAGGTAAGCATGTAGGCACACCCTTAAATACACCCACATAGCTCAACACACGCACACTCTTGTCGCCATGCCCCACCCAGCAGAGCCTGATCTGTGTCTGGCTCCTGTCCTGCATCCTCCTCTGTCTCTACTGATTAGCAGCATGGCTGAGGAAGTCTTCCAGGAGACAACACATACAGTGCATTGCTCCGACTTGGCCTGCATGTCTGGGCTATTTCCAGCCTCCGCCTGCATGGTCTCAGGATGCAGTCCAGAGCAAGAAGAAAGAAAGCAGAGGATCCTGACTCCCATCTACTCCGGTCTGTGGCTCGTGTCCTCAGTGGCTCCGGAAAAAGGCCTCCAGAGGTGTTTAAATCAGCGTGGCCTCTGAAGACAACGACCTGGTCATGAACCCGAGAGCTTTGTTTAAAGTAGGACAGTAATGGATCGCTCTTTTTGATCAGATTTAACACAAAGAGCCATTGATGTTACAGGATGTTGTGCATTGTGATGTTGTTGGCAGCACAGCTCACTCAGCATCTTTTTGTTTAACTAACATGGAAAGTCTGTTGCTGTGGTGGGCTCTCATTAACCACTTGTTACCTGTACTCTCCTATTTCACTTGAAACTTTAATCACCTTCCATTACTTTCCTCGAGAGTCTGCTCTGTTTAACATTCACACAGTTACTCACAGTCACACAGGCTCACAAGGACACCTCAAGAAGTGTTGTCGTGGGAGACGAGTGTTTCCTCTTCACCATATCCACCTATATTTTCTCTGAAGAACTGGACTGGCAACTTTCCCGTCACCCTGATCCGGCCTCGCAATTTGGCAGATTACATCATGTCTGTGTCATTCAGACATATCACTGCTCCTGTCATTAGTGGTTGCATTCACAGTGACCAACATACTCACCAGAATCCGTGCTTTTTCCAAGGAAATGTGTGTGTGTGTGTGTGGTAAGCGGTGCAGCCGTGAGAGGTGTGTCTCTAAGTTGCGTGTGTGGTTTAAATATGGTATTCTTAGCAAGAGCCACGTTTAAGTACAGGACTAAGAGTCTGAGATAATCACAGGGGTCCTGACTTGTCAACTCCAGGAATAATCCTCTATAGAAGTTAGTGATGTTACAGGCAGTGAAGGCCCCCCATAGACACTGACCTGATATGAACCTGAAACTTTCAGGGTGCACTCAGAATGGATGATTTTTTCTCACATTTAAAAAAAAAAAACAGCAGTCTGGATGTTTTCAGATGTTTTGAAACATGACATCTGTGAGACTGACATGGCCCCCTGGGAAATATAATCTCTGTTCCACTATTTTCTAAATATATTTTAGGAACACAGCTGATACTGTTATCAGCGAAAGCACAACTGAGCCAGCAGGTGTGGGTGCTGTTAAAGGCTATGGCATTTATTATTAAACAAAACATTTTTTTAAAATATAAATTTATATTCACAAAGTTTGAGTTATTGTCTTTTTCTGTTTTGCCATATACACAATCACTCCTCATGCAATCTAACCAGTTCTACTTATCAAAAACTTTAAACAATTGGATCTAGGTTTTTTTTTCATGATAGACCTACAGTGCCAGACACAGCTGGGTAAAACTTAAATCCCTGTTGTATTATGTACATTACTGAAAAAAAGCACAACAGAATAAGATTGATACAAGCATGTTAAAAATACTTTCTTTTCTTTCTTTACTGTACATAGCTCCACTGAGGTGTAGAACAGCTTTGAAAAGTGTAGTTAAAACATTCCAGCAAAAAGACAAATAAATATATTAATACAGCGGACAATATATCCACACACGTATTTACATACAAAATTGTATACTGTACAGAAAGACACTGGTGTGTTGTACTCATGTGTGCCTACTACCTGTTTCTAGCAAACATTACTGTAAGTACGAGTAAATAGTGAATTAATTGGGGATTCTTTTCAGCCACTTGGTTTACTGAGTATTTCCAGCAGCAGGACTGTGTATGTGGGATTGACTCAAAATAAACCTCATCATAATGCATAAACATGCCATGATGTCTATGGCGCACAGGAACAAGATATATCAGGCTTTAGATACTGAGTTTACTATACTATACTATACTCAGATACTCAAATTCCTGCTCATTCATTGCTCTTTCAGAGAGGTGGGAGTCTACACAGTGAATAATATTCATGCCTTGCTCCGTCTGCTGATGTGAGGGTAATAAAATGAGAATTTTTGGCAGCACTGAACAAAATCAGCTTTCATGTGTGAGCCTTCAGCGTTCACCTCCTGCTGGCTACCAGGACGTTCTGCTGACTGTAAGAAAACTTTTTGAGTCTGTAATCAGTGTGACCGGCTGGACTGTGTGCCAGCAAATCACGAAGGGTGCCGCGTGTTTGCTGCACAGCAACAGCACAATGACAGATAACACCGTTTGGCTAATCCAGCATTCCTCACAACACAAGCATTACAATAATACTCATACACACATGCGCACACACACGCACACACACCCAGATTTTCCTTAATTTCTCAGATTCATAGTGAAACTTAAATTTTTCTGTGAAAATCTGAGTCACTGTCTTGTGGGAGTGAGAGAGTGAGAGTTTGTTTCCTCTGCAAATTCTAGCTTGTTTACTACTGGAGGATGCTGGAAGACACTGTCTGTGATGACTGTTTATGTCTATTCTAGGGTGTACAGTAAACCCTGTGCGACCTGACAGGAAGTGACAAATACATACACAGAATTTTCAACATACTACAACTACTACATACTACGTTTGTTTTTGTGCTGCAATTGTAATCACCCCACTTGTTTCCAACACATTTAGATTATAGGTGATAAGATGAAATGAATAATGTTGATTGTCTCGAAACAATGGTACAGGTCAATGTCTGGGATATATTAGATGGTGAGCGAAAAGTTAGCTTTCGTAGTCCATGTGTTGGATGTGGAAGAAATGGACAGGTGTAAAGGCAAAGAGTGACTTTGACAAATGCCAAATTGGTATTTCCAGACGACTGGGTCAGAGCATCTGTTAAATGGCAGGTTACGACAGTAGTGAGAACCAACCGACAGCGGTCCGAAGAGGGACAAACCACAAACTGGTGATATGGTTGTTTAGGATGAAGGACTTGTTGGTGCAGTGGACTTATTATCCGTGGATCATAGTTGCACATACATTACATGTTTTTAATGAAAACTGTGTCTAAATTAACTGTGTACAAAGCACTTACAATAACTGAGTTAATCATGACTCACAACTCTAAAGTTGAATGAGCTGAATCAGTTTCATACAGCAGTGAGTGAATAATGAACGATCCCAGTGAGACAACTTGACAAAATTGGCGGCAAAGACACACACAGGAAGTGACCCATTTCACCACAGTGGTTTCTCCAATCACAATCGGCTCATTCAGCCTTCAGATGACTCCTCACTGCGACTTTATGCTGTGTACTCTGACGTATTCTGACATATTGATCCCCCAAACTGCTGCTTGGATACATATTCATTATTGTTTAATGTGTTTTTGCTGAAATAAAATTTTCACTGTATTACTCCCTGTGTTCGTCATTTGTTCATCAGTTCTAAATGCGAACAGATCTGGTTGATGTCAAGTAATTGTAAGTAACTATTCTTTTCTCAACAATGTACCTAAACATATATTTCTTTTTTTTTTTTACTCTTTGACACACACCTGCAAAAATAAAAAAAATATAGCTTGGTTTCCTAGAAACAACATCTCACTTTTGTCCAAAACGGATGAAAACAAGACATTAACTGGCTCACTGCTCATGTCCATTCCGTGTTGCATTTGTTAACTATGATTACGTAACAGCAGAACAGCAAACAACACCGACTCCCTCTCTCACTGGGCTTTTAAAGAAGGCCCCTTGCAGTAATTGCTTGAGGAGGGACTTAATGGGGCTTTGCTAATGTTTATCTATGACCTTATGGCCTCCATGTTTATCCTCAAGCCTTACAAAGAACTGGCGTCACCTTAGCAATACTATAGCCTTTTTTTTTTTGCTATGAACAGCTGATGGCATGGACATCTTCATTAAAGCAATTTGCTACACGTTAATGATTCAGGAAAAGGATTTGGTTGTTGCCATGGGAACAAACCAAATTTCAATATGAGGGAAAGCTTTATGTCTGTCATATTCTTGTGAAGATGAGCCATATAATGAAAATTGCACAAGTGGGAATGGTGTCATCTCTCTACAGAAGTGAAGACCTTTCAGCGGTTGATTTGTCTTGCGCATCTACCAGTGTGTGCTTGCGTGGGCGCTTGTGATGAGCAGGTTCACAGAACAATGACGTTGAATCAAAACAAAAAGAAAATCAACTAAATTATTCCTTATTGGGTTTTATTAAGTCTAAATACACCCCATAGGTTGTCTGTGCAAGCAGCTCATTACAATCCATAATTATGTTTTATTGTAGTTACGTTACATTGTGTTACATTGTGTTAGGATGAGGGTGGGGTGGGGGTGGTGGAGCCTCAAGAAACAAGACTTTGACGTAGGAGATCACTGTTCTTTTCCATTTTGAAACCAATATTCATTGTTGTTTCTTATAACCGCTCCACAACCTTAACTGTGTGTGTATTATTGTAGCCATAATGACATAGGTCCTGCAACTTTAAGGAAGAAGTGATATTTTTAAAAAACATATTTTACTCCTCTTGAACATGAATTTTTTTTTACATTTGATTACTCCAAATGTAATTCATATAGAATTAAGTCTAGTATACCACAAAGAAAAATACAAATTAAAGTATTTGATCAATGCACACATCTGATTTTGACTGGAGTGTTAATATTCTTTTTTGCTAAAATATGAATGATTGGAACATATTGAGCACATGGATGAACAATGAAGAAGTGAATTATAGCGCACGAGAAGTTTAGTCTCTTCTTTGGATGTTTAATGTTTTGCTTTCCATGAAAGTGGGTCACTGTTGGAATCCACTGTAATTGAAACCTAGCTGACTACAGCTGCCTTCCTCTAGAAAGAAGCAAGCTACACTTCAAGTCTACAGGGGAATGAGTGTTTGATGTTCAAAAGAAGGAGCTACACACTGCACTGTGTTCAACGAGAGTCCAACTTCCTTTCAAAACACACTACATTTTATTTTGTTTGGAGTGAACTGTGACCCTGAGTTTTCCACACTGGGAGACAACAGTCACATTAAATAGGCTACTCACACTAATGACTGCTCTGCTGCTCTGTCCAGCGAGGCGTTCAGTGGAAAGCTCATATTCCAGGTATGCATGGTGCATGTAGAACAGGCAGCTACAGTAGCGAGGCTTTGTTAATGTCTGTCCTGGCAAGTTTTATCACCCATAACTTTATGAGTCTGACAAGCAGAGGGCCATCTGCAGCCAACGCTAAACCTATTTCACTGATTTGATGAATAGTCAGCAAACATTTCTTGGTCATGTTACCCAAGGGAGGGAGACATTAACTCTGGGTAAAATAAGACAGGCCTTTTTTTCTTTTTTTTTTTTAATCTGCTTGGTGCACTACATGTGTTAAACCCTAGGACAGACACACAAGAAGGCAACACACAATGATCAGATAACAGACACAAACAGAGCAAGCAACACATGCAGACAAACAAATTTACTTCTCACACAGAACAGCTGTACCTGTGATGACGTGTACATCAGGCTCACATGGTCTGTGGCTAAAAATACAAGGAGGAGATTGTCAGGGTTCACGCCAAAGTGATAAAGAACTGGCAAGAATAAGCAGACGGAGGAAAAGGAGGAGGAAGAAAATAGAGGTTTTGCTTATTTTTTTTTTTTTTTTTAGCTCCATGTTGCCAGGGATAAAACATACTATATCTCTAGTGTTATATCCTCACTGCCCGGTCCATAGACTCAGCAACAGCAATCTAATATCCCTCCCCCAAACCGTTTACTCGCAAATACTACATTTAAGTTAAAAAGAGAAATGGACATAGGGACACGTATGCACATACATACACACACAAAGACAGAACAAGGACCCAATTCTAACCTTACAACAACCAGTGCAATGTGCTAGGTCACAGTTACAAGGACAATGATTGTGTACCCAAGGACACTTGGTATTTTTGTTTGAAATTATTATGTGGAAAACAAGTGAGTGAAGTGTAATGGTAATGTGAAGGTGAGGTGATCAGTAATTATCTTCTGATTAGAAGTAATTATCTTCCCAGACAGACACCAGAATAGCTGCTGCAATGCTGTAGCTAATTGGGATCCAACTAAACGGATCATCTCATACCTTTTAAACAGGTGTAGTACATGGCAAAAGTCAGACCAGCTTCTGTGCTTTAGTGCGAGACACTAAAAATAAACCACATTAAGTTGACATTAAGTCACAAACGCAAAGTGCAAAAAGAGTGGAAACATGTTTATGCTGACGACACTCGGCTATACATGCCGTTAAAACCCACAGATCCTAACAGCCTGGCTAATCCCTCATCTCACCTCTCTGATATTACATCCTTTATGTCACATAATTTCCTTAAATTTAAGAATGATAAGTCTGAGGTCATTGTGTTTGCTCCTCTTAACTCCATCAGCCCTGTAAGAGCTAACCTTGGTGGTTTGTCAAATAATATCAAGCAGGGTGCAAAGAAGGCGTAATCTTCTACACTAACCAAACCTCTGTTTTGATGAACAAATCCAAAATGTTGTTAGTCCTGTTTCTACTTCTTCCTGCTTAATCTCTAAAATTAGGTCCTTCTTATCAACTGCTGATCAGCACATACTTTTATCTCTTCTCAGCTTGTGTATTGTCATGCACGTTACTCTGGAATCAGCCAGGGCTCCCTCCACCGTCTCCAGTTGGTTCAAAATGCTGCAGCTATTCTTATTGCCGGGACAGAGCGGCATGATCACATCACCCCTGTCCTTGCTTCTTTATTGGCTCCCTGTTAGATTTAGAATTGATTTCAAAATTTTACTAGTCATAAATGACCTTGCTTCAAAATACCTGTGTGATTTATTGACCTGGTTTATGCACTCTTGACCAGTGAGATCTACTGATGGATCCTTGCCGGTTACTCCCAGGTCACAGCTTGTCACAAAAGGGGACCAGGCTTTTGCTATTGGTGCCCGACCCTATGGAATCCCTAAAACTTTTTGTTTTTGTGGAAGCATTCTGAAATGTTTGACATATCTTGTTAGTTATACTGATTATTCCTGTTTATTTGATCTTCTGTTATTTCATTTGTAAAGTACTTAGTAACTATGTTAGGAAAAGTTCTACATAAATAGAGTTTATTATTCTATTATTATTAATATTATTATAGAAATACCACATACAAACACAGTGAGGTTGATGTACCCAAATCACACCACACACTATAGTCTTCCAAATTTGCAAAAAAAAAAAAAATGCTAATCAATCTGTGCGTCAACAGTTGATGCCACACATTTTTAACAACAAGATGACATAATTTAAAAGAGCTTCAGTCAAACCTTAAGGAGTGAAAAACAATGTAGAAAACATGATGTAACTGTGGCATTTATATTTGTCTCATATATGAATTTGAGGAATGTAACAGTTGCCTCATCGCTCGACACAGGTCTGATGTTTTTGTCTGCCACTTTCATCTCCTCCGTGGACCTGGAGCTTTAGTGAATGTTAAGGTCACAGGCGTCATGTTCATCACGATTCATTTGCTAAGCTTCAGCCAAGCATTAAACTTTTTTTTTTTTCTGATATTTAGAGATTTTTGGGGGGAATTTGCAACATTTGGTTGTATTGGATGTAAATAGAGCAAAGTAATGGGCCAAGAACAGGGCCTTTTGGTACACCTTAGCACACAATGCAATGATAACTAAACAGCAATGTGGTAAAACAGATAAATATTGCACCAGTTTAGAGAAAATGTTCAAATAAACTCAGAACGCAATTAATGTATAACTTGAAATTCAATTAAAGTGATTAAAATGGTAAATCTATAAAATTATCTTTAGTGCTAGACATTATTTTTATCCTAAGTTCCATTTTGTGTAAGTGATGCTCTTCTCTTCTTCTGTTACCACTGCCACAAATACAAAACAGTCAGAACCACAAATGTATGATATTTTACCCATTGTATTTTCTTAATAAAACAAAATTAAGGAGTAAGGACTGTATTGTGATACTACATCATCTGGATACAAACATATGAAGAGGGGGTTGGACAAAGCCGACATTTTTAAACTGATGATTTTTTTACTTGACGAAAATCAGATCTTTCAAATCTGTTTCATACCAATAACATATATTCTCTGCTGCGGACCCACAGGGGCTGTACCTACCATCCACACAACACACTGCGCATACAAATCCACCCTCACACACCAGCTGTGTCTGATGCAATCGACTGAAATCAACTCTCCTCACACTTCACTCGAGGAACCTCAACAGGTCAGGATATTGGAAGAAGAAGAAGGAACTGCATTTTGCAGGACGTAGGTACTGTACAGTATCATGAAATATTCATTTGCAGGATCCGATAAAGAACTGTCTGTTCCTTTTTTGCTAAGACGCATAAAAGTTTCAAAATATTGAGGAGTCTGTGCATCTCCAGACTCCTGAGCAATTCAGCTTTTTTTTTGCAGGGATTAACTATTCAGGTTGTGATACAATATAAAAGATAAATGATGAAAGAAGATAAGACAGAAGAACAACAAAGCAAACCCAGTAAATTTAAGATGACCATTAATGACTGAATTGAATATCCATCTGTCAGTCAATTTTCCTCTCTTATTGTGGGCTCAGATTACACAGTTTCACCATAAATTATCCCCAATTTATGCCTTCTACAATAAGACAAGAAAATCTGTACTGGCACTTGTAAAGCTAACTCTCCCCAAAGTGCCAGTTCAGTTATCATCTGGACTTTTACAACAGCACTTTATGTAGAACCACCATAAGAGACAAGTTTATAAGGGTAAGGATAGGAGACGATTTGTTGGACATCTGAAATGTAGGAAAGGTCATGTCTACATATGATTGTTTACAGGTCTTCTTCTAAGGATGTTATTGCTGTATGGTCAAAGAGAAGAGTTGGAGTGAAAAGGAGAGGAAAAACATTATAAACCTTCTCCTTATTTGTGTTTTCCTGTTTCAAACTAGCAGAGATCAGACCAGTTTGCTGGGATGCAAGGAAGGTCTATTTAACTTTCAGTACAGTAGGAAAGATTGTAACCTCCATCTGTGTGGGGATACTGGGTTTCAAACTGAGCTCAGATCAGGGTCTACTGTCAAAACATCTGCCGAGCACTTTAACCACACACAAGTCCCCTGATGGTGTTTAAGTGTCCTGTTAGTATGAGTTTGGTCACTTCTCATTGCTTCTCCGAGTTCAGCCGTTTGGTGGCCTTGAATCCACACACACAGCTGTATGAAATCAAAACCAGAGATAAACAATGGAAACATACAGAGAGAAAAAATAGCCAATTTTGTGCAGGAAGTCTTATGTTTTGCAGAACAAAGAATGTCATTTTGTTTAAGTTGTCACATGGCCTCAACACGTGAACGCTCTCTGCTGAAAACATGTCAATATTAAAATCTCAGCATCAATGTCAAAAAATACTCTTTAAGGCATCTGGAATAGAAAAATTCCATTAAAGATGTGGCCATTTTGTTTTTCTTGTTTATTAAGCTATAAATACAGTGCTAGATCAGCTGTGGATGAAATGCCTTGCTCATATAAGAGCAGATATTGTGGATGAAGAAGAGCACATTAATCAACCACACCTATAAGTAAGGTTCAAGGGCACTGTGGCAGTGGTTGCATAGGGAAGGTTCTGCTCTTGTGCCACCCATTTACAAAATACCAACACACCTTAAAGTGTTAGAATTTGTATGTAACCCTGTCAACGGAAACCGTGCTTCACATCCAAAAAAAACATCTGTGTTTAAGCTTAGGCAACACAAGCACTTTAAGATTAGGGAAACATGGTGGCTTTGATTAGATGTAAATAAACATGGTGTGTCTGAATTTAAATGTTTTCTGTATTAAACCAAACCATGAGCTTTCCCTAACCTTAAGCAAGTGCAGTGAGTGCCTCAACATAACCATAAAAAAGTTTAATAATGCAAGGTTGGACATTTTCATTGCCTGTGAACATTTTACTGATATGTTCAGTATCAACATATTTGCAACTTACCCAATGCATAAATCAACAACATATCTTCATTATGTTAATAAAAAATGTAAACATATATTTGCTTGGTGCGTTTAGTTATAATTTCTCAGAGAGAGTTGCTGCGTGTGTTCTCTAAATTTGGTTCCAATTGGACTGTTTAAGTATTATGGCAATTTATGTAAAACAAGCCATTCTTACAAGAATTTGGCAACCAATTATAGAAACATACATAGAAACATAGAAACAAAATCTACTCCGTTCATTTGGTCAAACTTAGTAGATTTTTTGATATCCTTTGAGGCAAACAAACAGACAAATAGGACTGAAAACATAATATCCTTGAAGAGATAATGATGTTTTGTTAAAAAAAATGATTTTCTGAGTTTGCCTCAGTAATTGAATAAGAATTACATAATGCAATGAAATCAACATGTCTTTGTTTCATCCTCTGCAGTGTAGGCCTTTCTCATACCAGACATTTTGTCATCGTAGGAAAGAGACAGGTGATACCAATAGCAATAAAGATGGCTCTGTCCTATTCAAGTGTCTCAGTGAGCCATGATGGTGTGACCCTCCCTGAAACGGAAGCAGCTGAATGGAATTCAGCCTTCATTAATTTTATTACTGACACCTGTGACTTTCGTAATGTGACATGTCATAATGTTTTCTGAGAAGAGGACTATTAAGTTCATCTCAGTTACTTTTATATTTTGCATATTATTTTAAATGATTTTTGTCTGGTCAGAGTAAATATTCAAACAGTGTAGCAAGATGTAGACAGACGAGAGAGCATAAATCATTCACGTTTCACTTTCACTCAAAACGTAAACAAGCCACTTCTCTAAACTTTCAGCTACTTCCACCCCCAAGGGTGCAGGGCAGGTTGGAGGTTGGAGGAAGTGTCGCTGCATGAACATGTCTCTGTCTAATGCAAACTGTCACAACTGTCCACTGGGAGAACACAGAGAGTAACACAATGTGAGTCTTCATCTGGGGTTGCAACAAAGTGGCCTGTGGCCATGCTCAGCTAAATACCACTGTTACATAATAAATAAATACACTCACACACACAAACACACACACCACACACCAACAGCCATACAGTGTTTTTTCCATAACAACTCTGATATATACTGTACATACACATTGCTTCACATAAAAACAAAAACATATGTATGTAAACATCCATGTGTGTGCGGAGAGATAAAAGCAAGCACACGACAAAGACACACATGTATGCTCATATATGCATACATACAGTCATACTGTATTTTTGTGCACACACTACATGCACCTTCTTCCTCTTGTTCAAAATAAATCATCAGCCCCATAAAAGGATTTCCCTTTTACTTTTAAACATCACTAACTTTAAACTTTAGCGTTGTCATTTCTAACTAAATCTGATCTGTTTAAAAATAATATGAGCACACTGAGGCCTGTTTGAGCATGTGGTTTATATCTCCTCTGGCACATAACATAAACCAGTTGTAGAAACAGGGACATGATCCATAAAGTTTTCACCACTTTTAGCTCCCACTGTCACTAGCTGAAGCTGTTATTTTATAAAGAAATAAACATCACACATACCAAGACACACAGGCTAACAGTTTCAATAGAGTGTTGCAGACCAGGATGAGCAGAATCCATACGCATTTTATTATTCAATTCATAGTAAGGGAATATCAAATGTAAAAACACTGACAATTTGAACAATATGCTGGTATGTTCTATGTGAATTTAATCAATTGTCCGATTTGTTGAAACAAAGCCCAGCAGCATTTCCCCAAAATCTCTTTTGTCAATGCAAAATAGTTGCATATAGACATCATTTGTTGGAGCGTGAGTAAATTCAGATTAAGGGTTGTGATATCTTCTAGAGCCTTCTCCTGAGATTTCTGTTTTGAAGTGGTTTTTGAAAAGAAATTTTATGATGAGCTTTTTTATTGATCTGTTCACTTCCTGCTGTGCCCAAAAACATGTCCAAGGAAACCCTGTTGTGCACACAGCCAACACCTCCTAGAAGCTGGCAAAACAAAACAAACACACCAAAAATATACCAAACCCTCTGAAGTTAATCTGTGGTTACAGCGAGGTTTGAATTCAACACATCAGCTGAAATAAAAACATCAACATCAGCATGTTATATGAGCAATCTATGATGCTCAGCTCATTCTGAGTTATGTTGTGATGAAGTATTACAGACAGCATGAATGAAAGACTTTTTCAACTTTAGAAGAAGTGAGAGCTGCGCTTAATGTGCTGTGATTGCACTTTTGCTTTTCACGATATTGTCCCAGAAGACTCTGCATTATTTTTCGCATCTTCTGATGAATTTCTCTTTGAATAATGAGTGAATGGTGAGAAATCTGATGTCTGAGCATTTGGATTATGCTGCAAAAAAAAAAAAAAAAGCATCCTTATATGAAGAAGATGAAGAACAATCTGGCGGTTTGGAGAAAGATCACTATTTGTAATTTGCACATAAAAATTACCCTAGATAGTTTTCAAATGAATGTAACTGATGTGAAACTGAAAAGCTATTTTGAAAGAAAATGTGATTGTAGAGTATCCCCTAGTCTCCACTTATAAATTGCAGGCATTCAGCAGTGGTGGAATCACTTAGAGTGTCCCTGTTTCTATTCTGGATTTAAATCAGAGCACCTCGTTAGTCAGACACAGTCGGGGTACCCTATCTTTAGATGTACACGCTCCTATGCTCTGAATGCTGCAGGAGAAAATCATTCATGACTCCTATAAATACCTGAAGCTGGAGCATATGTGTCCCCACAGAGACAGGTGTGGGTTGGTGGTTTAAATTCAGATCCTTATTATAATAGCCCAGTTTGTTCACGAGACTACCTTCCCACTGTGTGATCCACGCACGTGATATTTAAGAGAGAAAGGTGAGGCAGGAAAAGGGCAACATGTCCTCTCCATGGGAACATACACACACATACACACATTCATATACTGTACAATTCACGTGCGCATAGGCACGTGCATCATGTGATAGGTGCCTCAAGATCTGGTCTGGGAGGGAGGAAGAAGAATTAAGGAAGCTCATGTCATGTATTTTCTACACATTGCTGATTTTCCCATTCACAAAAGCTGCTACTCATAATGCAGCATTTTAATCCACAACACCACTGACAAATAATATCAGCAGTGAAATGGTGGCTATGACATTCAGATGCAAGGTGGAAAACAACCAATACTTTGTTATATGTTGAGAAAAATACTGATTTATTTCTTTTCTGAAAATACCTCTATTACATTCCACCTTCCACTGCTTACAACTAGCAGAAACAGCACAGGGTTGTAACCATCCAAAAGCTGAGCAGCCTGCCTCATTTCTGTTTCTAAAAGATAACTTCCTGTGTGGTTAAACAGTAAAAGTGCCTCTTAAATTTTAGGAAACCACCAGCCAGCATTGGGACAGTCACTTCCTGTACCAGGAGAGGTGGAGAGGATGGCTGATATATCCCAGCCATGTTGTAGAACACAGTGTTAGGAAACAATGAAATATATATTCTTAGTCAGAAACACCTGCGCTCCATTTGGAAAACACTGTTAATAAAGATAGCTAATATGAGTGTGGTGATGTGGCCACAAGCTGGGTTGGAAGAGACCCCCAGAATACTGAGGGAGAACAACAACAACAGAGAGAGGAAACATCTGCAGAGTGGCTCAGCGGCACATAGCGGAACTTCCGCACATGGAGCATGACTCATAATAAAAGTTTTTTTCCAGCTTAAAGACTGAACAGCTAATGAAATGAATGCTTACAAAATGTTATATAATGTATATTTGTGCAAAAAAAAAAAAAAGCACTGCAAAATCCAGCTGTTTCCTCTTTCAACAAGTGCCAAGCACCTTAAGAAGATTGTAAAAATAAAGTCAGTACATTTTTCAATGAGAAGTCTCAGTAGCTGATCTCGCATCATAATACTGGTTAAACCGATTTATTGATTTTACATTTTTAATTTTAATAGAAAATTGACAAGTGACACAGTCAATAATGAATTGGTCTGTTTTCTGAAGCTACTGCATCTTACAATCTTCATTTATGAAACATTTCTACAGCTATATTCCATTCACAGAAGTTCATTCTGAAATGAAAATGTATAAATTGTGCATTGCAAATCATGCATCAGTTAACTTCCCAATGCTTATTTTTAGACTGAAACTTGATTGCCTATGTCTATTATGTCTACTTTGCCATCAAAAAAGAAATATAGAATAAATCCGAAATATATATAAATCATAAACATCATATTAATTAAAATATCAATAAATGCATAGGATATTGAATTTTTAAAGTCCTCATGTAATATTTCCATGCCGCCTGCATGACAAATGATGACGAATAATAACACATTCTCCACTATATTGAGCTCTGCTTTTTGTGTCCAAGTATACACAGTAGTAGTCTACACATTAGACACAAATTAATCAGCTGCCTTCAAGTGTTGCTGTCCACTAAAACAAATGTATTATTGCTTCACTAAACCGTACAAACGTAGAAATATTTTAAAATGTAGCAACAAAGTTCATGATTGAATTACAAAATGCGTATGTCTGTCACTATCAAGCGTCATAAGCGTCCTTTTTTTTTCACTACTGTGTGACCAGTCTGAGCCAGAAAACAGACGTCAAGAAACAGGTCATTCTTGGGTTAACTACTATGTCTGTTGAATTAAAGTCATGCTGCCCCCAATTACCAGCACTGTTCATATTCTGACTATAGTTTGGCCTTGGTGTGAGTGCTGAGGGGGATGAACGTCGCCCTCGAGGTTAAATCTGATTGAATTTATGGCACACAAGGGACAACACGAATCACTGAGTGTTTACATCCAGTGAGCATCTCAGCCTCAATACAATGAAGTGAAATAATAAAAACTGCCAGGAAATAATGACACAGCCACATTGAACATGGTGTATCACATTTGGTGCATCATCACAGAGGAACTGCCTTTTTACAGCACAAACATGAGACAGCTTTTGATATAACTACACTCATCACCAGTAATCTTTTCTGTGTAGAAAGAACATCTAATGTACAAATAATCCTATTGCGTATTGATAAAGAGTAAGTATGTGACTGGGTTACTGAGTGGGCTTCTGCCATCACAGATGTTCAGATGATTAAGGAAGATTAATAATCACACACTGACACATATTTCTCACTCCAGACATTTTATCTATTATTTTTTTCCATTTCCAATTTTTCCAAATATTTTCCATTTACAATCCATCTGGTTAATAAATGTCATAAGAATCACCACAAAAGTAGGTCAGCATCGAGAACGGATGTATTTGTTTACACTTTGCTTTATATCGGTTCAGAAATCTTATTTATGGTGGACCCTTCATAAATTGCATTTTCTTTGTAAATACCAATTAGGCTCAAGATGAAAATAATAGCTACTTAAACACACCAAAACATCAAATCAACAGAAAAGAGGAACAGGGAAAAATAATTAGTCTACTTTCTCTAATTTGAACATCTGTTTTTGCTGTTTACTTTAGTAACACTGGAAGCTGATAGAATTATATTCGTGTCTCTGGACTACATCTTTCACTGCACTTCTTGCCTGATCTAATCTATTCACCCACTGTTACCATTCAACATCCCTCCATCCTGTGACCTACCTTCGCCATTCAGAGAATAGGGATCACACGTGAGTACAGCATCATGTCACACCTACGTCCTCTTTCTGCAGCCACTGTGAGGAAAACACAACATAGTTTGCGACAGGAAGAGCTCTGACCTTTGTTTCCACTCTTAATTGCTACACATCTGCACATCAGCAAAGGCTTGGTGGTATAATGGGGAAAAAGACAATGATGGTACTGATGAATGGAGGTCTTCATTTCAAATCAACATTGTAGCAATTCAGTCACAAAAATAATGTGACGATACAGAGAGGACAAATTATCTGCTTACGACTTTTTTTTCTTGTAGTTAAAAAACCTTCTACAAAATGTGACATCTATTCACTATAAACCAACAGAAATTGAAATAATTTATATTAAAAACCGTAATCTACTTAATTTTGATGCCAATTTAGCGATTTTTTTGTGTTTTCTTGATTACACCCAATTTTACCAGAGCTACCAAGTATAAATGAAGCCTGCGTCACATTTCAGTCGGCTACAGTCACACATGACACACATTGCGCTGCTGAAATTTAAATCAAACTTACCCTTAACAATGATGCGGTTCATGTGAATTGTTCGCAATCTTCAGCTTAGCTTGATTTAGCTCTTCAGTAAAGTTGTACTAAACACTCACCACCCTGCTGTTCACGTACATTATCGTTTCCTAATAAGCTTGACCTACCTGAAAGTCAGATAATGTTGTATCGGGACGGCTATGTGGAGGAATATTTGTCTTTACCTGGTTCCCCCGGTGCCTCTTGCTAGCTTGCAGTGAAGCTTGTCGTAACTATCTTCCATCAGCGGTCGGCCGTCTGTTCAAGCCGGAGGCGGAGCGAGTTTCACGGTTACCTCTCCACTGAGTCGGCGGGCCTACTGCTTCACTTCAGCCAGGTGAGCTCACTATTTTCTGTTAGTGCTAACACTAATGTGTGCATGTCTTGGCGCTGTGGGGTTGTAGGTTTTCTTGTGGTCTGTGTTCCCATTTCTGCTGGTTGCTAACTTTACTTGGCCTCTGTTGGCTGTTCATTTTGCTGTTATGTAGCCAGCTAAAGTGCAATATCTGCTTTGTAATTAATTTTTTCTTGTACTTACAGCTTATATTTTTTCTTATGGCTGTTAATTTTGTGGAGAACTTGAATGTTCATTTGTGAGTTACTTATTTCCTCGAGGTTGGGGTTGCTGCCTTTTTGCTTTGGTTGTCTCAGGGCAAGCTGCTCTCTTGCAGAGAGAAATGTGAAATACAAATCCTCACTCTTCTGACCTGGCAGATAAACAAGACTTGGTCAAAACCTACTAAATGTCTGGACTTTGTATGGCCAATATGCAAAATTGAGGCTATTGTTGAAAACTGTTTTGGAGTCAGTCAGTCACAGACATTGACATTTCTAAGGCTGGCCTCACTGTTGCAGTCTAGCCAAATATTCAGTTCACTACTTGGAAAAGAAATATATTTTTAACCCAGGTAGCAGGCATGCTGCCATCTTTATTCTGATTCAGAAACGGAGGCGTAACTTGGGAAAAGAGTCATTTTTTTCCTCTTTTTAAACATTCAGTGGACAGACTATGTTTCCTCCTCGCCGGTTAATTAACTTTTAGAGAATCCAATGGTTATCTCTGTAACACGAGAGACACAAACTGAGAGACACAAACAATGGGTTTGTTTGGATATTTTTAATAGCATAAATACAGACAGTCTTACACAGCTCCTGTGCCATGTTTTATGCTGTATTGTCACTCAGCTACACTAACTACTACCTTTATAACCAGTACTGGTCATCTATTTCTATAACATTTGATAAAATAGACTAAATTGAATATATAATAATTTAGAAGTTAATAATTACCTGTTGCATAGCTGACGTGTCTTAACATTTGGATTGCTTGGTTTATTTTGTGCTTCCAAATGCACTAAATTGTTTAGTTTAGTTGTCAGTTTAGTTCGTTTTATTCCAGTGTCATATATATTTATGTGGAAGAAAAATTAATAGGACACTGAAAAGAACTGCTTCATATCTACAGTTCATCCTGATAAACACCTTTTGGTGGAGGTGCTGTGTTTGAGAATGGCTTTGGGGGAGTTGGTACCATCAGCCCTCTCACTGTACTGTAGATTACACATAACATCTCAGGCTCAATATCAAATGTGGTTTTGTATAGGGGGCATTTATTGTCGTCACTTCCCAATCTCTGCTGCACTCAGCAGGAAATGATGAGCTCAGATATCTTGATGCCAAATATCAAGTCTGTACAGAGTCTGTATTCTTTTTTCACGTGAGCTGGCTGACTTAAATAGTGATTGGGATAGAAACCCTCATAAAGTATTTCCGAGTAGGACTCTTCTAGTGATGATCATTTCCTCTCCTCAAGAGGAGCATTGTGTCACTTTGATTCCAGGGAGTGATAATTTCCCATCAGGTTATAAAGGTCAGTTTGGTAGTACCATACCATATATTTGAAATCTGACCGGCTTACAGATATGATGGTAAGCTCCATTGCTCTATAGTAATGTCTCAATACCATTCAAGCTGAATCAAATCGTAAATCAATTGAGAATTTGACCAACATAAAATTAATCAGCAACTATTTTGATATTTGATTATTTGTTTGTGTCAAATGTGAGGTGATGCTTTTCTTTGTCATATGCGATAGGAAACCAAACATCTTTGGGTTTTAGACTGTTATTCAAATATAACAAGTAATGAATGAATATGTTACTGTGGACATGAAATTAATAGGGCCGCAACTAACGATTATTTTCTTAGTTAATTGTTTATGGAGGTCAAAACTCCAGCAACACTCGCAATATACAGAACAACTTTATTGTTAAACCGACACGCTTCAGTTTATGGCCTTCATCTGGGTCATAGTTGATTGTATATGAAATATCTATTAATTAGAAATGCCTGCTTTAATTCCCCACATCCCAAGACATTTTGGATGTGTGTCTTATTTTGTCTGACCAACAGTCCGAAAACCCAAAGATATTGGATTCAAATCATTCAGTTATCGGAATAGTAACCAATTAATCTTCTGATTGCCTAATCGAGTAAACAATTAATTGTTGCAGCCCTAGAGATCATAATGGTCATTTTTAGCTATTTGACACTTTATTGACAAAACGAATGATGATTGAAGCAAAAAATATTTCTCTACAAACTCTATGGGTTAGAAAAATATTTGAACTAAGCCATTTATGTGACTGCTTGCTTTGTGTCAACACTGTATCTTAAATGGGCTGATTTAAAATCTGCTTTTCAACTTGTGCAGTCTTTCTTGCCATTAAAACAAGAATATACATTTATTCAGAGAGCCAGACGGTCCATTGTATGACATTCACAAAGGGCTCTAGCCTTCACTCACATTAGGTGCACAGAGGGAGAAAGCTGTATTGAATAAGGCTTCCATTCTGGATCAATACAGCAGCTCTCAATGGGCTCACATTGACCAGACAGTGCGATCAGTGATCAGCTCTTGCAGGATTTCAAGAACGGACAAGGTCACCTTACACATAAAAAAAGAAAAACAGCCTTTTACTAAAGAGGCCAGAGCCAGCCTCCCCACTCTGCAGCATCCATCCTTGCAGTGTTTGGCCTTTGGCAGATTTAGACCAAGCTCTTGTTCAAGGACTTCAGGACTGTATGTTATTATCAGATAAGACAAACTGTCATAGCCGGGCGTGCATGCTCACACAGAGGCACTTAAATTATATATACACGCAGAGGACCGGTTGTTTACATTGCATGCATTGTTGTGATGAATATAGTGTTGTGCAGCTGATAAAACGTGTACCTTTGTAAAATTAATTAATCATCTTACCCACTGTTGCCATATAGGTGCACACTAATGAACACAAGGAAGAACAGGACAGTTCTTCATCCTCTAATTACTCTGTGTTACCAGCTGTGAATAGTTGTCCTCATAGTGAAACAGTGCATCCCTCAATCTCATTTGTGTCATGTGATGTTTTTCATCGATGACATTAGCACACTTTTGCGATCCATTTCTCTAATAAAATGCCAGATGCCGGACATCAGATCTTTATCCTGACATCTCCCTCGTACATTGTGTGGTGACATGACATTCCATCACTGCAGGAAACGGTATTAGCAGACCTTTAAAGGCTGCACGTTGCTACTGAGCGGTCGTGTTCAATGCAGCTGATGGCATTTTCACGTGGCAGGTAGTCTACTAATGGCAATCGTGATATGGCGTGAGCAAATCAGACAGCTGTGAAGAAAATAGGCTGGAAGCAGATTAGACAGACAGCAGTCTCAGCATCATCCGCTTGGCACTCTGCTCTGTAAGCACAAGGCCAGGGTCAGAAAGATAGTCCAAAATAATCTGCAGCTATGATGTTTTTACTGCACTGAGATGTATTATCAATAATGATTAAAACATAAAAATGTTTATGGAAAAGAAATAATCCATATAGTGTGTTTCATCCTGCTCCGTTTGCTCCAAATAAAAAATTTAACAGATGTCTATAATTTTTGATATTCTCCTGTACTGAATATGCCCTTGCAGTTACAGTGTCATAAGTCCCACCTAAAAATGGTATAACAATCCTTAAAATGTATCCAGTTTTACTCAAGTCTGTTAATCAAAACTTCAGGTTACACTGAACTACAGCCAAAATGATTTCATTTAATCACCCAGTCAGCTGTCAGAAATTTAATTAACACAGTTGTTAGGAGATAACAAGCAAATTGAAGACATAACCTTGGGCACTGTGAAAATGTGATGGGTATTTTTCACAATTTTATAGACCAAACAATTAATTGAATAACTGAGTAAATAATCAGAAGATTGTTCATATAAAAATAACCGTTGCAGCTTGACACTGAACAAATGCAAAAACTTTTGACGAATAAACCGTGAAATATGCAACAGAACACTCATTGCCTGCATGTGCATGTGCATGTGCAGACACATGCACATGCAGCAGTTTGAAATTGCATCGGCTTATTAAGAGCACCCATCACCTAATAACCTCTTGCAAATCTTATGACTTCCAAAATCTCTTGGCTACTTGAGAGAGATAATAACATGAAAGTGAACTTGCCCTGCAGTGAGTAAGAAGTTCTATCAGTCGGAGCCAGGCTACCTGTCTGCCCTCCTAAGAGAGCTACAACCGCAGGATGAACCTTATTAAGGTGGAAATAAGTCAAGTGGATTGCTAGAGGAACCCTGATACTGGTGATCTAGCAGTTTCAATTTGGCCCACCATGTAGCTTGCATGGTCATTTTGAGCGAGGATGATTTCACACACCAGTAGTTCACGTGCGTTGCAGCCGCAAGGAAATTTAGCTCCTAAATGATAAAAGTGCCATTTGGTGTTCTCCCACAAGATGCAGATAACCTCTGAGGTGGAAGAGAAGTTGAGTGAAGTTGTCTTCTCTTGGTGGTGCCAACTCAACAGAATTTCAATAAGTGAATTAAAAAAAAGTTTAAATTAGCCAAGAGCTTTTAAAGTGTTTATTTGTTTTTGTGCTGGCTGCACTTGAGCTACACTTTTTATTTCTTAAGCTGACATGTGTCAGAAAATAAGCTTTCATATTATATTTCATCATGTTTTGTGTAGCATTTCCTGAATACAGAGGTCAAATAAGGCCCTCTAGCACCTTTTAAAGGCCCACTTAAAGGTCATGCATTCCACAACAAATCAGTCATCCTTTATTGCACAAGGTCAGATTAGGAAGACCTGTTATTGAACCAAAATGAAAAGCCCACAAGGATAAAGTGTAATTAGGCCTCAGTGTTTTGCCTGAGAATAACCCATACTTTCCACTTCGTGTTCACCATAAGCTTTGCCATGAAGCCACAGCAGAATGTAATTTACATTTGTTGAATTGCAGTTGAAAATCAGAACCAGTAATTTAAAAGAATGCAACAGATGCACAATCAATCGCTGCT
This sequence comes from Seriola aureovittata, assembly GCF_021018895.1. Classification (NCBI taxonomy): domain Eukaryota; kingdom Metazoa; phylum Chordata; class Actinopteri; order Carangiformes; family Carangidae; genus Seriola; species Seriola aureovittata. Next base: position 14,652,643 of record NC_079369.1, on the reverse strand, counting down.
AAACAGCCCATTGTTAACTGTTTAACATATAGCCCGCTAACTGCAGCTAGCGACGGCAGTCCTTGTTCAGCTCTGCAGCCACGGTTTATGGATGCTAAATAGGTTAATTTAAAGTAAAGTGTTATTTGTTAACTAGTTATGAAGATGAAAAATATGACCACAGTTCAGCTTCTTGAATCACTTTGGACTCAGCATTTATGTTTGAGTAGTGATCATCTTTTTTACAGTTAAGCCACTGACAAATGTTTGCAAAGCCTCTGTGAGAAAAAGACAGCTGGCATGGAAAATAACATGCATAATATTCTGACCAGACCTCACTGATAAAGTCAGAGGAAAAGGTGACATCATCTGGGAGCCACACTCTTCACCACAGTCAACATACCATCAGAACACTGTTGAAATTTCATCATATTCAGCTTCTAGGAACTGACTTCAGATGTGGCCTAAACTTCTTTATTAGCACAGCTCACTGTTTACAGATCCTTCTGGTGATGTAACATTATATCTGGGGACACCGTGAACACAGTGTATTAATCTGCATCATACATTCCTCTTGCATCTATTAGTAGCAAAGGCACACTTTTATTTGGATAGAAACAAACATACATATATATATATATATATATATATTACAAAAACAAATCTGTAATACGCTAAATGAAGCCATTACTATTAACTACACTCTTTCCCCTTTTAACACTGTTATATAGGTTCATGTATCTGTTTGTATCTTGCTTAATTTGAAGCAACAAAGACATAATTGGACTCTTTCCAGTGAACATTCTCAGGATAGATCCAACATGTAACAGCAATTAACAGTGTGACTTCTTGCTTGTGGCTACATCTTCAGAGTATTTCAGGTCTGCTCCATTTTCAGTGTTGCACTGTCCATTTTTCCCAGTTTGATGGCAGCACATCCTGCAAACCAAGCTGAGATAACGAGCCCCTGAAATGATCCACAAGGTCTTTCAAAATGATGATATATGGAGTTCCTTGTGTGGACTATGACTGAAGATACCCTTCGAGCATAGATTTTGATTTATTTCACCACAGACAGACAGACAGACATTGAGCCCATGAGGGAATATTGTTATGATTATTATTGGCAGATTTTTGGATTTGTGGATGATGAATACAATAGCAGCTGACTGTGTGGGTGTGTAGACATGATTGTGTACCTGCTATTGTCTGTGAACATTGTATAATGAAAGATAAACGCTATACATTAAGTTCTATATTTATATATGACAGGTCACCTAAAAATTGTATGTAGCTGTTTGATGTTGCTCTCTTTCTCTTTTTCACTTGTACTTACTGATGGGTTTTTGTATTTACATGTATATAGTGTTAAATTATAACATACATTATCTCTAGACACTTTATAGAGAGAATACCAACAGTTCCCACTTTCAGCAAGCACGTAGCGATGATGATGATGATGATGATGATTGTGGAGTAGTAGGGGCCGATCCGGATGCTCCTGCTCCGGAGTCAGAGATACCTGCAGAATGAGGACAATGACATGCATTAGTGTGATATAAATGCACAAGGAGAGAGGATGAGAGAGAGAGAGACAAGAAGAGAGAAGAGGTGCTCATTGCGTCATGGGAGTTCCCCCAGAGTTATGTTGAATTATAAAGATTGTATAAGATTATATAGATTTTTTTGGACTGTGTTAACTTTATTTTGCTTTTAGATCAGTCTACTTTTTAGCTAGATAATTTCACAAAAATAAAGAATGATTTATTTTAAGCCTACAACATCAACCACCCTACCACTAGGCTAACACTGAACTAAGAGCTACGTTTCCATCCGTATCCAGCTTGCCACCCCAGTGGCGCCAGATAACAAAATAGACGAGAACATGGGTCTCAATTTATTGTTTGCTAACAATGTTCTTGAGTGAGCAATGAAAATACAAGAGTTCAAAGAGTGTGCAGTAACCTGTTGAAATTTTTCAGCTGTGAGGACATTGTCCGTCATTTTCATTTGCTCAAAGAAACTATCCTGAGCTTGAGTGATGAGTTGGAAGAAATACTAAGCCCTGCCACATCAACATGCTGCAGTATCTCAGCTCTGCTAAAGGTCTGCACTGCATTGAGATTTTATGCTAGAGGAATTTTTTCATACTGTTATAGACCTTGATAATTTTCCATGTAAAATGTCCTTGTAGGTCTTGAATTTTTTCAGAAGCTTACTGGAGTGAAGGGAGCTGAGCAGTTCTTAATCAACCAACAATTTACGGCAAGTCAAGAGCTAGACAAAATTGTGCCTCAGATTTGGATTTGGATTTGAATGTCTATCTAAACTCTGACTGTTAGTTAATAAAATAGATAAATAAATAAATAGTTTGCAAGCCCTTGCTAACCATGTAAATTCAATTGAAATCTTGGAGGTTTTTTTTTTTTTGTGTAAAGGTATTTTTAGACACTGACTGAGAGATATGATGCATTTTTTGTAAAATTCCTCAATGGAGCAAAGGTTTGACTAAGAATCATGCTCTTTATTAGCATGATGCTGATTAATAGTCACCTTTGGGAGCTGCCTAGTACAACTGCATTCCTCTGTTGTTGGTCAACAAGGAGTTTCAATTCATAAAGGACATTGTGTCTTGTCACTGTGGGACAAGCACAGGTGTCAATAATAAAATGAATAATGGGTGAATTCCATTTAGTCACATCAGTTTTGTTGCACATGCTGGCTCACTGTCACACTGTTGTGACTTAATGAGCCCTTTAAATAGAGCAGAGCTATGGTCCATGTTATTAGTAACACCTTGCTTTTCCTACTATGACAAGTCTCCTGTGGAAAATGCCTGTTTTATAGTGGAAACAAAGAGGATATCATCTTTACCTTCTTTTCTGCAGACTTTACTGTATTATTCACTGTAATTGTCTTTTTTTGTTTTGTTTTACTGTGAAACGTTCAACTGTGGATAAGTAGACCACCTCAGTAAAAAAATATAACAAACACTGAAATCTATAAGTAAACTATAAATCTACTTAATTGCGTAACAAGTAAATTATGTACACTGTTTTTTTTGCCTGTGGTGAACCTAAAAAAATTGATTTTAATTAATAACATTCTCATTTACATTTCCGGCCTTTGGCAGGTGCTTTTATCCAGCATAATTTACAGCTAAATACTTGTGATTAAGAGAACTACAGTACCATCATCAGACTAAGTGAAGATCAAGTTTAGCAGCAATAAGATGATTGTAGTACTTGTTAAAGAGTCCCTGTAGTATTTGGTGAGAGAGGCGAGAATTGATTTATCGCATCATGACTGCAGACCTCCTTTTCTTTTGGACCAACAGACTTTAATTCACTGAGTTAACCCCAAGTTACAAGTTGTGAATCAAGGTAGTTTTTGCTCTAAACATTCTAGTGTGAATGAGAGTAAATTACGTTAATCCTTTTGAAACCAACAGACTACCTCACAGCAGGTATTAAGTCCCTGCCTCTGTAACTAAACTTCAGATAAGATTATCAAACTAGATAGACTGCATGTAGATGTAAACAAGAACATCTCATTGTTTTCCATAAAACTTGTCATGCTATTCTGGATCTACAGGTGTGGTGTGGATGAAGTAAATTTTTGCATTAATCACTGGATGTTGTGGTCATTGTACACTGGATTATTGCATAACAAACAATGATCATTACATAACACACCTTGCCCTTGTTTGACCTCAAGTGGCTTTTTAACTTTCACATTGCATTGAATAACAACTGTGTGTAAGAGTCACCACAAACTTGTATTTATACAGGACAGATTCTCAAAGTGTGCTTAACATTTTCGGAAATGCCTTATGAATAGCAGACATTCTCAGGAGAGATAGATGTAACTCAGCAGTGATCACTATAGCAGAATATCCTCAGAGCCTGCAGCTGTGTGCATAAAAATTGTGGGAAAACTTCCACTGAAATATCATTTTATGTGTTCAATAAATTCTTATCTTGGACATCCAATTCTGTGTTCTGTAAATTATGTAAATTCATATTTTAGTGTCACATAAAGACTACATGCACATGCTTGTGATTAATTTAAATATCAAATATCAACATCTTGGAAGCTTTAACCTAAACCTTAATGACACATTTAGATTTTATGTCACTTTATTCAAAGCTCATAGAGCTTTCAGGTCATTTGCAAATCAGCAGTGATTTCTAAGAAAGTAAAGAGTCTGTAAATAATTTCTGCTGCCTTAAATGTTTAAGTTATGATTTCAATAAGTAATTTTTTGGTCACACACTTGCTTTGTCTTGCTTCTCAACCATTGGTTTATTGCCTTCCTTTTTATTAATATGCATATTACAGACTTGAAACACAGAGTGACTGGGAGTGACTGGGAGTTTGAGCAAGGGTTGAGGTGCTATTGCATATGAATTGCAACAAGAGGACATTGCGAGACATTTCAGGAAACACCTTTCTTCTTCTGTTTATTTGGTAAATGTGTTTGCAATATGCTTTGTTTCAGTTGAATTGTTTTCCCTCTACTTTGTTGTCTGCTTGCTGCTGAGCACTGTAAAAACTGCCAGGAACAAGTGAGGCCATTATTAATAAGTCACACTTATTCAAAATCTGAGTCATGAGTAGGATCTATTTGTTAAGTGTGGACACTGGTACTTGCTTTGTACTCATTTGAGAACCTGTTGCGATTACATGTTTACATGTCTTAAACCACTACATTCTGTTTACAGGCACCTAAACTTAATTTTACAGTTCTAGATAGATGACAAACTATTTTCTGTCCAAGCTCTGCATGGATTGATTTTGGTGAATTTCATTGACTTCAGCTAATAACACCTTTTGAGATGCACAAATCATCTGAGCATATAAACAAAGGTAACAGACCCTGTTCTCCTTGAATACAGAACATAAGAGTTAATGGGGTTTTCTTTCATTGCCACATCATGCAGTATACATGAGAACTGAGTCACAGGGACATTGCGTGCAGTACGCAGCCAGGAAGCATCACCCCTCCAGTCAGAGATGCATTTAAATTTAGCCCTGCACCTTGTGATATAGTTAGCTCACCTCCACCTCCTGTTAGATGTTAAGCTTGTTTTGTAGGACTTGTCTGCCAGGGAGCGACTGAGAGAGAGAGTGGTGTCTGGCTGAGGATGCAATCTGTGAACAAACCAGGCAGGATCATCCCTTTGATGCCACCTCAAAGATGTCGCAGCACCATGAACAAGTTGTCTTGATATTGATTTGAATTGCAATGCCCGGGTAAAAACCTACATGTTTGATTACTGAGGAAGGTGTTGGGGTGAGCTGGTCTCAGTGATTATAGGTCATGATGCCCTCAACCATCATTATCATAGTGCTTGCCCCTTTAGCAGAGCTGCTGGACCACACTGACTTTGTGGATACAAAATTGTTTCCTCTCTGTTATACATACTAAGATGCACCTCACTGAGATGTTAAGAATGAGAGATTTTGCATAACGTCCTGAATCTTGACAATCCTGATGACTAAGATTTATGTATATCAAGCTTAATATATTGCAAATCTCTGTATTCAACTTTTTGTTACAGACCCAGAAGCCATGGTCTGGCAAGATTGAGCAAAAGGGGTTCAATGTATGTTCTTTATAGCTGAAACAATTAGTTGATTAATCAAAGGAAATTATGATGAGCATTTTTTTTATAGACCAAAGAATTTATCGATTCATTCTTTAGTGTGCGTCGTGTGCGGTTTGTTGGTGAAAGTGTTTTTTACAGTGCATTGTCATTGGGGTGTCAGTCTTGTTTGCTTTCACTACACTCCCCTGACCTGTGCGTTTCGGGACAATGGATAAAAAGTACATTATCTAAGAATTCAAAATAACCTAAAACCCCTCTGAAATCAGTATTATTATTAGCTGGAACTGAATAGATCACAGGGGAACAGAAATACATTGTTCACTTCTAGGCAAATGTTCTTTTTAGTTAAACATTATCAGTGGTAAGTTGGCTTTGGCTGTGACTCCAAATAATCATGCTTGAACAGAGCATGTGCTCCAAACAAAACTGCCTTGACATAAAAAGTGTATTTTTATAACCCAGATGTTTCTTGTTGGCAGACAATGGTGGACTGGACGGCCGAGGACGGAACATTTTTGAAATGTCTCCACTGGGGAGTCATTTTTTATTCAAAGATAAGGGAGTGGTGACAATGCTGTCATGTAAAGAGAAAGATAAAATAGAATGTCGATTCAGACAGGATTTTATACAATTACCGTCGAGTTTTTGAGTATGATGCAACAGGTTGGCAAATGTATCATTGTCCTAAAACATAACAGTGAATAATACATGCAATCATGCAGCAGTATCCACCTTTTGTGGATCATCGGGTGATACATTAGCAAGGTATTCTGAAATTTTGTGCTTTCTTTTGATGACTACGGCCAAGAATCCTGATGATGTTAAGATTTTCTTGCTGAAGATAAATTGTTTCATATGGCAGGAATAAACGGAGGAGTACAGGCTGTGCTTTTGTTGCTGCTGTTGCTTTTGAATGTGTACCAAATTTCAACAGTCATATTTTTTTTGTAATTGCCTCTTGCATTTTTTATCATACAAACTGTTATGATTATGTAACATTTCACATAACTGGCAAATACTGCTTTGAGTCGCAGACAGCACTACAGGCAAGGTCAATGCGAAGGCAGAGTTTTGAATGTGTTTGTTTGTGTGAATGTGTCTTTTTACCACTGTGTGTTTTGAGTCTAATTATTGTATAAAAAGTTGAGCAGATTCTGTGTAATGTTTTTCAAGACTGGTTTTGTGACCTTTCCAATTATCTGTGGGAAAGTGTTGCTTTTAGGGCCCCATTTCAAATGATAATTTAGGGCCTCATTTCTACTGAAATGTTATCATTACTGATTTGAGCAGACTCATTATGACTAGCTGGAAGTTGCCTTTTCCTTGCCAACAGTTACACTGACCCAAACGTTTTCCCCCATTTATTATTGTGTGTAATGTATAATTGGGCTTCGTGTTCATACAGATTCATTAGCTTGCTAACAATGAGCTGCTGAGACAATTATTAGACATGGTAGTCATCCTATGTTAATGTGGTCCCTGCAGGAAGCTTACAGAAATATGTCCAACGAATTAATGCAGAGCAGTAACCCCCCTATGTCCTTGAACAACAGAGTGCAACATCATTTCCTCCCACAGAGAGGCTCTTTTCTGACTTTCAAAGGACTTTACCGAAGCCTCACCGAGGGCCTCGCTTTCTAACAAGCCTTGCTGATGGCTTCTCATCCTCTGTGTTTATAACAATAGGAGGAATCTGCTAAATCTGGTTCATGGCTGTGCAGAAATATTTCTGACCCATATACACAATATCCAGAGGGGCTTTCTGTGGCCTTTTGTAGCCCCCTCCCCCCCAGGCCCATCCCTCCATTTGTCTTCGTGGTTCATTGCAGAGAGGCACAGCTCTGCCTTCCTCAGGTATCTGCAGGCTCTGGTGAAGATGGATACCGTCCCACCATAGTTTGTACTTGTATCTGTTCCCCTGGATGATAGTGACATTCACCTCTCATGTGCCCCCATTAGTTGTAGTGTTAAGCTGACGGGGGGCAGCATTGTGAATCAGTTACATACCCATGAAGGGCTAAGTCTGAAGCCACAAGGTACTGACTGCTGGTTCTGAAAGAAGTATCAGAGAGTATTTATTTTCAGAAATGAAACTCTGATTGCCTGAGTGGTTCCAGCAGGTTGGCCGTTCTTGGAAGATTCAAAACTTCTTCCTGGAAATCTGGAGGGAGAAACAATATCACACAGTTCTCAGGATTTTGCAGGAGTACTGAAGCATGAGACAGAAAGGGTGTCCTTTACATTCAGTGAGCTCGAACACAAAAAACAAAAAAATGTATTGTCTTTATCAACTGAACTAATATTTCCTGTATTCACTGGGGATTGAAATGGACCATTAGACAGGAGCAGGGGGTATAGAACTTGATTCAGCTTATTTTGTTGTTGCTGTGGTTTTAATTAGGGAATAACTGTTTTCATTTGGCATATTACTTTATCAGCCCTGTGCAGCAGCTATATCTGAGAACAGAGGCAAAAGGTTAACAGCATAAAAGTGTTGCAATTCAGCCGCATTATCAAAGGAATTTGCATCCAAGGCAACATCAGATTATGCAGAGAGCATGCGTGATGGTGCTGACATGTGATTAGATTAAATGTATGCAAGGATCTAGATTTATGTGAGAAATCAGGCTTAGGCAATAAGTAGAACATATTTTACATCCACTGCAAAATAGTCAGATTAAACTCAAACACTCAGTTTACACATATTTGTCAGAAATATGTTTTCCCTCCTATCACCTCCTTTCAACCAGTCCTGGTATATTTAAGTGTAATTGGTTATAATCTTAAAAGGCAATTGTTGAATGCATGTGCATGCATCAACATGGGGTGCCAGCTTCTCCAGTAGTTTAATGTCTATTTTTCAGTTGCTCAACTTATTTAATGGTTTAAAGCCTCAGTTAAATCAATGTAGTTTTTTCACTTACTGTTTGAGTATGGTACAGCACAATAAGGTACTTTAAGAAGCCTGTGCTTATTTTCCAAATAATCAGGTTTCTCCATCAGAAATCCACCTTGTTGTCTGGGTTTTCTTAATCCTTCAACCTGATGAAGTGACCCGGGTGTGTCATTCAGATGGTGTTTCAGAGATTTAGGTTACTGCCAAAAGCTGCGAATAATCACATTACTTAAGTGCATGTGAATGCAGCCTATGTGCATTAGTGTTTGTGTGTGTGTGTGTGTGTGTGTTTGTGTGTGTGTGTGTGTGTGTGTGTGTGTGTGTGTGTGTGTGTGTGTGTGTGTGTGTGTGTGTGTGTGTTTACACGTGTCCATTAGTGTCCAGTGGGAAGTGTGTTAATGGGGGCTGTTCCGGGTGCAGGGTGCTTCTGCCGATTAGAGTGCAGATGTTTGATTGATTAATCTGTACCTCTTGCAGCATATTCCTAAGGATGTACACTGGGCTGTCAGAGTGTTAAATCCCTCACAGTGGGTTCCTTGTTTAATGATGTAACTAACACCACAGCCAAGCATTCCTGAGAATCACACTGCCAAATGGCAAACTGAGATTGTAGTCCCGGGCACAATGTCTCTTTTTTTGTCCTGACAAAATAAATTCCATTTAAATGTTGCAAAAATGTGTTCTATCTGTTTCCAGATAGATTGTACATATTGGACAAATATGAGAAAAAATGTCAATTATGACCAAATACCAATTTATTTTTACATTATCTGTGCATGGCAGTTGCAATATGTTTAAGGTATGGAACCTGAAACCCACTGATTTTTTTCTTGGCTCCTTGGCAGTGGAAACAAGCACTCGCATATAATCACCTAATAAAACAAAACTTGTTAGTATACAGCTGCCTGTTTCACATCCACTAGATATGGAGCAACCTTAGCATTAATTTGGAGTTGTGTCAGTCCATCTGGAAAATGTAAGTCCAATAGTCACTGTCCTTTTAAGCTTTGTTTTGGTCTCCAACAACTTTTTTTTTTAGCTGCCACTATGTTTACCAGTACGATGGACTTTTAGTGCAAATGGCTTGATGCTTTGACCAGAAGTGATGCTGAGAGTAGTGGCTGAAACAGTGAAAGAACAAGCAATGAGCTGAAAGAGCCTAAACGTTCTGTAGAGCCGAGGGGAACTGCAGAGTAGAATGATAATGATCTTTGGGTTACAGGGACCCATCTCACATGACCCATTCCATCCATTGTTAATATAAAATTGTCAGTTAGATTAATTAAAATTTGATAGGAAACAAATTTCAGACCCAATGAAAGTCAGAAGCGTTACACAACCACCCACCTCCCTGACACACAATTTTCATCTCACTTCATAAAGAACACCTTAAATCCTGCACTGGCACTGAGTGTTGACACTAGACATAAATCGGTTGCTGCAGAACCATCTGGCTGGATGAATGTACACCTGAGGAATAGTGTTGAGCTCGGGCACATCATTAGTCCTTGGTCTTTGAGAAAATGTTAAAAAATGAAGCATCTTGAAACTGAAGAATGTAGGGTTGCTTTCCATGTCGATAGATTTGCCGTTGAGTAGCTCTGCATCCAGGCCAGTGCAGCAAAGAGATGAATGATTTATGATGAAACTGTCCTTAGTCATCATAAAGTTGAGTGTGTGTTTTCAGAAATGGTTTACTTTCTGAGAGATCTCCAAAAGCTTTTCTGTTCTAAATATTTAGCTTTTAACATTTAACCATTTCAGGTGTTTCCAGTCTGTCTGCCTGTTTTCTGTCTTCTCTCACCTTCTTTCCCTCTCTCTCCTTTCTGTCCTTCCCCTCCCTCTCACCTTGGCAGAGTTAACTGGGCTGAAGAGAAATGGCTGCTGTGCTTTCAGCCTCCTGACTATAAATATGAGGGAACAACCTCTCATAAATATTTGAAGGGGGCAATAACTTCTCTAGTTTACACACACACACTCACACCACTACACTATATGCACTGTCACACAATATAAACTCGCAAGTAGTTTTCACACAGACACAAACAAATGGATACATAGTTTCTCACCCGCAAGTTAACCCAAGGTGTATGCGTTATCGTCTCTCAACACACCCATGAGTTCATTCATGAGTTTCTGATAACACCTGTCTTTGCTGCGGTGAGAAGTGTTATATGTACATCATAACACACAGGTCAACAAACTGCATCATTATTAGCAGGTGAAGGAGGGCTGGACAAAGGAAGGAGGATGAGGAGATGAGGAAGAAGCTGTATCAACGGGCCAACTCCTCCAACTCTCCATCACCTCGGCATTAAACCCACAAGCTCCAGCCAGTTCAACAAAGCATTTATTATTCTGTCTGGGTTTTAACTCACCGTGGCGGTCCACAGTCTATAATTACCACTGAAGTAAACACGGAAATATGATCCTTGGTGACACATGACCATGTCGCCCAGTCACTGGCTTTTTTTTTTTTTAACCTTTCAAAGCCTTTTCTTTAAAGCTTGATGAAAAGGAAAAAAAACCTTAACTGTTATTAAATAAAAGTAATTTATCACTTCCCGACAGAGCCTCGAACTGACAGCAGAGTGAAGTAAACTTGTTTGTTGTGGGAACAGTTAACTATATTAACTTCTACTACTGTATTGGCGGCATTAAATATTGTGAAAATGCATTCACAAAAGTAAAACTTAATCCCCATGTTTTGATTAATAAGAGTGTACAGTATCCTTTTATACATTTCTTCATTTTGTAATAACAACATTTTTATGTCCAAAAGTTTAAAATGTCAAGTGGAAAGTGCAAAAAAAGAAAAGTCGGCAATTAAATTAACTCTTTCAGGAATTCTCTCTGATTTTTCCCAACTTAAAGTTTACCAACAAGTTGTCAAGCAAGTCAAACCATAATATAAGTGACTGGTCCGTGCCCTCGAGAGGATACATTAAAGCTTTTTGTGATCTTACACCACTACAATTAGGGATTGGTTCAGATTAGGCACAAAAACAGCTTGGTTAGGGTTTTTAATGCAACTGACTTGCATGATTTTTTTTTAATGTGCATCCACAATAGTATGCCAAGCACACAAGAAATACTTTTTTTAAGAAGAGCACAGGATTTAAGCAAAGCTCTGATGAAGGCTCAGTTTCCTCTTCATAGAAGAGCCATATTGTATTTTTGGCTCCGAGAGTCGACAGAGAGGACAAATGAGACAGGGGTCCAGGGGCCAATCGCTGACCCTGGACCTGGTGCATCTGCTCCTGTGTGATATGAGCTGTCTGTGGATTATGGCTGCTCAGAAGCTGGGGCCTTCAGAGATCAGGCCTGCTGTGTATTAACTCTGATAAAGTTACCAGACAAGAGCAGCTGGGCTAAAGCAACTCTTGCAAGAATCCAGCAGACAAACGTCTGGTAGTGTGTGGCAACACGTTTGTTATATCACAGTCCAAGAAACAAAACATCTCGGGGGTGCTACCCTTCTTGTTTTTTATAGTTATGTAATCGCAATCGAATTTAGCTTGCTGTTGTTGTCGATAAATGCCCACCTTATCTGGTGAGTGAAAGCCTGGCACTTCTAATGCCCCTTTCATTATAAATGACCCTATTAGGAATGGGGCTTATACCATGCTGTTTGCTGGATGGCTGCTGTACTTGTGTGTCTGTGCTTGCTTTGCTGTCCTTGTGAAAACCAGTTGGAGGCTTACACTTTTGGAGAGAGGACATTTTTACCAAGAGAACTCATTTTGTCTAGTCCACAGGGCTTCTACTTTACTATTTGGGACAAGCATTGATCAGAATCACAGGTTTATTTTATGATAATTGTAAAGGTTGAAGCTAAAATTAGCAGTTCCTTTGGGAAAAGATTGACAGTTGTCATAGCATAACACACTTTACAGCATTCAAGTTTTCAGGAGAATAGCAGTTAGAAATTTGTTTGAGATTTGTCTCAGTCTCAGCCCTCAAAACAGTTTAAAGACAACCAAACCAAAATAACCAAAATAAAACTAAAATCAAACTGTACAGTGAAAGCCAGACTGGCAAATGGCTTTTCGTGGAGAGGGGAAACTAGTTGTGCCACATCGTAATGTAGCATATGCAAAGAATAACTGCTAAATGTGGCAATGCTGCCAACTAAGCTTGAGACCAAAAAAACATAAGAGAGATTAAAAAAAAAAATGAAATAAAAAAAACATTCTTTAGCCAAATGTTTCCAAAAATTTTCAGAGTGAAGGAAATGTGGTAGGAGAATAGGCCTGAATTAAATGTATTTAATATTGATATGAGTTCATATATGTCACATATTTGACGTATGACGTCTGGCATGGAGGGGTGCTATGAAAAAAGGGGGTGCAGTGGTTTTTAAAATTTGGCAACTACTGAGTTAGAAGCAGATGTAGCTGTTTGGAGATAAGTTTAGAATTAGAGTTAGGTAAAGGATGCAGTCATTATATTGTAGGTCCTCCTAAAATATTGTATTTTTGTGTGTTTACCAGTATGAGTCAAGACGGAGTTAAGTGCATTTTGCATTGCTACATTAAATTTCTTCTTCTTCTGTATGTGCGGGTGCTTGTTTTCAACAAATGGAGAGAGACAGTGAAATAGATATACACACACACACACACACACACACACACACACACACACACACACACACACACACCCTTCTGTCCTGGTTATCAGGATCTCACCCTGCTGTTAGCCTGGATGTTGAAGCCAAGTTTCCTCTACCAGTAAATAGCAGGGTGGATGACCCCATCAACATGAGGTGCCAGCTTCTCCAAAACAATTTGCATCAGTTGTCACTTGGCTTAATGCAGTTTTAGAAAGATCTTACTGTATGTATTGTACATATCAAGAGAAATAATTTTTGCAGGCTATATACCGTAGATACCAGCAGAATATAAATGTACCACCATCGATCCCTAACACCTCCCAGTAGTGGCAGGACATGTGACGTAAAATTTATATGACGCTTTTGTTCTTGTTTTTAATGGTCACACCATGGTATTACAATATTAAAAGATATATTCCACTCACATGATTACACCTCTTTTCACAGAGTAGCATGGGCCGTAATGTTGGTTAATTAGTAAATGTAATTGATTAATTCTCAGGGTAGAAACAACCATGCTGTTGTTTTGAGCTGTGAGTGAACTAAATTGCTGAACATCCTGATCTCAAGGTGTCATGTCATTTGTGATCTGACATGCCACAGATATATCAGCCAAACTGGAAATTACATTAAACTTAAAAGAATCAACATCTTTGAAGAAACCAAAAGCTGACTTTTACATCTTAACCCACATGACGAAAGTTAGGCAAAATGACTCCTGAACAACATGATGAGGCCAAATCCTGGTGTCTAGATTACACAATCTGAAAAAATTAGTTACAAAAAAAAATCGGTAATAATTGTCCTGCAAATTTATTACAATTTTTATACAGAAATTGAAAAATGTGGTTAGGTGACGTTCTGCAATGGCAGTGAAAGTTGCACAAAATTTCTAACTAGCATGCAAGTGCAGCAATCTTCATGTTAAATCAGCGCCACATTAAGTCGAAGGAGCCTATTGTGTGTATGGAACCTTTTGGTGTGACACTGGGTGTTGTGGGAACTATAATATACTAGGTATGTGGTGCACTACAGTATATAGCACAATTTACCACAGTGCAGCAGGAACATCATTTCTCTACTTGTTTTATTTAGACATTCTGGCTGAGAAACTTTTCATGTTTGCTTTTCAAATTAACCTTGTAATTTATCTTTGTATTGAAGATCAAACTAAATCAAGGACAAAATCATTTGCCTTCAAATATTCAACACACAGTGCAGCAGGTCTTTTCTGAAGCCTCTTACTCTCCTTTAAGTTTCTCCTAATTTTTTTATTTTATGGTGCCTAGGTAGCTGCCGTCTCTTTCTAAATCCATCCCCACTCTGTGTCCTTGCTCACCTGTAAATCTCTTTCATTCACATTTGAATTACATAACTTGATCATCCCCCTACTCTACTATCAAAGCATCTCAATTTAATGAATCATGAGTTTGAGAACTATTCCTACCCAGGACATTAAAAAGAGGGCTTATTAGTGTTTGCATTTCACATTTTCACAGCTTGGAAGGCACGAAGAATTTTTTTTTTCCCCTATGAACTGACTGCACTATATTTAATGTTGACTAAAGTGATACAAGCACCAACATAGATAAGTAAGATGAATCAAATATTTTTGTGCACATTTAACAGCAATTTCTCTCTGTGATCTGCTATCCATACTTACTGCAATCTTTTTTTATCTTATTTGTGCATGTGTCTGTAAACTTGTGTGTGTCTTCACAGTAAACACTCTCAATTTAGGTTTTAAAAAGCGCTTGACAAAAATTGCCCTATTATCTTCTGTTTGTGTTTTTCACTTACTAGCACTTAACATGTTTGTTTTCCATCTTTTCCCTCACACGCGCACACACACACACACACACACACACACACACACACACACACACACACACACACACACACCTTGGCACATGCAAATACTATATACCGGTACATGTTTCATTTCTGCTCAACCCTGAAAGCAGTAAGGTAATGTAGCAAGTATATTTCAGACGTTGATCACAAGTTGTATCCTTTTTCTATATCTAACTTTATCTCATCTTGGCTGAGATCCTTGCCTTGAAAACCTATACTCTGAAGAGTGTAAAAGTAATTCAGGAAATCAGCACAAGTCCGTCTACCTTTCAGTACTACAGCAATAAGAACTTTGTCCAGTTGCCCTCAGATTGCCCTTCCTGTCACTCCTACTCAGCTTGTTTTTCTTATTTGTTTTGCGCGTGTGGGTTTATTTTTGAGTATAGGGGCTAAATTTAGCTGCACACCTCCTAATCTTATTTCTTTAAACCAGGTGAGAGGGTAATAAGACCACTGCTTACACACATCTCCACTCAGCAGCACTGTGGCACAACAGCATTGTGGAGATGAATGTTTGGTGTCCATAACTTACCTTAAAGCACTAAACTACAGTTGGATGTGTCACACTGTATATGAAGACATTACGGTGGGCTTGTGTGTGTTTGAGTACCGTTTGAATACACGTCTGTGTGCGTGTGTGTATGTGTTTTCTTGTTTCACTGGTAACATGGCTATCATTGGTAAACCCCGCAAGGAGGCAGTGACTGTCTCAATATATGTTTTCCTTATTTCATTCACATCTCATCCCTGTGAGACATAACACACTCACACAAGGGTTACATGGTTATATATACAATTAGGTACACACAAATGCAAACATACACAGACACAAATTAATTTTAACTTTGATGAAGAAAAATCTGATTAACAGCATGATTAGATAATGTAAAATTATGTCAGAATCAACAGAGGCCTCAAATGCATCACATGATGAAGTGCAAGACAAAACGTGTACATTGATTGTCTTTGGTGAATACAGTGAGCCTATCATTAAATTTGTTGTCTAAAGTGGCTCAGCTCAAATTAAGATTTTCACTGTTGATGTGCAGCCTACTTGCTATTTTACATGTTAATGTGACAGCCATGTTGATGGTGGAAGCCCACGAACAGCATGGATAATTCATAGTTTTTTCATGAATTAGTTATTACATGGGGATGGCTCCCAACTCTGACCACTTGTTCTACACACAGTGGTAAAATAAGGGAAATAATGAAATAAAGAACTGCAAACAAAATCAAAAATATACTGAGCAGTTACTTAAATATCTGCCTCTCGTCCATATTGACTGTCCATAGCTCTGTCTGTTTCTTAATTAGCTGGTGCGAGTAAAATTAACATCCAGGTGCAGTTTTTCTAATGGACATAATATGGCTTAAGTAGAGATACTTGTCAGATATGCTGCAGCATGATCAAACAAAGAGATCTGTGTGCAAAATGAACTTTACTTGGGTTTGGTCGATAGTAACATCAAGAGTAGCCCACAGTTAGCGACATGCTGGTGAATGTACTGAGTCAAATATTTCCCTTAGGAGAGACCAAAAACAGAGCTAAAAGAGAGTGAAAATAGGACTTACACTGATCAGGTGGCCTGAAACATAACTCCAAATGAATGATAATATGTCCATATTGTGTTCACAGTTTGTTACTGCTGCCCCCACGTGGCCAAAAAATCAACTATTTTGGACTTTAACAAATCTATTGCCTTTTCTAAAACTGCAGTTAACTTCCAAAACAATTAAGTCTAATTTATAACATAATCACAGTAAAGCTTTGTGAACTCTGTCGGTTGCAAGTTTAACCACAGCAATGGTCTCTTCTTCTGTAGTTTCCACCTCCACTATTCCGCTTTTAATTGCTGATATCCATGAATCTCTTTTTTCGTCTATTGAAACTATGACAAAAGTAAACTGTGGATTTGGTACTTCATCTCTTTTTTTTTTTAAACACCATCTCTCGTGTAACTAGCTTTTCTGCCCGCTAGTTTGGTGAGTGTTAGAGGCTGTGACGTCAATTGCATGACCTCAATATGCACAAACAACTCAGGACACACTATGGTAAGCCAGTCCATTGATGAAACTACGTACATATACTGAAGTAGAAACTGTCTGGTCAAACTCCTTGATGGATAGAGAGAACATGAATTTTGTCTTTTGGTCAAATGCAATCCTTAGCACCAGTAGCCTTTGCAAGGCACCTTGAGTGTTTGAATGAAAACCAAACAGAAACATAAAGATGCGTGATAGCAACTGGACCCATGCTTTGCTAGTGAATGAACAATGTGAAGCATTCTGCTGTTTTTGTCAGTTAGTGCAAGTAAAGGTCAGATGACATTGTAAAGTGTAAAATGCAACTCTTTTCTCCCTAACATTTATTCATCCAAGGCACAAAGGTTTACTGAGGCTCCTGCTGTTTTGAGACAACACACACTTAACTGTCGTCACTCTTATGAATCCAGGTCAGTGAGCAGCTCTGCTGTAGTGAGAGAGTTGCCTCCTAACATTTTTACTGTGGGAGTGTTGTACTTTACAGTAATGAATCATGGGCAGGCGCAATTTTAACATCTTTTCAAGATGAATTCATGAATATTTTAAATTTCCTCAAAACACAGATGTGAAGATTCTGACAAAAAAAACCTGGAGTGAGTAAATAGAATGGAAATGATAATATCCTCAGGCAATGGTGAAGATGTGGAAAAAGCGATGACTTTTGGTATTTCTAACTTTCATCTGCAAACATTGCTGTGCACATGAGGGTTTGCATAAAATTTAAACACAGACTACCTCTGCTTGGTGGCAGAACCTCACATTTAGTGTGTTTCAGTATTATAAATGACCCGTTCAGTTATTGATACTGTGCCATCAGAGTACCATAATGCTTGAGGCAAGACAAAACTCATGTTTTGCCCCATTAGAATGAAAGATGTGCCTCCCAATACCTAACCTTTTTATCACACTGCCATTTCTCAGACACTTCCATATGTTTCTAACAGCTATATATTCATATTTTCAACAAATGGACCAAAACTTGTCAACAAACCAGAACAAACACATGAAACTTTTCCTGAGATGACATCCTGCTTGCAGTGTTCAAGTGTTCTCCATGTCAGGTGACGAATTTGACATTACTGGTCTAATTTTACTTCATGGTCTATAGTAGGCACAATAATTAAATGTCAAGGTTTTGATAGTGATACCATTGAGAATTTAAATTTAAATGACTCTCAACTCTATGCACGACTAATCCATGCACAAAAATACCCTGTATTGTCCATCAGTCCTGACACAGCCAAATGCCTGCTGCTACTGCTGGAAAAATCAACAGCTCACATAAGATCAGAAGGTCAGAAGCAACAGTAATGGGAGCAATGCAGAACCGTCACTCCTAACGAGTGCTATGGGGTGTGAGGAGAGTGGTATGACTCTGTTCGAAGCCACTTTGTATGTGTCAGTATTGTCTCTCACATCAAAATATCACTCCGTCCTGCAAGCAAGCAGCATTCAGAAGCAACAAAGAAATTTTTCATCTTGCTCACTAAACCTTGATGCACGCATGGTATTATAAAATTTATATATGTATAAATATATAGAATTTAAGCCTGTGACACCTGTGGTATATTTTGATGCCGCATTTTGGTATGAAAGACAGGCTTTTGTGATGCACATGCTTTAATTAAGGGTTGAAGTTTTTAAACTGTCATAAGCTGTTCTTGCTGCACCATCAGGACCTGGCAGGATGATGCAACTTGTTAATGCTTAGACTGAAGGGTTTCCTGTGAAATTAACAGGAACAACGTGTTTACTGTTGTCTTGTTTTCAAATGGTGTATTTTTCAGTTTGAAATGATACATTCAGTCATTTTCATTTAGCAACAGGGATCAAATTATGGGGGGTACTGGGGAAGCTAACCTCCCCTGACTCGGACCCACCCAAAAGAGGTAAAAACAGCAGTAGCTAACTATGTAGCTTGTTTAATACACTTTACTTTCTTACCCTCTGAGTTTCTGAATAGGGCAGTGTCAAGTATCTACAGATGAACGCTAATGTTAGCTAGTTTCTAACTTTGGCTTCAAGTTGCAGTTTAGCTAACTAACGCTGTGAGACAATGGAGGATTAGTTGTTGTAGAAAAATGTTTTGACATTAATATGTAGTTCATTATTACATTTTAATAGTCTTTTGTGTGGCTGTGGTGGTTTATTTAGTGTTTTACCTTTTTGATATTAGCTTTTATAATAGGCTCCCCCTTTGTTTTCTCTGAGGGATCTAGAGTTAAACCTGTTAGGTCATTGAACAATGTTAAAACACGTGTACTGAAAGCTAAGTAATTGTATTTGCAGTGGTGGAAAGTAATGAAGTACATTTACTCTACGTAAGTATAATTTTGAGGTACTTGTATTTTACTTGAGTATTCCCATTTAATGCTACTTTATACTTCCACTCCACTACATTTAAGAGGGAAATATTGTACTTTCTACTGCACTACATTTATTTGACAGCTTTAGTTAAACAAGATAGAATTGTAACATTTAACTTAAGTTAAACCCCCCCTGATTGTCATTATATAATTTGCACTCTGTTTAGCAATGTACTCTCAAGTGTGAGCATAGCAATGAAATCTGATCAACTTGTCACTCGAGACACATTTGAGACGTAACCTAATGCCAGGTGTGAAATTTAGTCTGCACGCGTTGGATCGAGGTACAATGTAGACCTTGTGAAAATAAGGTTGGGTCTTGTCTCAACTTGGTCTTCACTCTTAATAGAATCACATCAAGAGAAAAAAACTCTTGATCTGAGACTCTGTTAATTATGTTTCTGTTTAATTATGTTGCTTTGTTTTTCCCGCAATTTGCTTTCCTTTTCAATTACCTTTTATAAGTCTTAATAGTAAGGATGATGATGCTGTATTCATTCAAGCTTACACACATTACTCTGTTTTCCATGTAGCCTACTTACAGTAAATTCATATTCTGTATTCTGTATCACCTTTACACCTCTTGTTCATTCTCTCACATTTAATTTTGCTGATACATTTAAGACAGAATCATGAAAGATATAAAAAACAATAGTCCTTTTTGATGATGACTCCATCACGTGAAAGGGCATTGGATGCTTCTGTAATGCTGTTATCCTGTAATTTTATTCATTCACAGATTAGATTGTCACCTGGTATCTTGAGTGCATCACCCACATCTCCATTTGAACATGGGCACGTGGCTGCAGTTTCTCATTAGCGACACTAGCATCGACAGATAGGATTTATATTAGTTTAATACTGTATTTTTACAGGCTTGGCCATTCAGCTGACACTTTTATACAGAAAAAAAAAGCCTTCACTGAGTAAAAAAGTTCAGTGGCATATTTTAACTGTCATACGCAGTGGTTTTGTAAAGACTGAGCATGACACGTTCTGATGAAAGGCTTCATTTGTCTTCCCTGCTGTCCACTTAAGCCATTATGTAGTAGCATAAATAAAGACAAGAGATATGAGCAGAGAACATTATTTGTACCAAATCAAAACAAAAGCTGGTCATGATCTTGAATTCCATATCAGTGCTCAATGTCACAAATAATGCACAAACATAGCCATATGATGAAGGCTCTACAGGGTATATTATAGTACAGTATAATGATGATGTAAACAGATTCATACAGTACTGCAGGACACACACACAGACACACACACAGCCATTAGCTTCCTTAGTCTGTGTCTCTGAGTCGCTACAGAGATGGAGTAACATGAGCACAAAGCCTGCTGTGTGCTCAGGGTTAGCCAGGCCCTTATGGGGTTATAGATGTAATTTCCCAGATCATAGTTCACGATACGGCTGTGTAACATGAAGATGTTGTGAGACAGAGCTGATGGAGGGGATACAATGGTCTCATTTAGCAGTCTACCCGGTGCCAGAGCTGGCTGGTCCTTGTCTTGACATAGAGAGGAACAGTCCCGCCCGCATGCGAGTTACAGCTACTGCACATGGTGGAGGTGAAAGACATGGAAAGCAGCAGTCAGAGTCAGACAGACACTTGGTGTTTATTGTCTGTATGATGTGGTCCTTATTTTGTTCCTCAAGTGACTTTCACTTGAGGTTGAGTTGAGCTGAGTTTAGCTCAGCAGCAAAAACTGGATCCCGCAGTTCCTGTTACTTCAGCAGAGAAAGAAAAACACACAAAGATATCAAAAACAAAAGTGACAAAGCCCCACAATCTCAGTGAAGAGTAATGTGATGTATTCTATATGCTCACATTTGAGAAGCTGATACCCGAGATGTATCGCCTAATATTGGTTTATTGCAGATAGGTTGGTAGGTTACAAAGAACTGCATCACAGAAATGCCAAAGATATGTTCGAGGTTATTCAGGCGCCGTGTCTGTATTACATAGTTTGTAACCCAGAGAACACTGACAATTTTATTTTACTGCTGTGTTGGTGTTTAAAATGTCTTGCTCAGTACAAATTTTTTGAAAAAAAACCCAAAACATTAACAAGATTTTTATCAAAAATCTTTGTTTATGTCGTGTTTATGTCTACGTTGTTTTGTTTTAAATCTCTGAGATACATATCAGTCATTGCTTTTACATGTAATACTTTTTTTGCATGTTGATAAGAATTCGTTAGTGAATGTGAACAGTGGAGAAACTCAACAGAGTTCAAGACACAGAGTGGAGAGTATGTCTTGACTATGTTGTTACCATAGCAACTATTGCATTACAATTGATACATTTTTTCCCTATTATTCTTTTAAACCTGGCCGTTATTTGAATACCATATTTTGAATGCAGGGGCTGCAAAGAAAGACAGACCCATATTTATTGCCTTTCTAAGGGACTAAGATGGACACACTCATCATATTGAATCTCTGACTTTTAACAACTACCGTGCATGTGCATATAATGGTAGATACATTCATTCATACATTCAATCACATGTGTGAAACATCAACTGTATAGACAAAGAGTATCACAAATAATGAGCTCTGTTACAACTGGACAGAATTAGTGTTTGTTATACAAGACCAGTCCTCTGTAATGAGGCTGTGTTCAGGACTTTGTAGAGCATGAATAATGTGTTTGCATGAACTTAACCAACTTACCAAGTTCACTTATATAACGAGGACTTCTTGTTTGCACTAAAAAAAAAAAACATTGGAGGCTTTAGTCAGTTTATTTTTTATTCTTTGTATATTGCCAAAAGGCCCATATGAGTTTCATGTGGTACTAACATGTCACAGTAGAAAATAGGGTCAACTAGGCGAAGGTTTTTAGAAGCACTAGTGCATCTGATAACTTGACATGCAGCAGCGTGAAATAACGGATGGCTTGGGAGATCACTTACGTACTACTGGTGCCTTACTTTTGGTTTTCAGCACAGGCTAAGAGAAGGAAATCAGAAAGAAAGGAGTCGTGGCTCTATATACGAGCCTTTGAGACAAGGCTGGTTCCTTTCACTTCATCATGCACCACTGTCCTATTAAGCAGAGTAAATTTAATGAAATAGAGGGTCAGGCTCTAAGTTTCTGTCATTCAGAATGAGGTCACTCTGAACTCATAAAAAAATGATGAAAACTCATGAAAACCTATAAGTCACTTTCTCATTATTTGTGTTGAGAGCCTCCTCTGGGGTTCTGCTGTGTTCCAGAGACTATTGATCCTGGGGTTCTAATGTAATCTAGCTCCCCCCCTTCACCGCTTATTGACACTGAGGTTTTAGACTAATGCCTTCTGATTAAACACTGTGTTTGTGTTGCACATGTGATCATGTGCAATAAGTGAGACCAAATGGGGCAAAACAACAACAGCGGCAGAACAGTCTGAGCCATATGTGAACACAAGTAAACCTGTAAAAGAAAAACAAAAACAGGCTCGATTCAGTATGTCACCCTGATCCAAGTGATACTCTCAATTATGTATGTGGGTAAAAGGTTTTTACTCTTACGGTCTTATACTCACAACATTGCAAAATGCTCTTACACTGTAAATTACAGGAAGACTGTAAATGTTCTTTTTATTAGTTCACCCACTTTTGAAAATTAATCATACTGGCATGAAAATATATCTGATAAACTATGAGAGTGAGGTGTAACAAGTCTACCAAAAGGGCTAATTGAAAAGGCTAAACTGTACAGTCTGTATTAGTGTGGTTATCTTTCACATTATATCATTTAGCATATGTAGGGAATTATAATATGGAGTATTTATGAGCATAATCTCCCTAATCATAATTAGGAGAAAGTCACATTCACAGTAATCTATTCTGTAATGAGGAAATTGACTCCATATACTCTAATTGTGTCTTTCAAAGATTGACTTCAGGCTGTATCAACTGCTATTGTTAAAGGACAATGGCATAGTTACAGAAAAATCAGTGGTAAGTAAGAGTAATCAATAGTCAAAGTGAAGCCTTTCATGAAGCTTGCATGCTAACGTTCTACTGTGTCATGTAACCCACAATCATTGTCAGAACATCTTTACTAAGTAAGTGAAATTCGATTTGGATGAAAACAGGGACAAGAAGACACTGACTTGTGTAAGTGCATCACTGTTGACAGAAATGTCTCATTATATTCTGTGAAATAATATGGGATGCCCCATGATAAAAGTTGTTCATTGTAACAGTCAAAGAAATGGCAGACAGCAAAAACAGTGCACTACAAAAGTAAATAGGGAGTGATTTCAGACTTTGCCTTTGTCTAAGTTGCATGTTAGCTACATTTCCTGGTCCCAGTCAATGTCGCAGTCAATCCGCCCACATAAACCAGTGTCAGAAACTATTGTGTTGCCACCCACTGTGCATACCTTTCTTTTCCCTCTATCTTCCTATGACCACCCCTTTTTAATCTTGTCATTGCATCACTTTGAAAAATCTTACTATTTAAAGAGGGAAACTGCTAAAAGTAATAAAGAGCAAGTAACTAAACTGATATCACCCATTTATTTACTCCTTTACAGTATTTATTTCAGGTTTGGCATTTACTGTACAATAAACTAATTATATCTGTCGGCTTCATTCCTCAAAGTTCGGATGGTTGGTTTGTCGATTGTGTGTTGCAGAAATGCTTTCAGTGGGCTGCAGTCTTAAGCTATCGATTTCTGTGCAGTAGATTGCTATTGACGTCGCAATGGGAGATTAAAATGTCACACAGTAGAGGGATGAGACTAACTAATGACTAACTGGAAATTTATGGCATTCAACAGTTTCCCTGAGTCACATCAGGAAGAAGTTAAGTTCATACACGCTGCTGCTGTTGCTTTGCAGAACCCTGTAGCTTGACGTAATAAGAATAAGGAGTTGTTACAGCTTTTCTCTAAAAAAGTAAGGATGTGTGTTTGACCCAGAATAGGAAAGAAAACTGGATTTAAATTGTTGATTGACAATCCTACAACTTGAATTGACCCAGTGTATATTTTACTGCGCAGAAAAGCAAAGTGACACTGAAAACAAATAAATAATAAGAAAAATAAGACAAGTGAAAAACATCTTATGTAAGTGTCCTCCCACCTAGCTTATAGGGGTAAGGCTGAAAGACAGAGGAACAATGGCAATCAGCATGATGTGCGGCTGTATTCAGGTTTAAAGGGATAATTTGATTGGATGCCAAAAGAGCAAGGGGACAAGGGCATGTGATGCAAATTACTGAAATTGAAAACACTAGGAAAAAAGTTGTCCTTCTCCCTCTCTATATACAGTGGCTTCAGAAAGTATTCAAACCCCTGTCACTTTTTGCAAACCTTATTGTCTTGTAGATTTAATTTTAAGTTGATGAAATAGCAAGTTTTATAAGTGTGCAAAAGGTGAATGGGTCTGTTTACTTTCTGAAGCGACATTCTTTTGTTGGTTCTTCACATTTACTTTAACAGTAATTCAATATAAATCTTGGAATACCACATTGGTATTCCACATGGAGAGCCATAAAGTTCACAAAAATACCAAGATATTGGAAAACAGATGTTAAAATAAGTAGAACAGTTGTATGTGGTTATGACACTTTTTAATTGTTAAAATCTCCAGCAAGGGACTTTGTGACTATCCAACAATTTAATCAAAATCAAATAGGGAGATTTACAGCAAAGATGACAGTAAACACCTGTAGTGGACGTTTGTGTGGAGGCTTGAATTACCCGTCACAGGAGACTGCTCCAGTTAGTGAGGTGTTATAGTTCTGAGCTGCTGCTGGGTTTCACTGCATGAAAATACAAACACAGTGTGAAAAAGAGAGAATATTTCCAACTAGTCAATGTTTTAACATTTGTGTTTTATTTCTTTTGCTTTACTTTGGCTCACTGTGAATTTATTCTGCTGAAATTCGACCCAGATGTAGCCTACATTGTAAAAAAAAAAAAAAAAAAGAAAAAGTAAGAAATAAAGGATGGAATATAAGAAAAGGAAAATGAAGAATATCACACTATGACAAAGTGTGTGGTCTGCTATAGTCACAAGCCATGAAGTGGAAATGTGTATGTTAAATTCCACTTTCCACTATTATGTAGATACACTAAATGCTGCTTTTCTCTTGCCAGTAGTTATGGTTGACCCAGGAGGACTCAGTAGAGCATGTGAGGTTATGTTGGTTTTGAAGCCTATTTTCCCCAAGGTGATCCTCCATGCAAATCCCTTTCCACTTACCTGTGTTCCCGTACATCCTTTATGGTTTTATTGCAAAAGCAGACAGCACTTGAAAGTCTGACATCGAGGATTAGGAGGACTATGTCTCTGAATACATTGCCTTCAAGCTTTCATCAATAGAAATGTTAAGTCATAAAAGGCTTTGTGAGTTATGTTTATTCTTGCTTGCTGCTCAATTTAGTTTAGTTTAATTGCACTTTGTGATGAAATAAAAAACTAGATGAGTGATAATAAATAACATAATGAAAAATATGAAATCCGATTTACCAACTTTAGCAGGTGACAAAAAAAAGGATGCTAGTAAGAAAACATTGCAACTTAAAACAATTCTTCCATTTCATATACTTTTCTGAATTGAAGGGGGAGAAATTTTCCTTATTTCAAGTTGGTCGCTGAAAGACAGATTGAGATTGAGTCTGCTCTCTTTTTTTCCCCCAAGTCAAAGATCATGTGTGTCGCCTGATGCCTTTCAAACTTGTCCAAAAGCGGCGCCACTTCCCTCAACACAAGCAACATATTTTTGACGCATTATTGCTTTCTTTCTGCATGATCACATAGAAGAAACCACAAAAGCACAGAAAATGGTCAAACGACTTTCCCATTTTGTTTTCACCAACAATGTTTCTGAGCACGTGCCACGTGAGCTGCAGACATCAAACCAGTCAAGCTTTCACATTATCATCCCAAAGTAGCAAAGCAGAGACCGAAAAGAGGACACAGAGGGGCCTGGGGAGTTGATGTCAAAAGGTCCGTTGCCAGTGTTGTCTGGATGCGAGGCAGATTTAAAGGTGCTTTTGATGAGCAGTTTACTTTTTTTACCCACAAAGGTCATGATGATCGATCAAGTTTCTGGCGTTCGGATTTATACTTCACACACACACACACGCACGCACACGCACACACACACATTTTTGTGTGTGGTCTATCAAGCAAGAGTGGAAATCATTAACATAAAGCTACAAGAAGACACAGCCCTCTGATATTGGCTCAATTATCAATAACAGTAGTTGAATCATAATATACTGTAGTGTTCAGCAGGAGCTCCAGGAAAGCAAGTAAAAGCTGAGAAGAGAGGTTGACACAATATTTCTGATTTATAAAAACAGAGATGCATTTACAGTCTCACGTGTGACCTTTCATCATCAGTAGCCCATTTTAACACCTCAATTTCCCGTAACTTCTAACCCTAACGATGCTGTCGTCCTCAGGAAAGTGAAAAACCAAAGTGTGTCTTTTTTTATTTTCCTTGAAATCAATTTTATCCACTGCCTTGAAAAAGAGAGGGAGCTGAGCGGAAGGTAACAACTAGCTTCAGCATAGCACGTGAATAAACAAACTAATTTCCAAGACTTCTGCTGGACACATGGCGAGAACACGTGCTGTCACAAAGGGCCATGATGCAAGTCTCGTCTAATCTGTCTTCTGCCGTTTTTGTTCTGCTTTTTTTAGCCATTTGTTTTTGTCTTTAAGGTGTCTAAACACAGAGGTGGGTCAGAAAGAGAGAGCAATAGTAGCAGCATCACCGTCTTATAAACTTCCTTCCAGAAGATTTTTGCCTCACAAATTTCCATGAAATTATGAGTTTGACCAGAAATAGTTACAATAATACATACAAGCTGTGAAACATTTACCAACAACTAGGTTTTCATGTTGGAAAAAAGTTGAAACCCTGCAGAAACTCTGTATTTTGCTCAGCTTTCTGCAATCTATATATCCTCGCACTTTTCCTTTTTCTGTCACCTATTTTTTTTCTTTTTCTCTTTCTCCACAAATATTTCCTACTCAACCTGTTATACCTGTCTGTCACTCCAGTTTCTCAAACAGATTCACACATAATAAGCAACACCCATGCTATGCCAAAATTCTCGCAAACACACACATTAGTAGAAAAGCCAAACCTGTACTTTTATTTGTTTTCATTTACGTAGTGCTGCAATGATTTCCCTTTTATATTGAAAATCTAAAATTAAACAAACCCTCCATTGCATCACCTACAGGGGCGATGGTCGGAAAGAGTTATCTGTCACATTGCTGCTGTCAGTTGGTCAACATCAGAACCCTGATGAGACTTTGATTAGCTTTGTTACTGTGAGAGAAGAAGAACGTTGAGACACAAAGAAAAAATAATTAGTATAGATACATACTGGAAGTAGATACACAGTGCCACATCTTTAAAAGCAAATGCATGATCCATTCGAAACTGAGATCCATTCAATTCAATATCAAACTTATTCCAAGAGGTTTTCTACCATGAAAGAAATTCTAATTCTTGTTGTTGTTTGTTGAACGTATTGCAGCCACACATCTTTTTAAATTCCCTGCAGCAGAAATGGGTGAAGGCCATGGATGTATTAATATGAACTGGGTACCAAACTCAGTCACTTGCTTGAATGAAAATTGCCAAAAAAACAAAAACGTTTTCTAGTTTGCGAGTTTGTTTCTGTGTTGTGTGGCCCAAAGACTTCACATTGGGACGACGTGAATAGTTGCCCATCAGGTTTCTGGTGATTGCCTAGTTGATTACCTGTGATCTCGTGCATCTGCTGATGCCTGATGAAATATGTGACAGCGAATTAGTGACATGTACTGTAACACCTCAGCCTCAAAATAAACATTTAAGCCCAAATGTCTTTGTGAGCACTCACCTGTAGTCCCCCACTACAGCATAACCCAAGTCAGTTTTTTATAAATGTCATGGTATGCAGGACACACACTTCAAACAGTACACATGAAGTGCTGAAAGCATCTTTTTCAAGTTCCAAGAACATCTGCACTCTTTTGTTCAGACTGAGAGTGTTTGGTGCCAACTGAATTTTATCTGCTGGAACATTTAGGTCTGATTTTTCAAATCCACAGTCACGTTGACATAAAGATTATGGATGTCAGGTAGCGACCTTCACTTGAAACAATATTGGACAAAGACACAGCAGAATGTATAGGTATAAGAGCTTATTTATTCTTGTTGTTGTAGCCTTGTGGATTCTTGATTTTGTAGAAAGGAGTTGCAGATAAAAGGTTTTGCTGCACCTAAAGCTGGAAAATCCTTGTGCTAATGTCACTGTAACTATGGTAACTGCTTTATGTTATCCATGACCTGTATACATGTATAAAGGTACAATAGGACAATCAATGTAGGCAGAAGGGAAACATTTCTGTCAACTGAAAAAAGAGCCTGCTTTAACTATTTTAATCTACCAGCTGGTAGTGGTTGGTTGTGAAGGTTGGTGATAATTAATTTAATGTCTGCTATGCAAATATCTCTTACATTAGTTTAAAACAAAGACAGAAAAACAAAAGCGTGAACAAGCAACAAAGAGCGAGACAGACCCCAAGTAAAAGGACCATGTTTGAAATTTCAGGTGGTGTCTGACTTTATGCATCCCTCTGATTTGCATGATCGCTTTGATAAAGGGTTGTCATTTTGACTGTGTGTCTTTATGAACCAGTATCAAAGTGGGGGGATGCACTGATTGCATGTGTCATGGATGTGGTTTGAAATACTGAGAACTTTTCTCAAGGCCAGAATCTCTGCCATCAGCAGTTCTTTTATCTCCTGTCTTTTAATGCTCACCTGTGTGGTGTCTCGCAGTCACAGACCTCATGTCTGTGAACTAAATCATTGTAGATTTACAGATATATTTATAATTTTTCTGGTATGAAGCAGTCTTGTATCTCGATGTGTGAACTGTATCTATGCCATGTTGGATTCTTTGCATTCAGCATTGGCTCATTCAGTTGCTGATATTTATAGCTCTCCTGTTTATCCACTGGTTTCTGAGCTGACTTGACCCCCCCCCCCCAAAAAAAAAAAGAAAAAATGCCGTATTGAGTTCTCTGTCCTCAATTTACCTACAGTAACCTCTCTCTCACCTCATCCCTCCATTCCTGAATCAGTCTTTTGTCACCATCCACCATTCGTTCAGCCCTTCAGCCAATCAGCCGGTCGCCAGTCAGCCATGGGCAAATGCAGTACTCTGAAGGGGCCTGACTGATTTGATTAATCAAAACTAAAGCGAACAGAGGGTAAGTTCGGGGAAAGAGGCCGGCCCCAGCAACTAGATAGCGTGTTTGCCTGTGTGTGTTCACCTATTTTAGGAAGGGAAGTATGAGGGAGGATAAAAGACATTGCATGTCTAAAATACAGACATGAAGTGCAACATGTATTAGCAGATGATAGAAAAGAAAGGCATAAAATGCAGCCATTGAGCAAGTACTTTTTACATTTTTGAACTCTTACAAGACTGATTTCCCAAAAGAAAAGGTAACAATTGTGATTGGAGAACAACCACATTAGATGCTCTTTTTTGCATCTTGCCACCAGTGCTCCCAAATTTCTGAGACAACATTCAGATTGGCTTTACCCCTGTGTGAAAAAATGAAGCCCCCATATTCATTTAAATGTGACCAGTCCGGTAATGCAGGGTAGTGCTGATGCAGGGGCAAAAAACTGCAGGGTCATCTGGCTGCCCTTTTGCAGCAACCAAAACACAACCAGCAGCCAATCAGATACATGACAGCAGACATTCCTGGTAGATTACTTTGTAACATGAATGCAGTATTTCCTGTGTTTACCTCACAATAGTTGCAATCATAGATGAAATGATCGCTGCCATGAGTAATTCACATACTGAGTTGTTCTCTGATGTTTCCACTTTACTGGTGCACAAAGAAATATTGAATTCATTTAATTTCACACTGGCTTTTAACTCATATAGTGAAGAGCTCCAAACTTTGCAGTGTGTTTACTTTGTAATATCCAAAAATGTATCATATGCATGAGCTGACGAGACTGGCATTACGAGTGGCACTGGTTGCCATTACCAGACTTGAGAGGACATTTGTATAAAGTTTAACCATTCTCAAATCCACCAATTTGTGATGCTGGATATATCTTAATCTTTGAGGCTCTGTGGCCAGTGACAGTATGAGTGGCATCCTAACACACGCTGTTAAGTGGACTGAAGACATTCATTATCTTACTCGCTTTGCCTTTCATGTGAGGTACTGTAGGTTTGTACTGTATTAACTTGTATAGTCTTATCAGCTGTCTGTTTAAACTGTCTTCAGTCAGCTAACTATGTTTTGTAGCTTCTCTAATCTTTATTCTGAGAATGGCTCATGTATCAACTTGATATTGTAGTTTCCTTGCCAGGTTTGCTCAAGTGTCCAAGTTGACAGCAGCTACATCCAGTGTCTCCTTTGTCTAAAATCTCTACAATACATTTCTCTGCTTAAGATAAGGTCATGTCAGTCTTCCTGCAGAAGTCATTCTTTGTCTTCTTTCAGGCATGAAGCAGAGTTAACCTGCTGTTCCTATTTTTTAAAGAGGTTTTGAAGGTCGCTAATAGGCCGGACATTTGTCACATGTATATTTTCACAATGAAAATTGGCAAGCACATAGTGAAAGTCAAAATACATACTGTTCTCTGACTGCTGGATTTATTAAAAAAGGAGCAGTAGCAGGATAACGTTCCATATTTATAAAACCTCCCAAATCCAGGGGAACATGTGCACAGCCTGCATTCACAGTGAGACAAACAATACATTTTGTTCAGAGTGAAAAGGTTTTGAATTGAATGTTACATCAAGGACAGTGACAGTGTTTTTCTTAATCATTAATTTTCTCATGTACAGTATCCCAAACACTGTCTTTTCTTGTCATAGGTTATAACATGTAATGATTCAAATTAGACTACATTAATACTAGATACAAAGATATTTCGAGATTATTAATGCAACCATAATTGCCACTTCATTGTCACCTTGGAAACTGCAGGCATATTTGAAAGTCCTTCTCCATTTCTCCCTCTCTTTCTCTCTGACGCACTCTACATCACCTCTTTCATTCATGTCAAATTATCCCAAAATTAACCCAATTAAAGTGCAGCCAGAAAGCTGTCCCTGGCTGAGTGGAGCACCAATTAACATCCACAGTGAGAGGCTTTAGGAAACCTCTCTGAGTCAGTCCTGTGACCTGATATTCACCCTGGCATCACTGTACATAACAGCCAGCCAATGAGACCATAATGAGATCACACCCAGACAGAGGGTATAAAGTACCGCGCATCCCTCAGGACAGAACTTTGGCACTACATACTGGCTGGAAATCCTTCATGTGCTCTGACAGACAATTCTGGATTATGGAGCTCACAAAAGTACACCGAGGGTGAACCGCTGCCACTCGGTCATATCCCCTGGATTCCACTGGGGGCAGATGTTGTAGCCGTGTCGTAGCCGTGTTGCAGCCGACGCACGATGCAGTCGCCGGAGCTGATCACAGCCACTCTAGACAATGTTGTTAACAGTGTTTGTGATTGCACCAAACACGCTGCAGCACGTGTCCTAGAAGTGCTTTTCCATTAAAAATATGCGCCTAGTATATTTTTGATGGAAGCTGAATTAAATTGCACAGAGCAGATCGAGCTGGGCAGGAAGTCAGACACAGGAATGGCATAGAACATCCAGTCATTTTTCCTTTTGCAGATTCCGGATTCAAATGTGAGAGAGCAAGAGAGTAATCAATGACTTAACCAACTTATAATACAAGTAGGAAATTGATTAAATCGAGAAAAATGTGCACTAACACTAGACTTAACTGTCACAGACCCAAGAGAACTGGAGGCAGCACAAAAAGACGGCGTCGGCTGCCTCATAATTCTCTATGCAGGGAAATCCTTGGGTAATGTGGCGTCCTGTTACAGTTACATCAAGTTCTTGTGTCTCGCTACTACATCTCCAGTACTTCAGTTGAATTCAGGAGAAAAGAGCCATGTCAGAACAAGAGTAGATGGAGAGGAAAGCAGAAGAGAAAGCGAGTGGACAAAAGATTTCCAGGGGCAGTGACCAGGGGAGTCTTGGCATAAACTCTAATCTTACACCTCTTTAAACAGATGTTCCTATAATCAAATTTGGACATATCATGTATGTCATGTATTTTGAGTAGTTTTTCCCAAAACCGTCTTTATATGTACTGTTAGTTGACAAAATATTTTTAGCACAGTAGAAATGGAAGTTATCCTGATATTAAATATTACTGCTGGTACTGCTGTCAGATATATAATTTAAATACAAACTGCAACAGAGTCCAGTTGGAGGAGACCCACTTTTTCAAGACGTCTATGTATGGCAGTTTGGTGCACAACAGAGTTTGAATGTCAGTGTTTATACCATCTTAAATTAAAATTCCAACCAAATAGGTCAATTGATTCATAAAACCTTACTTGTTCTCTTTTCTTTCTTTCCTTCTCCACCATTCACACTTTTATCTTGGCATTTCTTCTCACCCTCCTAGAAGCTGCACAGCTTTCCAAATCATGTATCAGTTTAACAAAGCACAAATACTTCAAAGCTAAACGCAGCGCTAAAAATAGGGAATAATATAAAAGAAAATGGGACATTGAGTTATCATGCACCCACTGACAATCTGACAATAGCTATAATTTTTTATTTATTTAGCATTTTATATTTTATGCGTGCGGTGCTCCCCAACACACCCCCTGGGAGCCCAGCTGAATAGGAGTGCACTAAATGCCAGAGCAGTTATGAAAAATAGTTATGCAACTGTTATGCAAGTCAAATGAAATGTAGGATATATATTATTTTATGAATGTCGGGGACTATTTGATGTGGCAGGTGGAGCTGACAGGCAGCCAACACACCATCCATCCAGTCTGTCACTGTACACAGAGAAAGAAAGAGGAAGTGAGAGGAAGGTTTAATGCTCAAGCTGAAGTGATGAGACAGATTGAAGAGTGGGATTTAAGATGACAGCAATGGCCACTAATGGCTGTGATGAGCTGCAGAGCGGGTCTGGACCACATGGATGCATATGTCACTGGTATGTACATATTTATGTATGGAGGTGTATTCATGACAAGATCCCTTGAGTAAACAAGACACAATCAAGCTCTTATCAGATTTGAGAGATTATTGTGTGCAGAGCAAAGTGAAGAAGTTTGTGTGGCGTGCTCAGTTTAGAACCTGTTCTCAGTTTTTGGTTAACAAGCTTCAGAAAGACACAGGCAGGAGGACAGGATGACACTTCGAGGTCAGATCGAATGATTTTTTTTCTTTGCTATCAGGTGGAGTTTGTATGCAAGGGATGCAAAGTCGGACAGCACAGCACTGAAGATGATGAGCAAAGAAATGCGAACTGACCCTTTGTACTCACACTTCTGGTTATTATCATAGACTGTATATAAAGATGTACGAAGTCTCTGTTACATCACCCATAGTGTTTTTGAAGCTCGCAGTGGGCTGCCCCACCATCACCATCTTGGCAGTGCCTGACTCCGCCTAAATGCCGGCTAATTCAAAAGTGGGCAAAGAGGTGGGGTGTGTTCAATCAAAGCGGCCACGCCCTGTACAGTTGTCATGAACAGGGAAATTGTTATTGAGATCAAAACTGTTTTTTGTTTTGGACTATAAACACGTTTATTTCTGGTGTAAAGTTGGTTATTTTAACATGAGAGTCTATGCGGATTGACTCGCTTTTGAAGCAAACCTTAAGTAACCATTCAAGACCTACAGTTTTCGGCACTTCTGTGTTGGCTTCAGTTTTCAGCTCTGGAGGTTGTTGCTTGGTTATTATTTCCCCTCAAAACTTTTTGTTGAACCTTCCGCTACATATGCTAAAAGTAGCTGTATTGATAACTGACTAATTTTGTGGTTGTTCAGTAGTTTTATCATTATGCTGTTTAGATGCGTTTGCAAATGTGTACAAGCCCAAATACAATACTAATATGCTCAGAGGAGGTAAACCTCACACACAGAGAGACTCACTGAACTGGCAATAATCATTGACCTAAAACGTATTGATAAATTAAAACAATAATGATAAACAACAATAAATAAATGCCAGTACATACAAAATAAATGAAAACAGGGTTAATTTCAGGATTATTTATATTTTCAATCTCATAATAGCATAATCCTCAGATTTCAAGTTACTAGTTGCTTGTTTGGTTACTGTTCTCCCATAGTTAATTATCCATCAACATACTTGAAAGAGGCTGCTGTGAAGCGTAATTGTACTTGTTATGTACAACGAAACTCTTACTGCAAGCTTTCAACATAGTGACCAGATTGACAGAAGACTCGAGGCGCACATGAAATGACCCTGCAGAGAAAAGCTAAAAGGACGTTTTAGGACATTTAGGCAGTAGCTCTACAACAACTTGAACACATTTCATGAAGACCTTGTACATTTTGAAAAGGGAAACGTTAACTTGTGGTTAACAAGCGGCCCGCAGCAAACATTTTATATAAAGAACAGTTTGTAGCTGTTTTATTTTGTTTAAATAGATCTATGTCTCAGTGTCTCTTATCCATTCAATTATAGTAATAACGCTCAAATTGCCATACTATAAGTCTGACTGATGCATGTGGTGCTGGTCAATACTGACTGAAAAATCAAATCAAATCAAACAGGAGACGAAGTGTTCCCTCTCTCACTGCAGAGATCCGTGTCAGCTGAACAGTATGTGGAGATGTGGAAAGATACAGTATGCCAACCCTTTGTTTGTTTCTCTCTCTATCCCTTTCTCCTTGCCTTACAGCCCCCTCCCTCTGTCCTTTATCTCCTCCATTAAAGGACTGAAATTAAATCTTTGGCAAAGCTCCTGCAGTAATCCTGGATTCCAGGACTCTGCATTGCACTGCACTTAGACTGAGATAAGTCTGAGATCATTCTTTTCTCCCAGTCTCTCTCTTTTTATTTTGCTCTGTTTTACTCCTCGTCTTGTCTTTTTATTCTGACGAGATGAAGGTCAACGTCTCAGAGACAATAACTGCTTTTTGTGAAGGCACTCTGATCTCTTACTGTGTCACAGTAATGTGATTCATGGGATGGGACTTAATTGAGGTGACCTTTATGTTTCACTGATTAGTAATGGTTAACATTAATTATCATAATGTGCATCAAATCCCAAACAAAAAAAAAAAAGGAAATAAGAAATGCTCTACCATCAGTTTATAATCATTTTATCTCATATAATCAAGAAATAATTCACTTATTATAACCAAATCTGACATTTTCCTGGTAGAATGTCAATTAAACAATACAATGTAATAATTGATGCGGCTCGTAGATGAATATAAAGACAGAAGTATAGAGTAGATATCTCACCTAATCACTGCATGCACCTAGAATTTCTTATTATATTCTCAAACTTTAGAAGTTCCACTTAGGCTGAAAATACATTTACAGTAAAACTTTTAAACCTGTTTTGATGTTGTATCAGTTTTTGACTGGATGAAGATTGACACCCCATTACTCCCCCATTACTACCAATATAGCTACAGTTTAGTTCAGAGGATTAGTATAATTAAGTCTTCCATCTTCTTCACTGAACTAACATTTGTAAATTGTACCACACATTTTTAAGTCTGCAAATTCAAACATTGCAGATTTTAAAATGATAAAAAAATAAATCTACAACTATTAAGTTACTACTGGACATACACAACCAAAATAATAAAAACCCTGTGCAAACACAGATTTGGTTTTCAAGGATAAACAATTTTCTGGTGCACACAGATGGAAAGAGACACAAAAACATCAGAGATCAATGCCTGATTTGCAGCACACTCTAGTAGACTGTTAAAACACCGATGCCCCACATCAACAATTATTTACATGGTGCAATTCCAGGCAAGTTAGAACCAGTTTTGAGCAATGATGTGTAGGGAATATCTAAAATAGAAGAAAACATACACTATCCACAAGTGAAACTTTTAATGAATGCACAGAATTTGGTTTAACATGCTGGTAAGACAAATACTGTATATTGAGATGGAAATTTATGAGGTGTTAGGGCAGTTGCAGTACCCAAGTTGTGTAAATAAGCAGACGAATTAGGTGTGTAGTCAATAGTCGGTGGCTTGCCTGGACCCTTTACTCTTTGCGTAAGGTGCTGTTGTCCCAGTATCATTTTAACCCATCCAGATATACTGAAACTTCCACGTCCACAGTTTCCTGTACATGTTGCAAGTGAAGCAGATGATCGCACCTGAGGGAAGGATAGTGGCCAGAAGATTTTGTCAGCTGGTTCAGAAGTGAGTCCAGCCTGTTTGCACAAGTGTATTTTTAGCATTCAATCCAGACAGTAGAAACACTGAATATTGTCTCACAGCTGTGAGAACAGATCACCTCAGGAGACAAGAGACGGTGATAAAGTGGTGCAAAATTCAACAGTGTATTAACAAAACTGAGAGTGACGGCCAAGCTGTGATATATGATCTTTTTATACTTTCTATTCTTTCACACATCGGAGAGATAAAGGGGAAGGGAAAGTGTATTGAAAGGCCTTTCCCTGAACTGGAGTAATTCATTAGACTTAACACACTTTTTCGGAAGAGCATCTGTTTTATGTGTCGACAGTAAAGCAGCTCTTGGAATCTTTCTGTCCCTGGCACTAATCTCATCCATTGACCTGAGAGGCATTTATTTTCATCTTCACATCTCTCCCACTTATGTTTCATGTGTCAGTAGGAAAACTTCAGATTTTGTAGCTCCCCTTCAGCTTCCATGTTGTTCCTTGCATGTTCTCAATAGTATGTGAACGTGGCACTGAGCCCACTCATAATAAGGGCTGTGAGAAGTCTGACCTACATTAAGGGTTGGCTCATCCTCATCCCTTGTGTTAAAGAAAATATCTACTGTTGCTTAAGCAGAAGTGATCGTGACAAAAATACAAAAGAGGAAATTTGGTGTAGCTTCAGTATGGTTGTAGTGAAAGTGCCTAAATGGTTCCACATTTATTAAGTTTAAGTAGAGCTGAACTGCAGAGTTGTTGCTGCTTTTAGGGCATACTAGATCAGTTATCTCGGGTGGTTAGGTGGTTAGATGGAGTCTCGAGAGGGATTAGCCAAATTTAAGCTGATAGCGCAGTATACAACAGAACTGGTTACATCCAGGTAATTTCTTCATTCTTACAATTTCGCATCACTGCACTGTCACATGCTCTGTAGAAGGTTAACTAGAAAGCCATAACTGAGGCCCTCCTTATTAGAGTCCAGCCTTTGATGGCAGGATTAAACCATGGAGCGGGTAATAGAGAAAGTCTGACATGAACATGGTAAATATCATTGTCAGCCAGCGTCAGTGTAACCAGCTGATTTCCCATTTAAGAGAACAAGCAGCAAAGAACAGCAAATCAGAATGACTGGTTAACCCGGTACATGCAAACCTAGAGAACGAAGCCTCATAATACAGCACTAGAACAGCCTCATGTGAGATTTTAGTACTGTTGCCAGCTGGCTGTACAGAAACTGTTGCCTAGGTTTTATTAAGAAGGCTTTATTGTCTTGCCAAGATTAAAAAGAAGTTGCTCACATTCATATAAACCACCAAAATTGATTTATTTGTACCATTTGATGTGTGCTGAACATACAAATTTAGAATAAAATTGTAATGTTTCAAGATTATAGTATTACAGAAATCAAGAAAATGAAAGTCATGACAATGAAGCGTAAAGCAAACCTGCAGAATTAATGGAACCTGAAAATATAAAGCTCAATTTTAATGTGTGAAGGAGAGTCTTGTTTAGTCAAACCATAAGAAGAAAGGGATTTGTTACAGATGAAACTGCAGACTCAAAAGGCACAGTGCAAAGGACACACAGATAGCTCAGCAGTGGAGACAGGGTTCGTGCATCTGTGAGTGCATACATGGGGAATGAGGGGAGGGAGGGGATGTCAACCCACAAGCACGTGTCATGGTCGCCTGCTGTGGCACCCCCGGTGACTTGTGGGGAGGAAAAAAGAGGACTGATTGATCACCTGCTGCACAGAGAGGCATCAGTCAGCAGCCATTCAGTGTCCACAGGGAGACAGGGTGGTAGAGGGAAGCAAAAAAAGAGGAGAGGAAGGATATAGAGATAAGAAGGAAGAGGAAACAAACTTCAAACAAGGAAATAAAGAGATGGGAAAGAGGGAATGAAAGAGAAAAACAGAGGCAGAAGAGATACAGTATAAAGTCAGAGATGAAGAGAGTGATGGAACAGATGGCAATAGATGAAAAAGACATGCAAAGAACGACAGCATAAGACTTCTACCACCATCATCAAGCTGCAGTCAGAAGGTGGAGGTGCAAAGAAGATCAGTTTTTTCCCTTTTGTTTCTCATCACGTTCAGTGCATGTGGAGAGCACATGTGACGATGGAGGCCCTTTTTCTTTGTGGATTATCCACAATCACGTTCACAGGCTGACAGTCCTGTGAGTGAGAAATGAGAGTCTGTATTGTTGCAACAAGAAGAGGTCAAAACTAGGGCTGAACAATTAATTGAAATATTACTGAAATCGCAGCATAGCCAAGGGCAATATCCAAATCACAGGAGCTGCAATTTTTTTGATAAAGATAAAATGTGTCACAATATACCTTAAATGAAGCATTGTGGTGCTACAGAGATGCAAATCATATTCTCCAGACAGGGGAACATGCATGTTTGGTACAAGAGCCAACAAAATTTTCATCATTTGAATATTTTTTCAATTAAAATTAAATGCAAAAATGTAGGGCTGGTTATTGCCACTGATTTCCTGAATTGATTCGATTCTGATTCACAAGGTCTCGACTCAATTCAATTTGATTTGATTCGATTCAATGTCGATATTGATTCAGTTAGAGATATTTCAGTTGCAACACCAATTTTTCTTGGATATCATTGAGATTCTCAGAGAACTGATGCTGTAAATTGTTCCTCTAACCTGGTGCATTATTAAAAATATTCATGCTTACTTTATGAATGGACACAAATCAGTTACATTGATGCACTTTCTATTTAACTTGACCAACACTTCTTCACATCTCACATCTAGCTTTGCTTTTGTTCAGCTCTTCACTGTCTGCATAGTTTGTAAATGTGAAATGCAGCCCCACATCTGCATTTAGACTCGCCGCTGACTTCATTGTGTCTGCTATGTTTTTGTCTGTCACATGCAGAGGTGTAGTGCTGTTTGTTTACGTACCGTAGGGCGCGGTTAAATTGGGAGTCGTTTCAAAAGTTATGTAACCGCTGTTCCTACGGTGACACATTCACATACATTTACTTACTTGTGTCAAGCAAATGAAGCTGAATTGGAAATATCCATTCAGACAAAATTTGCAGTGCAGGCAGCAGTCAGGTGAAGCTAACAGGCTAGACTATGAAAACGTAGCTAAGCTAGCTACTTAACGATTTAATTCACTGTGCAGCTCAGAGGCTACCGGCAGCTACCGGACACTTTTAAGGTGGAATGTTTTCTTGCGTGTGTCTAAGAATTGACGTTTGGAAACCAATCAATACACCTTAAATGTCAATATGACAGCTTTGACCATTTCATTTGTTTTTATAGGATCTCTTGCATGACAAACGCTTTAGTGATCTGACCTTCAAACGCTTAAAAATGTATATACATTTCAACTGTATTCTGTGAATTGTGGATATTTTATTTGATCACTTTTAGAAAAAGAGTGGCGGAGCGTCGTTCCAGTTTTTGTCACTGGTAGGTGGCGGCTGTGGGTCAGGAGGCTGAGAAGGTCACCCACTAATCAGATGGTCGGTGGTTAAATCCCGGCTCCCTCAGTCCGCATGTCTAAGTGTCCTTTGGCAAGATACTGAACTCCAAATTTCCTCTGGTGGCTGTTACATCAGTGTACGAGTGTGTGTATGTATGATAGAAGCACTGTATGAGTACAGTAGAAAGTGCTTCGTGAATGGATGAATGTGGCTTTGGGTGAGCAATAAGACTAGAAAAGTGCAGTGCAGTCACTAGCTGCTTTTTTGAAGTCACTACTGGGATCTGAAAAATTGGTAAATCAAGTGAAAAAGATACACAGTTGATAACACTGCTTGTTCGAACAAAATCTTTTTTGGAAGAGCAATGTCCAACAGTGAAATGCATGGCTAACCGACCTATGGTGTAACCTTGACAGTCATTCAGTCAGTCAGTCAGCAACATTTGTGTGGCTGGCTATTGCAGTCTAGCTACACGAAAACACCAGTAATGAACGCGAATGTGAAGATGACAGGATGGGAGAATCCATTGAGAAAATATTTAGCTTCCTGATAGTTGTTCTTTTTCTTCTGTGAAATGTGTTTACACTGAATAATGAAATCACACTAACAAATTGTACAAATTTGTATTTCTTAATTAACAGAAGGACTTTTGCTCTGAAAATCCATCATCACCAGATTCCATTGTTGTGCCCAGCTGTCATTAGAAACAGACTGAAAGAAGTATGTTGATTTTGTTTATGAGGGAATGTGTCTTCATTAACTTATAGTTAATTTGCTCTCCTGCAGATTCACATGGTGTGAGTTGTCAGCGTGAAGCCACCATGTTGTGATGATAAATGCCATTTCTGAAAAAGTAGTTCCGCTGTATACCAGTTGCTGCGCTTCTAATATTCCTATCTGACTGGAGAAAAACCAGAGAAGAGCCAGAATATCCAAACTTTGGCTCAATGGAGGAATAACTACCCTACATGGAAGTGAGTAGGCTAGGCTGAGACGTGTTAATCATGCATGCACATTAAGTTCTTTTAAAATGGGGAACAGTGAATGTTGTGCACCATATAGTAAATAGAGAGCAATTTCAGATGCAGTCCGTCTTTGCTTTGCTGTGTCCCTTGGTGTATTGCCACCACTTATAGATCAGTGAGATAGCACTGGCAGGAATGTGTGTTGTGTCACCTATATGCATGTGCGCCTCTAATGTGCCTGTGTATGATACAAACAAAATGGGGACCCACACATAAAGCCATTACTGCATAGTGGGAATAGGATGAGAGAGGGACACGGAGAGCGATGAAGGAGGGGAAGAGAGAGGGAGGTTGCTATAGTGAGTGATGGAGGCCCAGAGTTGTAAATGTAGGTCATCAATTCAGAAATGTATGTCAGTGTGTTAGGAACAAGGGATACAACTTCAGAGAGCTGAAGCAGAGCGTGAGACACAGATGAAAGCACAGGCCACCAAACAAAGGTATGAAACATGATTAGATGAGTAATAGGAAGGAGAGTTATTGAAAAAGAGCGGGGGGGGTGTAAATCAGGGGAGAAGTAGAAAGAGAAAGAGACAAAGTAAACAAAATAAAAAAGAAAGAGAAGGCTGTGACATATTTTATGGCAAATCGATTGTGTTTTTAATTATGTATGGCCCTGGATTGCTCAGGGATTACAGTGTGTAACCATGCAATTAACAGTCCTGCAGTAGGTCAACCGTTCAATACAGTAACATTCAAGCACAATAGATAGGTAAACATGGTTAAGATATGGATAGAGGTCAACTACAGACAGACATACTTTTATCATGCTATTGCCCTGCTTCTGTATGGTATAAATTACTAATCATTGTAGATATTGTGCTGTAGTTAATTTAAGGGCCCGTATTCACAAAGCATTCTATCTTGCCACTAAGAGTAGTCCTAAATCCCGCTTTTTCTCCTAAGTCCTATTCACAAAGCTGCAGAGACCAACTTTTAGTAAAGGAAAAGCAAAAGCTCCTAAGCTAAGAGTGCGACTCGGTTGCTATGGCTGACGTCAATTTTCATGGACGAGCTCGCTTGCAGGAACCACAAGCGATTGGTTGATGAAAGACCGGGGTGTGCCGGTGAAAATGCATACGCAACATCCCACAGTAATAATAAAAATAAAAAAAAACACTGGGAAATAAACGAATACAAATTAAATAATAACGGAGTAGGTGCTCTTTACAAAAGTAGTGCATTCTCCAAAATGCATCTGTATGATAAGGTTTGTGTTGACCCGGACCCAGGAAATTAGCCACAGCCTGTTGTACCTGCGCCTGTTGTAATGTAGCTGTGGTCCCAGCTGTGGGTTGAAGTGTGAGAAGATTTCCCCTGTCCTCCAGCAGGTGACATCCAGCTGGAATATGATCCTTTCAAACAGCTGCCTCAGTTCACTCTCCATTAAGATCCATGAATCGCGTGTAGATCCTGGACACTGTACAACAATGTCTAGAACTGTACCTGCAGCATCGAATACAAGCTGTGTGTTGATGGTGTGATTTTGTTTTCCTGTTTACAAATACCTCCTCGTTTTGTGGTGGTGCGGTCATTTTTACATGCTTTCCATCTCTGGCACCGATCACACTGGTTAGACCGACAACTGCCATGAAGCTGCTTTATTTCTCTGTAGTTGTTGAACATCTAAAAGATATTGTATGAATCATCCTATGATGTCGAGTCAGAGCGCATTAATTATTTGGTGAATAGATCGGCTTTTCTCTGTGGCCTTTCTCGACAACAATCATTATTCCCTCGTGATTGAGTCGTATCTTTTAAGTAATTCAGCATCGTTTAAGGTTTCCAAAACACCGCTACATGGAATGACAGCAGCCCTGTTACGATTCTTTGTGATTTGGTCTTGGTGAGTTGGGAGTCATCTCAACTGCTTCTAACTTCTCCCAGACTTTGGCGCTTAGCGCTAAGTGGCTTTGTCAATTACTCTTTGTCAGAAAAATTAGGAGACCTAAAGTTAGGACTGGCATGCCCATTTTTTTTTAGGAGCTACTGAATACAGACCCTGATCTTTCAATGTAAATGGCTTCTCATGAACTCTAAGCTGAAATGGAGGTCTCATTTTTGAAATGATCAGTATTCAGGCATGACACATCTAAATCATTTAAAAGTTTTCAGTCATTCTGGTTTGTTTTCTACCCTGTCTCACAGTGGTGTCATTCTGACACCAAACTATGTGTAGCATTTAAAAAAATACATCACTACCACTTTGACTTTAGATAGAGAAAAATCTCATCCAACTACATTTGCTTTGCAAACTCTTGTCCCTTCAAAGCAGAAAGTTGAGGTCGTCTCTATAACCTACCATATCTAGTCCGCTTTGTCGGGACTGGGGTGAGAGGGAGAGAGTGTATGTGTGAGCATTTGTATGCAAATGGATTGTCCCATTTCATGAGCAGCAGCAGCAACAATGCTCCCCCTCAGAGTACAGCAGTGCCTCCCATAGGCAGCCAACAGGATCTATTGAGCCTATTTTCTTCACTGTGTAAACAGAACAAAATGTACAGCAAAGTATACTCTTTGTGTCTGTCTGTCTGTATGTCTGTCTCTCTTTCTGTCTCTCTAGTAAGGTATTCACTGTTGAAAAGTAATTATTCTGAGTTAATGAACAGTAATGTACTGTAACTGTAACTTTTTGTTGATGTGGTTTACAGGTGTCCGGTAACTTTTATTTTAACTGTGTCCTTATGTCCATTTTTGTCCATCTCTGACAAACTTTTCCTGTCTTCCAAACTTGTTCTGAAACTGATTACTGTGGATAAGCCAGAAATATGGGAGCATCTTTGTTTTTGTAAATCTTTGAAACCTTGAAAGCAAGAACAGTGATAGCCCAGACACTTGCATATTTGTCCGAATCAGCTGTTGGGAGGAAAAATGTTTTGTCTCATTTTAGGGGAGCACTTGTCCATTGTCAGAGCACAGCCTTCTTGAAATGATGCCTGTCCCAAACAAATAGCCGCTTAGCTTGGCCAGACCATAATGAACAAAGATAACTTTGTGGGCACACTAAGTACAAGTGACAAATGACAAAACATACAACCACAAACATCATGTTCTGCCGCCCTCTGATGCTGAGGCCTGTTACCCAAACCACAGAGCTGGCATGGACTGGAATGAGAGCAGCTGCAATCAAGCTGGCATTGATAAATCAAACTTCCC
Source organism: Seriola aureovittata (assembly GCF_021018895.1). NCBI lineage: Eukaryota > Metazoa > Chordata > Actinopteri > Carangiformes > Carangidae > Seriola > Seriola aureovittata. The sequence continues at coordinate 14,608,388 of NC_079369.1, read as the reverse complement.
CTGCAGTGATAACCATAAATAATGAGCCGTGACCAAAGTTACGTAACACGATTAACTAGAGGCACAGCAGCATCCATTTGCAATTCCACGAAGAGCCAAATAACATCGCCCCATTAACTGCAGCCTCAGCATGTAGGAGACATGGTGGTGGATGAGCATGTGTATGTGTGTGTGTGTGTGTGTGTATATACTGCATGCATGCAGGCGTGTGCATGTGTACATTTGTTGGTTTGTGGAGCAGCTGTGCATTTTGTGTGTGTATTTCAAGGCAGGTGCATGCATGCATTCATGAACAGGGCGTGAGCGTCAAATATGTTTTGAGATGTCTTCATGATAAATTCATTTTTCTTTTCATGTCTCCCTCATAGATTTCAACCAATACTGATGTGACTCCATATAAAATCTTATTTCTTCATTAAATCATATGAAAAAGTAAATACATAAAATAATGTGTGCACAAATGTTTTTTTTTTTTTTAAACAAATAGTAATTTCAGATGATATATTCAAGTTATCAAGTTAATTCCATAATATTTCACTTTTAGAGATATTTCACTTTTATGTATTTTGACCTAATTTCTGTATGAGGAAGGGTGAGAAAAAAAAAGAGTGTCAACGAATGTCATTATTACAATTTATTGTATTAGATTGTAGTTTTCTTCTGTCCTCCCCACCTGTTGGTTTTTTAAGATGTTCACGTTATATTATTCTTTCAACATAATTTTTAGGGCACATTCATTACTACCTGAGTGCTTGCAGTAATCCCAGTAAGAATTTGTGTAAGCAAGATGTTATGATTATGACGAGTGAGTGTGTATTAGCACATATGGTATTAGTGAGACTGTACTGTATGTGCACCAGTCATAGTAAATCTGAGTTGCTGTGGCCAGTGTCACTCCAGCAGAAGTCACAGCAGAGATTAGTGGGTGGTCCAGGCTGCTGGACAGGGCGTCATGCCAGGGCCTGAACTGGCAGCCTGTCTGGGGCAGATGGAGGAAGTGGCACTCACATGGGGGTGGGACGGGGACTGGGTGGTTGTGCTGTTATCCTTGTGAGATTCAGTATGCTGTGTTTTGAGGCATCAAAGTGTGAAGAGTTTCATAAAATGGAATTGTGATTATCAGCAGATGTCTCTAAATGTTGACTGCATACCTTGTCACATACAAAAACACCTCGTACGTTGTATGTACGCGCCGTACATCTGAAGGCTATCCGGTGGCCAAAGCTGCACTGCAAAATGGAAACATACCCACAACTCCAGTCCGAACCCATGTGTAATAATGATTTGAGCTTGAGAATGAAGAAAGAGCACTTACATCATTTATCTCTTGTTCACTATGAAACTATTGTCAAAGCTGCCATTAGTATAGGTGATTATGAATCTGTTCTGTTTGTGTGTTATCCCTGTGACAGACTTGTGACTTGTCCGGGTTTCCCTTGCTCCAGCACTACGGTTGGAACTGTATGGATTTTTTTTCTCACTGTGGTGAGAAAGCAATATCCTCGCTGTGTGCTAGTTAACCACCAGCGATGACCGCCGATGGACCGTCAAAAATCCATTACGTTTTTACTGGCCCTGTCTGTCACTTTACCAGTCGTCTGTGTGGGAGTGTGCGAGGGCAGAACACCACCTTAGATCATTCCTTACCAACTCCCCCACACCACCACACCCTGCCACTGTGGTATTGCGGTTTTGTTGTTATGGTCACAGCCCTATCCAGCACCATACAATCAACAGAATCAAGAGTTTTGGAGACTTCATAAAACACTGATTAGAATCTGCTGTTAAGTGTATAAGTTTATGTTTAAGTTTAAGTCTTTAGTCCACATGTGGCCTCTGTGTACATTGCTAACCAAAATATCAGATCCTGCTGAACTAAATGACGGAGTGGGTATTTAAGTTTTGAGATGATATTGAACCCAAAAACAATTGATTTGTCACCCTGAAACACACAGTACAAGCATAAAGCCAACTTGTCACAAATGAGAGAATTTTATCACACAGGCACAAAATGAGAGAGCATGCACAACGGTGGTGTCATGGCTGGTTGTGTACACATGGATGATTGGTTTGTTAAGCTTAAAATTGAGCACAAGCCAGAGAGACAGTGAGGCTTGGAGCAAGCACGAGGTACAAAGAAAGACAGGAAGAGAGAGAATATATTTTCAGTATCCTCCATAACCACCCACACCTTCCAATTCACTGCCACTGACAGCTGGTGCTGTCTTCACTATGAAGACATGTCTAGTAACCATGCAGGCTACAAAAAACAAAAAGCTGAAAGAAATGTGGATAACAGGCTACACTTAACTGCTTATGATATCTGCGTATCTGTGTAAGATTTTTTACCGAGACAAATAGTTAAAGTAGGTCATTTGTTGATAGTTATATACCATTATGGAGGTTTTCACCCAGAAAACTTTATTCCAACTGTGTAAAATGTTAAATATACATTAGGCAGCCTCCCTTGATGGATTCACTGGTGAGGACATTCGAATTCAACTTTTCTAACTTTGACTGGCAAATTTGCACTGTTGACCATTGATGTCCAGATGCTCTACCTGAACTCCTGAACTTGTCTTGTTACTACTGACCTCTGAGGAAATAGAAAAAACCAGAGTCCCAAATGGAGGAAGCTGTTGTTGTTTATTAGCTATGTTGCACCATTTTATTTTTTCTTTTTCTTTTTTCACATAGTTCTCCATTTCAGTTTCTGTAGAACTTGTGTTGTGTGGTTGTTTAGTGCATAATCTTATCTCAGCTCTCTGTCTCAAGCACAATCAAGATAAATAGATCAGGGTGTAACAATAATTGAATAAACCATTCTGCTGTTTATTCTCCTGTCAAGGGACAAAAATTTACCATACCATCATAACAAGCGGTTTTAACAGAGACAAGTTGTGCAAAGCTGCAAATCGGGCTAATTACAACAAATTACTGCGTTTCAGATGGAGATGGCATGAAACAGGCAAACTCACTGCAACACTCAGAAACCATTTGCCTCAGGTGTTGTTTTACATTACCAGCAGTATGAGTCATCATGCCACACACATTAGGGGTAAATGTTAAATCTGCCGAGGAAAGCAACAGGTGTCGATGGACAGACAGCTGGAACAGGACGACAGGTATAAAGAAAGTCTGTGTTGTGTGTAAGATCGTATAAAAACGTGTGACGTTATAGGTTGCGTTCATATTAGGACTGAAACACATACACAAACCTGGGCAGCTTTTCAGTAGATACACACACACACACACACACACACACACACACACACACACACACTCACACACAAGGACACTGTTTCCTTAAAATATAAGCAGCGTGTGGTCTGAATTCCTCATATGCAACAAGGTCACCTGTGTCAAAGCAGGTTACGGCAAAGCCCCTCTGGGAGCACTCGAATTCAGACAGATAGCCTTGTGTATGTCGTGGTTTGCAATTTGCTCTTCACATTAAAGCAGCAGAAAGTAAAGCAGAATTTAAATTGAAAAAATGATTCACTGCTGCACCGCCACTGCTGAATTTCAGTTTAATCAAAGCTTTAATTCCAGTGTGGAACAAAATATTCTCCCGAACAGAACGTACCACTGATGAAATAGCTGAACATTTAAAGCAGTGTCAGTATTTTTGCCCGGCACCTCGCTGCTTTCCAAAGCACCCTCACCTAAGGGAGAGGAGTAATTTTCATTAGTCACCGCTCTTTTCACACTGCAGGCTCATCTGTGAGAGAAGAAATAAACACAAAGAGAGAAAGAAGAGTGAGATTGGAACAGTAGGAGCACCTGTTTGTTGTTTGGATACAGAATGTGGGTCAAACTCACGGAGGCCGACACTTTCCAGAAGCAGAGTCAACAAATCAACCCTTCACCTGCCAGGAGAAATTAATTTATTCGGTAGCCTTTACATCCGGCTGTGTGCGCCTCTGTGTGTATCAATTCCTCACACAAATGATCACAAGAGATATTTGTATTTGCATCTGCTCATCTTCAGCCTGAACATGAGAGCTTTTAATCAGCTGCTCACTTGCACACATCCTCCTTCCTTATATCTTTTTTATTTTATTTTTTTTCTCTCTCTCTCTGCGTCATTCACAGTTTTGTTGTCACTTGTGGCCTTTCTGTTCCATCTCTGATATTCATAAATGTTCTTTCCTCATAAAGGGCAAACTTTTAAAATTAAACTATGCCTGTGAGATAACCACAAACCATCTTATCTGAGTAACATGACCTGCTTCATTGTGTAACCCTACTTAATGCCCCAAGATAGAAAAGAGATTTTTTTTTTTTTTTTAACTGAACACTTACCCAAAAATAGTGTTTCAGATTTGTAAACAAGCGAGGGTCAGGAAAAGATTTGCCCCATAAAAGAGAAGAAGAAAATAATAATAAAGTCCAGTCTGAGCAAGATTATTCAGGACAAATTCAAGGAAAACTATTATATTTCTTTCATCTGCTGTTTTTCTTTAAGTAGAATTGATCAAACAATGGACTGCAAACACAAGTGTGTGTTTTGGATCTATATGTGTGCATGAAAATGTGTATTTATATGTGTAAATAGTAGTATTGGATCTGATGTTTTTTCACACAACTTTTTCTGTGTGCTGTATTTACACAGTGCACATAGAAGGATATAGTGTGATTGTTTATTTTGAGGATGTAGAACTACAGAAGAGAGAGAGTTAGATCTTGTCTGATTATTGTCTTGATTGGACGGCAATGGATTTCAGTGTGACTGCTAAGGGGCAGGGGATACTGTGGACATACAGTATACAACTAAAGTGCCTCAACAGACGTAACTTAAAGGCTTTGGGCGTGGGTTGGTGCGTGTCTAAGTGATATAAATGCCAGAGAGAGCAAAGAGTGCAAGATTGTGTTTTAATTTGTGTATCCTAGTGAGTTTCCCTTTACTGCCCATTAGCAGCATATTATTAAGGTCACTGGATATGACACAAATACTTAGTCATCAGTAATTTTATGCAGGATCAGTCACATAAGAGGGATAGAGAGAAAGAAACAGAAGAAAAACAGATGGAAGATAAAACTACATCTAATGTGGAAATGTTACTGAGAAACCCACACAGAGTAATTCTGTTGTGCCCTTTAGCTGTATTTTGTGTCTTTTAGCTCATTGTTTTTGTTTTCCTCTCTGCAAACTCCACTTTCATCATTTTTTTTAAAAGCCCCAAATGCAGACAGACAAAGTTAGCAAGTAGCTGGTCAAAATAGTGGAGCATTTAGCAGCTAAAGAGCCAGATATTTCCTTCAAGGAGGAGACCAAAAGAGCACTTAGAGGAGAGTGAACTTTGGGCAATTTATCAGGTGGCCAGAGACGCAACCCCAGATGATTGATAATGTTGCTTTGTCTGCTGGAAATAGACAACAATTTGCCAACAGGTTTTCCGTAACAACTTAATAAGGTGCTTATATGTCAATTTGGAAAGCTTGTTCCACTGCTCTAAATCACCTCTGTTAATTGTGTCATCTACAAACGTTTATATCTTGAGAATACGTGTCTAGACTGTCATATTATGCTGTACTCCACTCCACTCTTTCCTTCTTTAGAAAAAGCACTTGCTTAATAAATTGCGTAAATGTCATCAAATCTAGCAGGAGCAACTTATAGCAAGTATCAAAACAATTTTCAGTACTTCTCATTGACGACAGGTGAGCAGTCGCCACCGCGACCTCAGAAACTCAAAGCTGCCAGTTAATGTCAGCTGTGATGAATGAGAATTTGCTATAGGGCTTGAATGGGTTTCCGCTCTAGTGAAGGAATTACTTTCTGTGCGTAGAGTTGAGGATGGGGTTATTGAGAAATTCCTCTTTCCAATGGCACCAACCTGTTTCTTCTCCCATCATTGAATGACTAAAGATGGATCATGAATGTGAATGTAGAGGCAGTGGAAATACACAAGAGGCTGTATTACTCCGTCATTCAGCTGGCAGTGTGTCCATCAACATCCACCCTGGTGGATACATCCACTGTGCAAATATCCTTGACCTAGAATGTGAAAATATTGTTTATCACTAGAGAGCATCAGCTAACACATACAGTATGTAGATGTGCTATTCTGTGTGTGTTCTTTAGAGTGTATAGTATGGTGTGTGTGTTAAAATGTTTTTTTCTTGTGTGTATTTGTCTATGTCATTACCGGAATAGAGAGACATCTGTGCTCATTATGCTGATGGATAGAAACCTGTAGAAATCTGCTAGTAATAAAGGGTTTGGTAGACACAATATCTTTTTCTATATGCATTATTCTCTGACTCATTTCTGGTTTAAGTGCCAGTCAGAGTCATCGCAAATCATCCTGTCAACCCGTCACTAACACTGTTCTCTCTTTCATGTTCACGTCCTGCGTGTATGTATAAGAAACTTTGTGATTAAGATGTCATTCTGTCAGTGATGTCAGTCTGAGAACGCAATGTGCATCAGTTAAATAGGCTTTGACTCTTTGACTCCTCTGTCATAAATGCCACTGAGTCACCACCACTGCCTTGGCGGAGACTCAGGGCGTGGACGCTGGCCATCTGGGCCAAGGAATGAGGACAGAGCTGTGGACACAGACTGCCTGCGGGGTATGCATCCATTTGGCTTATAATGATGCTCTCAGCAATACAGACTGGATTTATTGAGAAGTAACAGTGTGCATGTTGCCATGACGATGTTGGTTGTTGCTGGATGGGCCCAAAAAAAAAAGGGGGGGGGGGTACGTAAGTAGAAGGGAATCATCAAGTGTAAATTGGCCATATTCGGACGTCAGACTCGGCTGTACTCATTAGATGTCTCACTGAACTTTCATCAGTTTATCATCAGCCTCAGATTTACTCAGGCTGCAGCTGTGTGTGTGTTGAAAATGTTAGCATGCCAGCATTTGCATATGTTTTAACAACTGTTGTATATAAACATACTTAGGTTTAGCATGGCCTTCAATATTTTATATATTATATATAATGTATATTTTATTTTCTGTACTGAGGTCTCACTTGTAAATGAGTAATTGTAAAGCAATAGCAAAACTTACAAATAACTCCTTTAAAGTATAGTATATGCATGTATATGTATTCGGTCATTAGTTTTGGCTTCATGCTGTTATGAAGAGTCATCAAAGGCATTAGGATTTATCATCTGGAGACGTAAAATGTCCGGACAAACTTTTATGACAATTCATCAAATATTTGAGCAAAATGTTGGACCAAATCAAATCCTGATTTTAGTTTTTTAGTTCTAGTTAGTTTTAGTTTGTTGATACCTCAATGTCACCTAGTCTCCTATTCTTACACATCCTCACTCTCCTCAGATAGTATAATCAAGATTTTTTTCAACAGTGAAGAATTTTTAGTTGTTAAAAGTGGAAGAAAAATACAGTTTCTAAATTGACTAAAACGGAAATGGACGTCATCCCAGCCCAAGTCTCCTAACTGACCTCAGTATCTACTAATGTGTGTAACTCCCTAATATATGCGGCGGCAGGGCCCTAGTGACTGTTAATCACCACTGGAGCGACTCTCTGCTAGCCTGTTGCATGTACTGTAGCACAGTGACCTACTTAATGTGGTGTGTTGTTGGTGTCTCATATCTTGCCCAACACACAGACAACAGAATGGGCCGATGTATCAGGACTTCATTATCATAACCTTTCCCTCCGGTTTTCCTCTCAGACTTTCCATTAGCCAGCTTGTGTAAGATGAAAGCTCCATGGGTGTATGTATGTATGTATGTGCATGTCTGTGTGCGTATGTGTGTGATTTGTGTGTATGCACGTATATGATAGTTCCATTATATATTTGTGTTAGGAGCAAGACAGATGGGTAGTCACAGTATTGTTGAATCAGTACAGGGACACTGAGGTTGTTTTTTAAGCATCATTGTCCTTTAGCAGTACATTGAAACTGGAAGCACACACACACGTACACAAACACACCTGCTGGCCATTTCTTCCTACGAACTCCTATAAATGCCATCTTATGATCTTGCCAGCAGCGATCTGTGTGGCCTCAATAAGAATCATATCACCAGCAAATACCACGAAATGGGGTCAACAATGATGTCTTGTCAGGTAACTGGGACATAAAGCACTGAAAACTGAAACGAGCGTCATGGAACACATGGAGCGCAAAACAGACATCATGAGGCTTCATCACTTCTACGGACCAATTGTCTCGGGTATTTTAACATCTGGGTCATTCACACCTTGATGTTCTATTAGAGCTGTAAAGGTCATGTCGGTCAAGATTATTTAATGCTGAAATTGTATTCAACAAGAGTCCCCTGTTTCCTGCTCTTAGCTATGAAATAGTTGCTTTTTCCATTTTGTCCAGACTAGATATCACTCTGAGCATTTATTGACTTTGCAGAAGAGAAAATGGCCCAGTTTGCTGTAATCTTGTTTGGTTCTTTGGTCATTGACTTATTTATTAAATCAGTGTTCGATAAGCCCTACGCTCGGTCACGTCCATTACGACCTCAGGCTTTACTGGAAATACTTAACAGAGCTGATCAAAGGTAGAATAAGTAGGTCAACTAATCAGTTGTCATCAAAGCTCTTGAAACCGAACAATCTTATGTAGTTTTTATTTTAATGATAACACATTTCTGCAGAATACAAATATATTTATAGGTGCAGTAGTTTCACCTGACTACAGACTGTAAAGTGGTGCAGTCTGACGCACATGAATCACTGCAAAACCTCAATAGGACACTGTGTTTACTTTTGTGTTGAATGTTTTACGCATCAAAAAAAAAGTATATTTATTTCATATTAAAAGATCTGTTGTCTGGGGATGCCAAAGTTTACACATGGTTAAAAGCTAAAACCAAAAGTACATCCATATCCTGTATCTCAGTCCAAAATCTAAATAAAACTGTCATTATTAAGAAGCACCTTAGCAGTCCATTGAGATTCTCCATAACCAAACAACTTAATCTGTGTATTTTGAAATGCATTAACCCACAGCAGCATGTCTGAACCTGGCAGTCGAAGCTGGCAAGCGAGTTCAATCAGAGACACTTCCATCAAGGAATTGTCCACTTTTCCAATACACTAGCAAATGGTTTATAGGTTAACTAAATATTAATTTTTATCAGCCATTCAGCCGTTTTCAGTCTTAAACAGTTAAAAACAAAATCTGTCAATGAGAGAAAAGATGATAAACAAAGATAAAGACATTAAATTACAACAAAATCAAGCAATTAAGTAACTGTCTTAAGCCTTTTTCAGACATGGAATACTTTACATTGCTGGCTTCATCAAGCTGTTAAAGTGACACCTTTGTACCTTTCAGGCATGGGTGGCCTGTGTTATTGTGATATTTGGCATCTAACGTGAAACTAGACAGTGGAAGTTACGTATAACAACAGCGTCCCTTACACTCCTGTTAAGCTGCCCGGTTGTCTCGTCCTCAGCGCAAAGGGAGAGCTGCTCTCTGATCTTGGCGTCTGACCAATTTTTAGACATTTTCTATTGTGTTGTTATCCGAAAAAGCAATTCCTCTCTGCATTCAAACCCGCTGCTTTTCGAATGATGTCTGGGATTAGGTTGCTAGGCTATCATAATTGGAAGACACACAATACATGAAAACCTCCTACGTCAATCACAACCTTGTACGTGCTTTTCCATCAGTGTTACTGCATTCATTCAAACTTTTTCCGTGTTGAAAGTGATACCGAAATGTTACTGGGTCCCACCTAATAATACCTAATAATAATAATAATAATAATAAAACATAATAACAATAAAACCTAATAATAATAATAATAATAATAATAATGCTGCCATTGTGACTTTTACAGAAAAGTAACCAGGGGTTAACCAGTCGAAAGTATTTTAAGTGTATGGGCAAACATCAACTTTGCCTTAAGATGCTTTTGGGCAACGGGGTGCTAACACAAAGGGGTGCATGTCTAAAAGTAGCATTAATTAACTTATTTCAAGAAATTACTTCTTTCACACATATGGCACAAAATGTAAGTGAACGCCACTGCACTGAGGACAAGTTCAATCAGACTCACCCCATCTTAAGAATAGTTCGCCACCTCCGATTTTAAATCAGATTCTGCAGCTGAATACAAGATTAGGTGTTAACATGGACATTTCTCCCCATGGACTTTGAAGTAGGGCGACACAGAGACCTAATTTCTGTTAGATGGAACCATATATTATGTGGGGCAGCTTCCCAGCCAGTGTTCACAGTTTGCATCCTCCCAAAAGGCATTGTGATTCCATATCTTGTGAATAAATGGCCGTAATATGTCTAGGTGCAGCTCTTGAGACAGTTTGTTCATATATCTCACTGTCCGCTCATTGTGAGATGGTGTGTGTTCCCTGTGGTTTGTGACGCACCTCCCAAATCCATCTCCTATACCAACCTGATTTCCCATCTCGTGTCATTCACTGGTTAAAAGCCGAAGGTATGGCTACACTCATATAAGAAAAATGCACTTACATTTCTCAAGGGTTTTTGTACTTCCTGTTGCTGTACTTTATCTGTGCTGTGTGTGTGTACATAATCCCTTTGGGGCTTTTGGTAACACATTCTTTCACAGTGGCTTCACTTTATACGGTGCTCAATGGAAATATTTACACTTTCAGCTATAGTCTCTGAAAATCTTCATGTCACATAATGTATTTAAACTGGCTCCACGGTACAGCACTGTCATGAAGTGCTAAAAGACCACTATTTTGTACTTTATTTTCTGGATTGGAATGGATTAAAAAATTATGGATTGTGGATTGAAATTTTTCTCTGGTGTTAAAGGCCTTAAATCCATCCAGCATCAGAAGAAAAATATTACATATTTATATTAAAACATTTTATATGATATAATATCGATCTTCTCTGTCAAACAGGATCTTACAAGTAGGCTATATTATTTAATCTCTTTCACTTTTTATTGTTCCTGTTAGTAATACAGATTTCAGGTTATTCTACTGCTGCAGTCGGTGAACGTCAGCTTGGATAACATTATCCACTCAGTGTGTAAGTGTAAGATACATTTTAAAATCACACACATGAATTGGACTTGCTATTTACTTAAACTAATGAGCCACAGAAAATGATGTTGACATTCAGTGGCCCAATTTTGAGCGATGCCATTTCGGCTGATGTTTCATCTGTTGGTGATTCACAAAATGACCCTCTGCTGTCATTATAATCTCCCCTCTTGTTTATGAGTTACAGCTGTTCTGACACTGAGAGGTGGAAAACAGAGCAATCTCTGAAGGCCACAGATGGTGGCGGAGTGTGTGAGTGCATCTTAATTTGTGTCTCTCTATGCATATGCAAACACCTTAGGATGTGAAGATGGGAGCATGATGAAAAACATGAATAGACAGAGAGAGAGGGAGAGCATCAAATACTAATCCGTTCTGGACTTAAAAGGTGGCTAGCAAAGTGAGAACTACTTTCCCAGCTGATGGAGTCATGTTTATGGTCATGAGCACTGGTCATACAAAGTCATAATGATCCCACGTTTAAAAAGCCTTCACTGAATCGCTGGTGATTTTTGAAGCTCCTCTTTAGCAAGTTTTTACATCTGGATCCTTGAAGCCACAGGAACCACAAGCATGTGAAAGCTTTTTTTTTTAATGTGTTAGCAGCAGCGTGCATTGTTTCTATTTAGTGACGTTCACCTTGACATCAGCCATTATTGGCAGACTGTTGAGTTGTATGGAAATTGTAGTTCAAAATAGCAGCTTTTGTGGCAGTCTCTTGAATTAAACACTTTGATGCATATTGACTGTGTAATGTGAGTTAGAGGCATTGGTAAAAGACCTCCGCAGAAGGTTCAGATCACAGCTGAATACGGCACATGAAATGAATAACCAATAGATTCTGGGATTGCAGTGTCGTTTTTCCAAGTGACCCTTGCACTTTGGGTTGAATAAAACATAAAAAATGAAGTTTTTTTGAGTCAATGCATTATCTTGCACATAGAGTCTGGAACCGTTGCGTTGTGGTGGTGTGTTAGATGTTTTAGGACACATAACAAACAAAAATTGCCCAAGCTCTAACCATGGTTAATGGTAAGCAGTTGTGTATGTTATGGTAAGTTCTACATTTTGGCCTAAATCACTTATTTCTTGTTTTCATTTTGTCCTTTTGCAGTGAAGGAGGTTAAAAGAAGAAGAAGCCTAGAGAAGTGGAGGATATTCACAGAGCACAGGAGGAGGTATAGTAAAAATTTACTCTGGCGTGAAAGGCCTGTAGACCATTAGATGACATAGACAGGTTTGGTCAAAGTTGTGTTTAACCTAGCTTAGTACAAAGACTAAATTGAGGGGGAAAACTAGCATCCATTACAAATTTAAAAAATATGCCTTCCAACTGGAGGCGGGTCATTTGGGGCAAGTGAGGAATAATCCCGCCTGTTGGTAGCAAGAAAGAAACAGCACTGCGTTATGTTGTCAGGTGTTACACTATTACACTATTAGTTTTAGCTAGGTGTTTCTAATAAATTGCCAACTGAGTGTTTTCCAGGAACACAATCTCTCGTTATGCCATTTTGCTGTTACTCTGTTTGATGGTGCAAGAGGCAAAACAAAACTTACAGTGCCAAAAAAAACAAAAAAAAAACAGATTGATATACTGATTGAATGTGCGGGTGTGAGAAGGAGGACTTACAAAGTGGATTTGGAGAGACTCTTGAGATCTTGAGTTATGGTACAGTAGCCAGTGTTTTTGAGCCAATGTTCTTCTAAATGCCTCTCCATCACCACACAAATCAAATTACAAGAATAAGGGCCCATAACAGATTGGATAGGTGTTATTCAAAACTTTAATTGTATAAAATGTATAAGATTTAGTGGTTTTTGAAGTGGTATAAGGGTGTTTTGACCATAATTTTTTTTTTCTACTGGACATTTTTTAATGCCTTGATAAGAATGCATAACATCTGTTTTTTGTCTCCAAAGCCCACTGTCTTCATTACTATAAAACGTGTTTAGATTAGCCAAGTTAAGAAGTGTCAAATTGTCAGACGGATCAGTCCCAGCCAGCGAGAAAGAGATAGTTTAAGGCAAATTTTTTTTTAATTACAAGATGAAGGTTAAAGAAGGTTCAGTGCTGTTCCAGTATCAGTCAGACAAAATGAACTTGAATTGAAAATGAAAAATATATTTGAATGTACTCCCAGCTTCTCAGTGGTGGAGACAATCAGCACTGTGTCCTGTCCAAAAGTGTGCAGACTGTGCACCTCCCAGTGGCACCCAGTGGTCACCTGTTTAAACACTGTTCCTGCTCCTACACATATCCATATGCTGTTCACTTTGTGTGCAAGTCTGTCGGAGTATCATCATGAGATGTTTTTGTTGCATTTGTATGCAGTGCTGACTTAAGTTAAACATCTATGATTAGCAGTTACAGCAGCAATAGGTTCAGCAGTTTTCACCCTTCATCTTCACTCCACACTACTGTATCAAATCCATACCAACCTGCTGTTTCTGCTGCTCGCCCTCAAGGTAAATGTGTCAAGGGGTTTTTCGATGAATCCAGGATGAGGGATTTTAGAAATCACAGCACACTAATTGGCTGGATAGCCCAGGGCTATTATGCCCAACCTAATATAATTTCATCAATGTAGGAGCTGCAATACAAGGCCAGGCACTGGAAATTCAAACAGCCAGGGGAGGCAGAAAGTGTTAAAAAAGCAACTTTGTTAATCCTGCAGTCAGTTGGAAGAAACAGTTGAAACAGTCCTGCTTGTTTTCCTGTGCTAAAATGCCTAAATATTTACTAAGTGACACATTAATTGCGAGAGACACAAAGAGATGAGATATATGACTCAGAGCCAAACAAATTCTGACATTTTAGCTGCTGTCAGATAAAACTCTTTATACAAAGCTAGAAATGCTAAGACCTGGCCTCCCCTCACCTAAAGTATTGTCTACAAGAAAACATAATTGAAAAGAACGTAAATGTTACATGGACATGTGAACCAACAAAGGACTAAGGCTTCTCTCGAAAGATTAATCGCATTTCATCGCAGACAAAGAAATTATCACTATATTCTGGCTCATCTTGATAAAAGATGCACTTTAGTTGCAGCTGTAAATTGGGTCATTTTCGTGTCAGCACATTCAGGGGTCAAGGCTGATTGATGCTGTTTTTCTGTGTATGAAGTGTCAGCTGCCTGCCTTGACAATTTTGAGTGACAGAAATAGGTCATGTCTAGCTTGTGGCAGACAAACAAGAACATGGCCACAGGTTTGTATAATGAGAAACGTGAAGGTGGCCTATTAACATACATTGATTTCTTTTTCACCATCTCCTTCTAACCCTTCAGTGACTAAAAGCATCCTGTTTTTCATGAGGACGGGAGTGTTGTCCGCTCTCCCTCCTACACACGCAAAAACAAAAAGATCATCTCTCAAGTGAGCTATTTAACAACTGAAACAAGAACAGAGAATAAGAACTTCCGTTTTCATTTTTATTTTCCATAAAACATCGTAAAAAAAAAAAAAAAAAAAAAAAATAGGTCATATAATTGATTTAGGAAAGCTGAACACACAAAGGTCACAGAATTGCTGTATTTCTGTCACAGGAAGCTCGTCTATGAAAAGATCATGTAAAGCTACTTTCACATTTGCTTTTGTCATGAAACAATCACATCACATTGAGTCTTTAACACAGCTTTCTAATCTGTCTAAGAAAGAAGTGGACCGTTTATTTATTTACATTTATTAGCCCTTTAAAAATATCATTGCACATTCATACATAGAGAACGGTCATTTACCTTTTCACACCAACACTGCTGTGACAAAATGTGTTTGCTGTTGGTGTGAGAGGGTGAACCTGGGTCAATACAGTAAATATAAAGATACTACCTTTGTAACATTTATTAAGTTACACCACATCAATCATGTTGCCCTCCATCTTAAATCTCCACCTATTTTCATTAACCCATTTTATACACAAGAGTTTGTGTGTTTGAAAACGGGCAAGAATAACACATAAAACGTGATGGATGTGTACGGGACACAGGGAAAAACAGATAGACAGACAAAAGATGATTTTTAAAGGATGATACAAGAGGTTTTCCATGTTTAAGCCCTCACTGCCAACCCATGCAACAGGTATATTTCTGGTATTAACAGTAATCTATCACATTGAACATCTTATTGCACTTTTTAGTTTTACATTTTTTTGTCAAAGTGATGGTGCGATTTTGAGCGGAGGCTGTTTTGTAAACTCATTGTTGCTGTGGACGAAGCTCTGACAGTGGGAGATTTGAAAGTCTGCTTTTTCATTCAAGATTAGACAAACTCAGTCCTTTCCACAATGTTTACGTTTGCACACTGCTTTCCTTCAAGAACAGATACATATTTATTCTGTGCAATGTTTTAGTTATTCTATGCAGATTACTATTATGTATAGTTAATCAGGCAAAATGTACAAAACTGGTAGAGTGAGGAACATTTCATTTTAAATCCAGTAGAATAAATGCAACAATCGTCTAGTCAACAAAACCCTTGATGATAAAGCTTGTGTTTTGAAGTTGTAAAGTGCAGTCAAGAATTCAGAATAGAAGCTGTGTTTCAGTATTCACTCAAACAGAATACTTCTTAATACTTTAAAGAGTATGGTTCTGAAAGAGGCAGAGCAAATACTGGGTTGAAGGGTGAATCAAAGGGAAGCTTATTGATTTGGAGTAATGTTTATTCTCAAGTGTCGTGAGTAGCCTTTCTTTGACTCCATCGATGGTGTGGGGCATTCAGCTTCGTCACTCTCACCATGTGCATGTGTGTGCTTAATTGTGCATCTCCTCAGACAATTTCCTGACTGATGAATATTGAGTGTTGACATTTCTTTGAAACTGGGTACTTATCGAGTGAGCACAGCAAGAACACTCAAAAGTGGGTCAGTGTCTGCAGTCATGCTCTTGGACGCAGCACCTCTGAAACCTGTGTGTTCGGCCTCAGCTAAACTGCAGTGCAGGGAGCACTAACACCCTTTGATGTGATTTTTTTTTTTCCTCTCCCTATCTATTCCAACCTACAGAAAGATGTGTTTGAAAGGCACTGTGGAAGTGTGTTATGTCCTGCGCCCACGTGGCTCCGGAAAGAGGGAGTCTACTGGTGTTAAACATACCCCTCCCTTTCCTCCACAAGTCACAGAGGTGGAAAATAAATGGCACCAGATTAGCCCTCACCTGGTGTGGTGTTGCATGAAGATAAGTTGACGCAGGTTTAACCTGTGCTACTGCTGGAAAGCTTGAGGTGCAGGGAACCAGAGAGAGCAGTAGGAGGGAAGTGGAAAAAAAGTACAGGACTCTTGTTTATCAGTGGCAATTAACACAGTAGTTCAATATATATCTCTTGCACATATTTCCACATTTGTTATAAATTAGGGTGACAACTTACAATTATTTTAATTATCAATTAATCTTCTTGTTTTGATTTAATGTTTAATCACTTTTGTGCATAAAACGTCAGAAAAGAGTGAAAAATGCTGAATAATTTCCTGAAGCCCAAGAATCGTCCTCAAATGTCTTGTTTTATCAACAGTCCAAAACTCAAAGATATTTAATTTTTTTATTATTTATAATATGACACATAACCGCATAATATTCTCACAATTTAGAAGCTGCAACCAGCAAGTAATATTTGAGAATCATAATAGTTGCTGGTTAGTTTTGTGTTGATCTGATCAATGCAGCTCTATTGGCGACATGAATTCCTCATTAAATACAGTGGTCTTTGAGATTCCCCTTAAAACAATTACCAACATTTATTGAAGTCAATTAAAATATAAGCAAATGAAAGGAATAATGGCATTGACTGCATGATGCATTAGGCTGCATTCCCATTGAAAAACCCCCCACATTCATTTGAACATCATGCTGTGATCTTTGTGATAAAATGAAAGGATTACTACCTTGATAGTTTTCAAGGGCAGTAAAATCCTTCCTGATAATGATGTAAACTCTTCTGCAGTATTATTTGATAAGCATTCAAATGAATGGATCTGTGACTCAAACTGAACCTCACTGATCATATTTCATAATTTCCGTACCTGAACAAATGCTAATGCATCTGCTTGCATTGCTGTACCGCAGAGCTGTTTTCTTATTCTAAAATACCACCGATGAACTTGTGTGGGAGGGCCCTTCAGTAGCCCCACTGACCAGCAGGGGACTGAGTCTGTGACCATGGCTCCAGGGTCAAGAAAGGAAAACTGCCTTAAAAGTCACAATCCTCCCAACAAGCAGGATAAATAATTCCCTTAAGCTATACTGCAGACATGATAGACTCGGCTGCAGCATCAGTGCAGCACATACATCAGTCATCTGGTATAGGGGAGTTACAGTTCCCATGGTAGATATAAACAGGTCCATCACAGCGATAATACAGCTGAAACACGTCTCCGTATCCGTGGTCCCTCCACCAGGTGCACAGCTGCCTGTTCCAGCCACAGGCCAGGGAATAAAACAGTTCAGGATGCTCCATGCCGATCATGGTGAAGAAGTCCTGGTCACCGAGGTGGCCCCTGAAGCGGTACTGGTCGGCCAGTTTGGCCACGTTGCTGGGCTTCAACAGCTGGTTGTAGAGAGCTGAGGCCCTCATCGCTCCCAGGTCCAGTAACATCACGCCACTGTTGAAGCCTGGGAGACCATCAGGAGGAGGTTCACCTACTCTGGTCTGAGGGTTCTCCTTACGATACTGCCAAAAGGTGTGTCTGCAGAAAGAGGGAAAGAGGTGTTAGCAGAAGCTTAGTCAACATGACTGTGAGTTCGTTGGCAGGGCCAATCGGCAAACTGTGGAAGTGGTTCACATGATGACAATGAATTATGAAAATATTTTACCTTCTAGTCTATATTTGGTGTCACAATGACACCAGTAATTAAGACAGACATTTTTTTTTTTTTTTTAAATGAAATCAGTTCAAATGAATAAATCAAATTGTAGATTTGCCATGCAAAGGGAAAGTCAATTTGACAAACAACTGGAGTCACAAAAGGAGAAGTCATCATATTAGTTTTGTCGCAGAATCCTATTTTATATAACCCTGCTCTTCTGGAGTATTAACTGTTCCATAAGAGAGGCATGTTTGGCAGCCAGTTTGAGAAACAAGAGTCAATGTTACCAAGCGCTCGCCTCACTGAGCTTCCCACTCTACAGATTTTGCAAAAGAATTTTTACTGTGCAACTTTCTGGTGCCTGCAGGATTACTTTTGTCTATGCCCATTAATGACACCCAAACCTGTGCAAAACAAAACTCTTTCAGGTGATTAAAAAATTATATCATAACTACAAGATGCAGAAAAGTCACAAACCATCTGTGACACACATTTCCCTCTGTAAAACACAATCACTTTTTGGTTGAGTGATTAAAAACAATACCTTCCTGAATCTGTGCACAGTCACGAATCTGTGCACCAGCAGTGAAATATCTCACTCATGTAGGTTTGGGCTGCTGTGCATTTAGAAAAGTGAGGGGCATCTCTGTTTCAGTCATTTGCTGAACAAACAACACTGTGGCCAAAAACAGGAAGAGAGTTGGTCCAGGACTGTCAAAGGCTTGTGCCAACTCAGCACCCTGTTCTGCCAATATACCAACTCTGGAGTAGCTAAATGACACACAGAGCTTCATTCAACAAACATTTGTATGCACAGGTTTGATGTATGTGCACACAAGTAAGACCTCTTTGTAGGTCTTCTTAAAGTCATCTTATTTCCAGAGGTTTCCTAGGCAAGGAAAGTTTTAGCCTTGTGTAATATACAGTATAGTATAGTACTTTCTTTATATTATGCATAGTGTAAAAGGTCACTATTTTTGACACACTTGACTAACATGCCTGTCAGCAAATCTATCCAGCAATTTGATCTGGTTAAGTTGCAGTCCTGACATAAAATATACTACATTATTCCAGTATTTAGTGCCACGGGTGCTCAGCTCCGAGGCATCTATTAATATTCTGTTTCGGGTTTATTATTCTTCCGCCAAATTTCGGCGCATAACTCGTCCCGCAGCTTTGAGAAAACCCCGGTAATATATACATCAAAACGTGCGTCTTGATCCCGAAAGGGGTGCTATGACTTTTGGTGTTAAAATTCCAATTTTTCCCAAAGTTATTCCCAAAAAACTGGGAATAAATAATGCATTAGAAATGCATTGGAATTTTCTTTAGAAACCCACCTTTTTTCTACAAAATTGCACCTTTTTTCTGAGTCACCCAGCTCTCTCATACCTGCACGTAGAAATGTGATTCAAACTATAAGACGGAGGAAAACTTCTGCTCTCTCAAAAAGACAGGAACTGTTTTTACATAACATGTAAACTTTTCAAACTGTGAGCACTCAAAGGAGGAGTGCAAATCACTTTTTCTTCAAAGTTAGAGTGAAAGCGTCAGTTGGCTAGAGTGCGTGAAGCAGTAAAAAATAACCTTTATTTTTATTTTTAACTCGAGCTCGCGGCCAAACCGTAAAAAGGAAACAAATAATTCTTTCTGAAAATGTAGACATAGTTGTTGGGATTCATAAAATGTAACTTTGACAGGCAGGGTCTGCACAAAATTTAAACGGGGGTGCCGAGTCCGGCAGCAATACCTGTCTCACTCTCATTGACACTTAATGTAATCGTCTTTTTTTTTCAAAAGAATCTCTCTCTGTCTTCGCACTGAGCTTACTCACTCATTTTAAGGAATATCTGAATAAAATAGAGACTGTAGAAACTTCTGGCTTCAGTGCCTGGCACTGTCTTTTCAGTTTTTGAAAAGAAGTAACGGTTTTCTCATAATTTGCAGTTGTTTTGAAGCTATGTAGAAGCCAAATTCTGGGCAGATTTTCACATTGCCATGGCAACGGAAGCTCCTGACCTGTGTGCGTGCGTGCGTGCGTGCGTGCGCCTAGCAACCAGATAACCAACTCTCCAAGCTCTGCTAGCTTTACATTAGCCGCATGTTAGGTCTTAAATTACATTTAGTTAGGTCTTAAATATGTAAGTCCATTTACTGATTCCTTCGTAGCTTTTTTGTTTTGTTTTGTTAAAAGAGTGAATGAAGTTGTGACGGTCTCCGCTGAGACAGAGGAGAGGAGAAGCTACTAGCCCTCTCTCGCTGTCACTTCTAGTCGCGTTGCTCTCCTCCCCAGTAATGTTAAATTTAGCACAGAAAAAAAACATAATAGTGGTAATTTAAATAGCGGTTCATGGGATTTATTAACCCTCAGGGGTCCCTCTGTCCTTTTTTGGACATTTTCTTCACTTTTCTTTTTTGATTTGCTGATCATTTTGGCTGTGTTACATCTGAAGGTATGGATTTCTGCAAGAAAGTGTCTTTTTTGACATATTTTTAAAATCTAATGTCAGTTACTGTTACAGGTCTATTATACACTGGTAACACATTTTGTACCCTCTGGGGTTCCTCGCGTCCAAAAAAGGACACACAAAGAAAATGATATAAAATCATCATATATCAATATTCTTTTCTGCTTTTTTTTTTGCATACATCTCTTAAACCACTTCAGTTCTGCTCAAACCTACCAAATGTTTTAGTTTTCAGGATTTTAACCCTTTAAATGCCAGTTTGAAGACATGTTGCCTCTTGTTTTATTAAAAAAAACAACACAGAATATGAGATATTTCCCACATAATACATGGTGGAGGGATGTTACATTGTTTTATATCAGAGTCTTTTATATCAAGACATTTCTCAAAACCAGAATATGATCAGGGTGACTTTTGAACACTGGAAATAAATCATGTACTCATCCCGGCAGTAGCCCCCGTGGCACTCAAAATTTCCCTGGAATTTTCTAGTTGTATTTGCTATTCATCCCACACTTCTTCCATCTCTAAACAGCTGGACTGCAAAGAGGTGATGCAATGGCATTAATAGAATATACTCAAGGCGTCTGTAAAACAGAAAAGTTTCTAAACTGGGACAAGCAAAGAATACTGAGTGACAGTAAAGGAGCTACACTTGGGAGAAAGCCAAAGAGGGAAGGGAGATTTGGGTAAAGGGCCAATTCATTTGACCAAAGCTGGAGCGGTCCTGCTGCATAGGAAAAAATGAATAGCCTCACTTTTATGCACCGAGTTGTTGATTGATGTTCAACCCCTGATGTTCAGTATGTGTTATTTATCTTATCCCTCAGGAAGAACAGATGAAAATGTAACAAATGAGAAACGGGGAAAAAAACAGTATCACATCTACATCTGACGTTTACTCACTGTGTTCATGTTGCTATGGTTTTTATACTTTTATCAAGTCTTCTGGGACGAGTGGTTTCTAAGTTGTGCCTGTACTATTTTTATTTTTTGGGATATTGAAGTGACTTTTTACTTCAAGAAAGTACAAAGTGCTCTTTTCTATATTTTGACTAACAGCTGGTGCAGTGATGTTTCCTTCCTTCCGAACACGAGGATAAATAAGAATCTACCTTCTCACATGCATGTGTACACGCACACACTCCAAAGAACTGAGATTATTCCTAGTACTGGCCAACTGTACTCATTAAAACACAAGGGGATAGAAGACAGACAAGGGCAGGAAAAAAAAAAGAAATTTTACAATCATCTGAGTTCTGCCGGCTCTCATGGTGCCGATAAACACGTGGGAAAATTACGTAGGATAATTATGCTGGTTATAGCAGAGGATACCTCTTTCTCTCTCTCTCTCTCTTTCTGTGCAGTTTGATCAAATCTAGTGGGAGCAGTGGATTCTCTGAGTCACACTTTGATATTATTACTGACCTATATTCAGCAGCTGTAGCTCGTCCACACAGCTTTATACAGTCTGTTGGGTGAGTAGCTGGGGACTTGTGGCCCCTGTGGGAGTATTTATCATCTTTAAGACATATACTGGGTGTACATGCCCGCAGACATATTCAGGGTGAGCACAGTCAGTGAGGAACATTTACATAGACTTTTCCAATCTGCTGTTATGACATAAGAATGTACTAAGTGATTCAAACTGCATTTTCTTCAATGTCATGGCGGCCATGATATACGACTGACACCATACTGGTAATGAGACGTGACAGATAATGCGGTGTTAACAGTGATGGGGACAAAATTCACAGTCCTTGTTAAGTAGAAAAATATA
This sequence comes from Seriola aureovittata, assembly GCF_021018895.1. Taxonomy (NCBI): domain Eukaryota; kingdom Metazoa; phylum Chordata; class Actinopteri; order Carangiformes; family Carangidae; genus Seriola; species Seriola aureovittata. The sequence goes on along the minus strand of NC_079369.1, from coordinate 14,586,343 downwards.
CTCCCATGTTAACTCGTGAGGCGTCAGCAGTCTGCGTTAGTCAATTAAGTGGTATCTTCGGTAGTTATGCAGTTTTTAGTACAAAATTACTTCTTCTCTCAATAATTAACTAACTACACCCCTCTAACATATGGTATCACATAGCTTTGTGTTGTTTTCATGCTCATTTTTGAGGGACAAAAAAAAAAGACTGGAAAGAGTTTGGCCAACATTACATAATAACCTATATAATATATACTCTATGCTGTGTCATAGTTTCTCTTGCCTAAGTTCTCAATAAAACCAGTCACTTTTGCCTTTGAGAAGTTGTGAGATTTGAGTGTCATGTACAGACTGCAGCTCTGTTCTCTGTCACAATGACTTCAGTTTTTTCTGTTCCTTTGTACCAGAACATTCAAAGTAGACTAAGTCAAACTACACATGTAACCTCTTCCTGTAGCTTAGATCACCGCTCCTACGAGTGCCTTCTTCTCCTGTTCACAGCTCCATGGTCTCCTGCCTCTAATTTTCACTGCCAAGCTTTCAAGTAAAGTGTCTCTTTCTCACTCACGAAAGAATGAAAAGCATTAGCAGGTGACAGGGACATTCTGTGCTGCCATCCCATCCAAATGTGTCCTCCACTGTTTTCAGGACAAGACACAGTCTGACTCTGAAAGCTGCGTAAACACTCTCTCTGACAGAGGGGGATCTGGTTCTGGGCTACACCAATGAAATGTCTGGTCCTTTTCATCACAGAGTAGTTTGGCAACATGATGAAGATATTTTTAAGAGATTTCCAGCCTTGACTGAAAAGAGAAGCCTTCACAAGAAAGCCTATGGTGCTGCTGCAGATTTAAAATCCAAACTTGCAGAATCATAAAAGGCATGGTTGAATTCATTTATTGCATACAATATAAATCTAGGTTTATTCAAGCCTTTAACACTTACTTTCCAATGAGTTAGGGAATTATGATTGTGCTGCTGTTTTGCAATATAAATATTTTATTTATTAGTTGCAAAACCTCAAAAAGATCAGCGCATAGGCAGACAAGGATATCACAGTGAGATTGCTACATGACTCACAACCATCTGACTGAAACCACTAAGAAATGTAACCACGGGATAAAATAATATTACACTTTCTACATTTGTTTCCACCTTAGAACAAAAACTGGGAATATGTGGGATGTATCACACAGTGGAGACTCGACACACAAAGCATAAAGAAAGTGACTTGTTTCTGGCCAATGTCTCTCACTGTGTCTGTGGCTCTGGCTGTGACACTTATGTAAGTGGGTCTTGTCTCCTGGGTTTTAAACATTACAAATGCAGCTGCAGAGAACAGGCATGGGGCATTTTTTTCCAATAATGAACTTTTCAGTGGCAGGATGTGCTCTGAATGTGGCTGGTGGGAGGAGGCGTTCTCCTGCATAATGCTCTGTCCATTAGCACCAAAACAGAGTGGGAGTTGAGAGCCCTCTCCACTCAACACAGGAAAACACTCCAGTGGAGAGGATGCACACAATGCCACGATAATACAAAGTTTCAAAAATTTGATTATAAATAAGTCCATTGGCCGCTGGCTATGGGCTAACAAGCCACCTCACTGGGCTAACAAGCTGGTAGTGGATTTGTTTCTCAAATATTTACTCTTGCTGGATTATCATCAAAATAAAAGACTTTATACACTGACAGTGTTACCACTGTAGCGAGGACACATCACCTTTTTATTAATTCCACTAGGAAATAAAGCAGTGGGTTTTGAATAAAGCTTTGCAGGCTCCCTTGACCCACCAGACGCCTTCTCACCTTCCACAATAAAACTTTTCAGACATGCTCAGGACTTTCCAAATGAACCTGTCACCGTATAATTAAAGTTTCAGGATTAACATAGAACAGAAGAAGGAAGAACCATTCTCCTGTTGTGACATGAGAGAAAATGTAACAAGGGAGATTACATTTCTTTATCACCTTATGGGTTGTGACTCTCAAGGAAAAGAAAGGATTCGGTGAAAACGCTCATGGAACAGAAGATGGAGACTGATATTTTTGTTCATTATATACTATGTTTTACAAAGAATCATCATCAATTAAACACATAATCATTGCCAAGCTTCCTCTCTCGCTCTCTCTCTATTCTTTTCACACACACAGGCAAACTTGTTTCACTATCCCCGTGGGGTTCACTCGTTTACATAATGCATTCCCTAGCCCCTTACCTTAACTGTCACGAATAAATGCCTAATCCTAACCCTCACCTTAAATTTTAACCCTAAAAAAAAACTATTAAAAGCGCTGGGATGTTTCACCAGGGGGCGGGTTTTTCCAGGATGTCAGCAGTCTCTACCCGTGAGGACTAAAATTTTTGTCCCAGCAGTGAATCGAGTCCCCATTGGTTAGTGTGTATTCAGGCGGAAGTCCACACACACACACAATCCAAATAATCCACTGTTACATACAATTTTAGTTATGTAACCACTCATTGGAGGAAAGTTACAGTTCGGGCGTGAAAGGCTGGTTCTCCACCCGGAATACCCAGCTGATATAAAGCATCCTTCACTTAAGCACTCTTTGATACTTTTTACACTTTGATATCGTTGGTATGTTAAGTCTGTTCTTTTTTGCAGTTCTACCTTTGTTTTGCTTTACTTTTGGCTCTTCTTCAGTTCTAGCTTTCTGTCCCTCTTGTAACTACTCACCAAGCCTCTTCTACGGTCTTATTTCACCTCATCTAGACCATCATTCCTGCAAGGGTTTTTTTTCTTTCTTTTTTTTAAGTTTAAATTCTTTGTTAAGCTGCATGTACATGTCAGTTTAAAACTCAATACCAAACAGAATGAGCCAAAGTTTTTATATTTTTGCACTTCAGCAATTCTCACTTTGATAGTATTTTGGAAGTTTTGTTATCAGGCCAATGGTATCACTTTCACTATTTAACGAGTCTAGTAAAAGAAGGTGAGTGTAACAGAGCCTATCCAATTATAACCACAGCGTACCAAGAAACTAGCAGAGGTCGCATCATCTGACAACTTCTGCCTGCTTGCAAGAGCACTCATCAGCCTGAACTCCATCCATCCTGGAGTGATGTCATCAAATCAGCTGAGCAGCTCCACTATCAGATTCTCGTTGCTTGACAACCACCGTGTCTGCGGGAGTGCTGCCTCGCTGGGGAGCTGTGAATTAGATCAGCACCAACTGTACCACTTTGGAGCCAACTGAAAGGGGTCGGCCCCTAGACAACACACCAAAAGTAGGCTAAACTTCTGCTGTCTGTGATAAGACTTGATGTCGGATAGTGCTTTCTTTTCCTTCAATAGAAGGTGGTGTCCTAATTTCCAGCGAATGCAAATTTAAATTTAAAGTAGTATATCTGCTACACCATGTCGGTTTGTTTTGGGATTCAGTGCAGCTGCAAAGATGAATTTTCCTTATTCTTCAGTGAATTTCCACCTGGCTACGGTATAGCGCCAAATAATAGGAAACCTTGATTATAATTTGTCTTCCCCCGATACTATTAGTCCAAGAAGTCGTTTCTCTTGTAAAGTGAAAAATGAACGTCCATTGAAGCATAATGTAATTCCCACATTTATCCTGTCAAATCTGTTTCTTTGGTCGTCATAATTATTCACTTTTTTTTTTTGAGTTCCCTATAATGAAATTCCAATATTTTTTTCCCTTGACTGATGATTCAGTTCCTGGTTTTTATTTTGCTGTAAACATATTGGGCTTTCTACTCGTTTTTACTAATTAGGAATTAATTTTCTTTCCAAGTAATTGTCTGATCCTGAATATAATACAACGCCCACTTTTCTGGATCATAATTTTTAGGGGGGACAAAAATTTAAATATGCCAATAACCCCAACCCCTGTCAATACGTGTTTCATTTTATATGAAATTCTTGGATTTGTATCCAGAAACTACACCTGACATGACAAGTCACCAAAGTTCAGGCAAAAAATCCCCCCCACAAAAGATGTGTTGTTCCTTGAATTATAATATCACAGTAAAGCCTCCACTGACTGGATGGATAGCAATATCCTTGAGAGTCCCAGTGACGTAAATCCACACTGCTGTCAACACTTTTTGATTTCCTTTGAAAAGAAGAAGAATCAATTCCTGGCCCTGGAATGTGCCTCAAAACCCTGAAAACTCAAATACACCAGTACAAAGAGATGTTCTTCATAACATGGTATCTAAAGACAAAGACATTTCCACACACATGCTGGTCTACAAAGACGGGGAAACAGTTGTGACGGGTGGTGAGAAAGCTTTGTTGACATCCCTTAAATTCCAACTAGTGAGGCTGTTCATGCTAAGGCGCACGACCTCCTGCTACGCTGCCGTTTGTTTTAAATAAGTGTGTCTGGGCTCACAGGAACAACATTAGCAGGGGATTCCCAGGGTTAGTAAACCATTGAGCCAGTGCAATGGCAGGGCAGAGATACAGATCTGTTTAGAGATGTTGGTGCCAACTGAAGTCTGCCAGGAAAACTAGGGCTCCACTTCTAAAACTACTTCCCAGAAACCTGACATTACCAACAGTTCCGCAGACTAAGCTTTACTGTCTCACGTACAACCACGTCAACAAAATCATGAGGCAGATACCATATTATATTCAAACATTTAAGGATAACAATTTATGGTGCCATTACAGTCACAACATTCCCTATCGAGGTAACTGAGATATCATCAGTCATGTGATGTGAATGCGCTTATATCACACTTGACAGTGTTACCAGTCGTTGAAAACTTAAAGCCTTCAAATATTCAATTTAAACCTGCAGCGATTAGTTGATAAATTCTCCTTGCACTTATTGAATAGATGTAGTACTTTGTACCTACACCAAGGTCTCCTACTGCACCAGAGCTTCAGTGTTAACCCCTCAATTTTAAGTCCATTTAGAATCATGTCGTGATTCATTGTTTCATTCATACGGTAAAAACCCAGAGGAAACCACCTGGCTGCCTGTTTATCCCAGTAAGCAGCTGCTGCTTGAAAACTCCCACCTGACCTTGCCTCACATAATCTTACTATCACACACACACACACACACACACACACATACAGTGATGTCCTGTTTTGATGCTGTGTCTGAGTGGAAAACAGTGCAGTAGTCTAAACGGACCAGGCGTGTTTGTTTTACTGTCTTGGAGAGGGACGGAAAATCAGCTGAGGAACAAAGAGCTTGAGAGTCAGAGTCCCTTGTTTACGTGCACGCACACACACACACACACACACACACACACACACACACACACACACACACACACAATTGCAAATAAGAACTAACAATTTTAAGCTGTTTTTTTTTTTTTTTTAATTTGGTGGATGAATGTGGTTTGTGTGTATCTTTTTATCATGATCAGATAAAGAGTATATAACAGCAAGAAATGGCTGATGGGAAAGCTAAAGTCAGAGGATAATACGGAAATTCGATGTGTACTGATTCCCAAACTTCTTACTCAACAACTTCCCAGACTGATATGCAAAGATTTACTGTAATAACAGAAGAGGAGAAGTTTATCTCAACGATACAAACCATTTTTCCCGTTTAACATAGTTATATTCCATACTTCTCAGTGACTTGCATTAGTGTTTAATGTTGTCTCAACACAAGCACGTGTACAAGAACTCTGCCTTTATGAAATTCAGCAATGCCATGCTAAAAAGTTAACGACTTAGATCAGGACATTGCTACTCAAAGACTAGGCAGACAATTATACAAACCTGACCAAGTACTTTATAACTTTCAGTAATTGTTGAATAAGTTATGAGTTGTGTTTATAAAGGACCAAAACAATGGTCTGAGAAGGCGGCCTTTATAAGTGGAGAGCAGGACTGAGGATGAGAGGAAGACAGAGTAAATCTCAAGCTCCGCAGGGCCACAAAGAGGTGCTGTAACCTGAAGTTAATGTGGGGCCAATAAGTTTACTTAACTGATGTCAAGTTTCCAATTAACCTGACATATAGGGTAAATAATACAGCCAGTTAAGGAAGGCTATATGGATCCTATCAGTGTGTTGCTAGAGTTTGTCAGTTGAGAGGATGAGCAGATTGTTTATTTACTCCAGACAGGTCTGACAAAGAGACAGGAGGCGCATCTTTATTCACAGGATGAGAACAAAACATTTCCTGACAAGAGGCGTCTCTCTGCTTAGATCCTGCCAAATCCTCAATTATTTATTTTCCATGAAGGACTTAAAATAGCTTAGTCATGAAAACATCACATCATACTGTCAGTGTTGCACCATCTTGCTTCATGTTACTTCGTGGCTGCTATCATGGATCACTATCTTGCAGCACTGTCTCGATGCTGCCAGGTAAACGGGATGGTTCAGAGCAGTTTGTGATTTATAGCTGCCTCATGTTTGTGCCATGTTAACATTTAACTGATTATTAATGGACAAACAACAGATCACATCAGAGTTTCACGTTTCATTCAAAGTCCAGACCGGCTGCAAAACAGCACATCAACAACACTTAAGCATACTCTGTCCATGTTCAAAGGGCTTTTATTTACTTATAATTGCTGTTGCATATTCAATAATTTCTTCCTGGAAATGATGCAAAAGCTAAAGCATGATCCTATACAGATTTAATAATATGGTGTTACTGCTTAAACTGAGTGGGATTTCTGCATAAATAAATGTTTTTTTTTTTAGTTTTTTGATAAACTAACTGCCAAATACAAATAACAGAGAGAGAAAATTGTGTACTCTCACAAATCAAAGGCTCCTAACAAGACTTTAAATCTCTCCACATGAAAAAGCAATTTTTTTTCAATTTGTGCATAAAAATGTGAGTGGAAACGCCAGAAACAAGACTCAAAATATCGCAAAAAGCGTTTGAGCATAACTAAACTTACACAGCAGTGACAGCGACGAGGAGGACTGCAACATTCCTCAAATGAATGCATGCAACAAACAGACATTTCTGTTTGTTTTATGCATCAATAGTTTTCACTGTTTAAGGTTTGACTGGTTCTATTTTAATTTAGTCATCTTTTGCATTTTCTTCCTCTGCAGTGGTTTAATGCTGTCTGATGGGATAATTTACAATTCTAGCATTTCATTAACCATGAAAATACATGGACTATCAGAAGGCGGCTGAATGGTTATGTGTGTCATTACAATTTTTTTTTAATTTATGCTTGTAGTAGGAAAATTACAGCCTGGTAACACTGCTGTAGTGCTTGTGAATCAGAGTCTGTATGCAAGACTTCTGATGTTCGTTCTCGCATTGAAACTGTGAGAGAAAATAACTGTGAATATGCAAGTGAGGCCCAAAAACTGATAATAAAATCTGGGGTCAATGAGTCAGTGAGATTAACATGTTGGCTTTTAACCCATTACAGAAAAAGGGAAAAACAGATATTACTCACGTAGCCGCTCTGAACAAAACCTTGCATAAATATGTGATATCAGGATTGAAAAAAAACAATAGATATGTTTAGTATTTAAACATTTTCAAGCTAAACAATTTGGTTATATTACCAAGTGTTTAAAGCAAAATTAAGCAAGGACCAGCTGTTAGGGAAGACAGACTGAGTGACCAAAACAAGAAGACAGCCCCAAGCCCTCATCAGTTCATATTTTAGTGCTGGGAAGTTGACCATCTTCAGCAAAATTAGCAAATTTAATGAGGAAATACAGCATTCAGTTTGCAGGATGTGACAGTTTCTGACAGTCTGTGCTCTGGACACATTTCAGTCTGTACTCGATATTCAACCCTAGCCACAACTACTCCAGGATGTGCCACTAATGTATAGATCAATACATCACACACCTGTGTGTCCATTTCATAAGACCAGGGATCAGTTTATTCACTCCACAGTCCAAAATCTAACTGTTGTCCACAGACTTTTGGCTGGACACATCACACAGATAACATGTCCTCCAGTTGAGAATCGAAGCCCAGTAGCAGGACTTTTCTCTTGACAGATGCTGGCCCTTAATCCAATCTTAGCTAGAGAACATCTTGACATTGAATGGACACTCGCAGCACCAAAATGAAAAGAGACTCAATAAACTGTCCACAGTTATTCATGTGCATCTCAACAACTGACAAAGGCAAAGTAGTAGACTGGTTCAGTGCTGTCTCTGTATCAGATGACAATCAAAGACTGCATACCCAGAATTTCTGTATTTTATAAGACTCTCACAAATTGGTATCACAGTTTTGAGAAATCTTAAAAAGCACTGAATCCAGTTCCAACAAAAAAGGTAGTCATAACTTTATTTTGACTAATATAAGCAGGCTGTGAGGAGATTTATACATCTGTACACTACAAGTGATGGGAAAATGGACTGTACATAGTGTAAATTTCATCAAAAATGTATTAATTACTAATTAATCCATCCATAATTTTTCTGCCTCCCCTCTGAGTCCAGGTCATGCTTACTGATACAGACAAAAATGTGTTATCGTCTCTTGTGGGATTCTGTCATTTTTAGACTGGTATTGCTGTAAAAAAAATTTAAATTACATTCTGTGTGGTATGAAAGAAATGATAAAAATCTAAAATAAATTAGTCTAAATTTAATATGGTGTGGTGTTTTGTGTGCATATTGTCTACCTGTAGACTGGCTGCATCTCTCTGGTGATGCCTATTACTGCTCCTGGAGGAAACCGGTCAAATTCTTGGAAGAGGTCCCTGATGTTGGTCCTGTATTTCAGATCCAGGTCAAGCTGCACAATGCGCATCAGACCTGAAAGAAAGGTGCACTGTTAAAGATCATCAATTATGCAACACATTGACGTGACATCATCAAACTAATCACTCTGTGAACTATAGTACCAGTACCACTCGGGAAAGTGTGTCCAAACATTTGACTGGTACTGTAAGATGCTGCAGAAAAGTCTGGTTGGTGTTTGCTAAAGACCAAGCAACCTTCATTTATGTGGATACTTGATGAATAATAATTTCTTTTTAACCAAGTTTAATAAATGAGATCTCCATTTCTATAAAAATGATTCCAGGAAATGTACTTCTTAGTGAACTGTGCATGTAGAGTTTCCCTGCCTAATCACTTCCAAGAGTCCTTCCAGGCAGACAGAGTTAGAGGAAACAAGAGCAGACTGACAGACTCTTGGAAAGCTTAACACAATTATATGGTTTCTCTGCAGCGGTGCATTTGACTTTTGCTTTTCGTAATGTCACCAGTGATCAAAAAAATAAATTAAATAAAATAAGTAATTGCATGAAAATGTCAAGAAATTGTGGGGTGAAATGTGTTTAAAGTTGAGAATAGTATAAAAAGCACAAAGTGCAAGTTGTGCCTGACAGCTGTGAATGTAGGCACAGTAAATGATTAACACTCTATCTTGTTGTTTGTAGATGAAATCATAACAGTAACCAGGATATTCGGACCCTCATCTGTTCATTGTTTCAGCTTCCTATGTTTTGCTGGTTGGCATGGTGATGAAAGGATGGGAAATACTCAGGAATGGTGCACCATGGGCACAACGTAATTGCTGAACTGATGAAAACACTTGCCATGTCAGCATGAGAGGTACTGTCAAAGATGATGGCCTGTAGTTTGAGGGCAATAAACATTTATTGGCAACGCAAAAGGTTGGTTTGATAACATCTTTGGAACTGGTGCATCTGGTGCTGATGGACTTACAAGATGGGGCTACTTAAAAATTATGACTGTGTAAACCCATGACCCTTTATTAGAGCTCAATATAATTTCAAATCTATTTTCAGTTCATCGTTGCCTTGTTAAGATCAAACATCCTTCAGATACATTAAATCACATTAATCTTAAATTGTATTAAATATAATCAGAATTATTTCTCCATAGAGAAATTGCTAATAATGAGCATGAAACTGGCAGCATATGAGCTGCTACAGTTTTCTAGTCTTGCTAATGCTAATGTGCCATCTTGAAGCTGAAAACCTTATTCTCATCAGTGTTGTTTAAATCATTAGAAAACAATGCAATGGTGTCTTGCCTCGATAATTTGATTTCATTTTCGTCCAGTCAAAAACCGGTTCCTGACATTCAACATTTTGCAGGTAGTAACTGTTTATTAGTTGGTATTTTGGGCCATAATCAGCGTAATAGTGAGAGGTCAAAAATGTTCCAAAATGATTTAATTGTTCCATGCTACCTCATGACACAGTCATTGTGTACTGTACTTAACAGTCAAACATCTGTCTGTGCCTTACTCCATTCTGGTAAAAAAAAAAAAATCCAGTGTAGCACCTGACTCAGCACGGTCAGAAATTACAGACTAACAGACCTTTTTTTTTCTTGGAAAAATAAATCACAGCCTTTGCCTCAACAAAGCCAACTCAAATGCACGACAATATAGGGTGGGGAGATCATGGCTGGACTACAAGTATGTGCTAAAGGATCGTGTCGAAACAAATGACGGAAAAAGAAGACTCAGCAATATGGCAGTGACCTGTTTTCTGTGCTCTCCAAACAAGGAAGCTGCCATCACAATGCCTTCATGTACTGTGGCAACAGAGAGGGGCACAGAAGAGTAATCTCCGAGTGGTCAGCGCTGTTTGTTTGTACTAACGGGGCTTAACTAGTGGCAGTGTAACAGGAAGAGGGTCTTAAGTTGTTATAACATTGTGATGTGGTGGGTTTGATGTTAGATCAGTGACTCTACACAAAATCCTGTGAAGGTGAAAGTAGGGTTGGACGGTGTGATGTTTTTAATCACAGCATATTTTTTTTTTGTTGCTTAAATGATAATGAGAGCGCACAATATACTGTGTTAGCTCCTTAGGATTTCAACCAAATCTGATTTAAATGTAGTACAAGATTGTGTTTTCCTTATAACAGCTGTAGTACTTTGTTTCAGGTGAAGTATTTTCCATTTGATGTTGGTCAGACTAGTGCGGACTAGAGAGACCAATACATAAGAACTGATGAAGCCGCTTGGATAAGAGGCGAAACGTCTTCCACAGACAAATACAAGTCCAGTTGCCTTCGATTTAATCTGAGAAAGAGATATCCATTTGATGTTGCATCTCATATTTTCAGTGTTTTCACTGCTGTTAGAGCCGTCTTTCAACATTTTCGATAGGCGCCATGTCTTTCATTGATGCACAAATAATGCATGTAAAAAGGTTTCGTGTTTTGTGTTTGACATCATAATTGCTCATTGTCAAATATCTCCTTTTTCATCCACTGTTTCTCATCAGATGTTTGTTTTGGGCTAAAAATAGACATTTACACCGAATGGCTAACATACTCTATGACATGACAAAATCCATTGTTTGATAAATAGTAAAATGGTCATTATCAAACCATTTTATTAATAAGGGGGAATGAGGAAGTGATTATCTGGGGAAAAGCAATAATTGTCAGTTATTGCATTAATAGTTCAGGCTCAACAGCTTTTGCCAGTGTAAAACAAGTTCGAGATAAGCCTGGGGAGACAAAGAAAGGGAGAATGAGGGTCCATTTCTTATTTGTATCCTTGTTTCCCCAACTTGCATTTCTTCCTCCTCCATCATTTCCTGTCAGAGTGGGGTGGAGAAATCAAGGAAACACGGTTTTTGTGAAACAGACCTTCCTATCCAGACAAATGTTCTTCTGTAGTGCTGCCAATTGCTGATGATTGGTACACAGCTCTGTACTGTATATTTGTCATAAAGTTAAAAGCTTAAAATTGAAATGTTTAAGTTTTCCAACAGATGAACACATTTACAACAACCTCAATTTAGCCAATGTACACATGAATCAAACAACAATGTGTAATTGTATTTCACTTACTTACAGGTGTTAGCCGCAGTATAAATTTATTTTTCAAATAAGTCAGAGCTGTTATTATATACAGATGTATGAGGCTGTGGTCTTTTTAAACACTTTGGAGGTGCAGTTGTATCTAAGGCTCATTGTTTTCAATTATTGGGAATTTTCACCTAAAATACCTGAATTCTTTTAAATGAATTGATTGTTTAAACTGACTTACGCCCGGATTTGCTTTTAATCTCCTCCCAGCAGCATAAAGCGAACTGTGACATCCTTATGGCTGATAGAGGATATGAGGGTATGAAATAAGGGAAACTAAATGCACTTAAATAGGAAGAATCAACCCAGTAGTAGGAGTCTACTATGGCAGACAGACAGTGGAATGAATTGTGTATGGATAATTGAGTCTTGTGTACTGCACAGCACTGTTCCATTTCAACAACCTCTTAACTATATACAATGTTTTTTCTGTATTTAACACAACAGCTATTGAATGAAATGTATAAATAGAAATGATAGAGGTTCAAATCAGGTGCGTGGGTGTTATGAATGTATTGCAGGACTAACGTTGTTAGGATAGCTTAGATCTTGCCCGAAGGCACTGGTCAGATGGGATGTTTGTAATTGACTAAACCTCAAGTTAAACAACAGAGACACTGTTATCCAACACACATTTCTTTTTAGAAAGAAAGTGGGTCAACCTCATTAAGCCCTTATATCAGTCATGATGTGATCACTTACAGCCTCTTTGTAAGGGTCAGTGTTTTCTGCTTTTACCAACACTCATTGGAAAACCCACTAGTTCTTTTCTGAAGAGGTGATCACTTGAAATTCATTTTCACAATCAGTTTCCTCATTTATCCAAAAGCTGATGTGTTTCCTGCTGCAAGAAAACAAACTCACAGAGATCTTTAGTCAAGGCTTAGTTGTGTTAGTTAGAGGATGCTTGCTTTCTATGCCAGAAATAAAAGGTGAAGAGAAAACCTAAACAAATAAACTTCGGATCTTGAATCTTCATTATTACTTAAAAATCAAAAGTTAAAGTGTTTGTTATCATCCAAGTGGCATTTTTTAATCCTTTAAATCCTTTTTCACACAGTGGATTTTCAGTTATTAAGATTTTTATCTAATTTTCACAAAAACAAAACAATAGATTTTTCAAATAACAAGACTAAGCAGTACTAGTTTTGCTGGACTGCAATCCAAGTTTAGACTTGAATCACAACGGTTATCTATAACTCAATACTGTATACATGTGATGGCCTACTGTGTAGATATAGACAGAGGACTGAAGCTGCTGTTGCTCTGCTAATCAGCTGCTTTCACTACACAGCTTGTGAGGACACTGTGTAAGGGACATTCACTCTATGAGCCTGCACTGGATTTGTTGTCTGGCAAACATTAATCAGCAATACCAGCATGCTCAGTTCACTTTGAGGATGAGAAAAGCCCAGAGATCTATTACTACTCGAGGTAATCTTTAAGTAATATTGCAGTTTTTTTAATATAATGCAAAGCACTGTGCAAATGTTTTTACTAAAAGTTAAGATAAATCAAATAAAAGGCATAATTTCAAATATTATGCCTTGAATACAACTAACTCGATAAAACAGAAGAAAGAAAAAAAACTATGTCAAATCAGTATTTGGTGTGACCACACTTTGCCTTTAAAATAGCACCAATTGTACAAATGATACTTGTGAATAGTTTTTCATGTTAGTTCGAAGGCAGGTTGTTCTAAGCTTCTTGGAAACCTTGTCACTGTTCTTCTGTGGCTCTAGGATGTGTGTCAGTGTCTTGTTTCTCTTCATGTGATCTCAGAATGACTCCATGAGATCAGGGCTCTGTTGGGGCCAGACCATCTGTTACAGGACTCCTTGTTCTTCTTGTCACTGATGATAGTTCTTTATGACTCTGGCTGCATGTTTGGGGTCATGTTTGTCATCATGCTGCCGAATGACTTTGGGAAAAATCAGATGCCTCCTTCATTGTTTTGCGCGATAGATAAGGGTTATCTAATCCACACATCTAAAGTGCACAAAACTTTTGCACAGTACTGTATAAAACATCCATATTGCCAATAGTTTTTGGGTAGTTCCACTATTAAGTATGGTGAAGTGTGTACTGTCAGTCAATTCTCTAGAAGTACAGATCAATATCCACATTGGACCCTTGAGCTGTATTACTGGGCAGCCATCAGTACATTTAAATTCAGCCTGGTCCACTCCACCATTCCAGTTGTGTTAAACTGCTAAAATGATAATAATTATAATTTGATCACCAAATAAAGTATGTTTTCTGTACTTCATCTCGGAATTTTACCAGCCTCTGACGGGAAGTGTTGCTGAACCCATCGACTTCATCACTGTCCAGAAGTAAATAAAGATAGAACCTTAAAACCGCTCAACTAAATCTACATTTTCAACATACATCTACCATGTTATTTTCAGCCTGCCTAACAACAAACATATCAGCTACCCTCACTTCCAGGTACCATCTTTCTCATTTTAGTAAAGCAATTCATGTATTAGCATTAGTGTCACTTCTACTGTAGGTGGAAAATACAGATCAAGGTTGTTGAAGAGACTCATGTCCCAGCATCCTGAGACCTCTAGAGGGGATGCAAAACATACAGCTCCTCTCCACTAACAAAAACAGTGTTTCTTAGGAACCTTATTAATTACAACAGGTTTCCATTGTGCAGTTTTATTTCCTGCCCTCTAAGGATAGATGGTGTGAAAATAGTCTTTTCTCTACATGACTGCTTCCATTATGGTTTGTGAGCCTGTCAGTGTCGTTAAGTACTGCCAGATATTTGACAAAATAATCTTATTAGCCTTTTCTTGAGCTTTCAACCGCATCTCATGGCCTCCATCAAAGACCACATGTCCATTTGCTGATGAAGACCGCATGACACGGATAAAAGCTCCAGAACGTTAAGATTATTTCGTCCAACTTTCATTCTCAACTGTCAAGTATATATCTTTAAATGGCTTATTTTAGGTTCTATTGAACAGACACTATAAATAGATACAAGTCAGCAAACAAAACATGGATAAATAACCACTATTGCAACATATTAGCAATACACTAACACCTAGTGTACTATATTAGATTCTATTAACATACTCAGACATTTTCTTCTTTAACTGCAGATATTTGAAGTCTAAAATATTCTTCTTTTTGGCAGTTCAGCCTTAGGCTAGTTTATGGTGATATCACAATTAATAGTATGCATTTGTCTTATTAAAAAATAAAAGCTCTTACATTATGATTGACTACTACCTTGTAAAAGTGTAATTTGCCATTAAAAGTTCCTTTATACGTACAAAGACATTGTGATGTATGCTGGGTGGCTGTTTTACAATATCGTGTCAGGTTCTGAAGAAATGTTTGTGTTGTGATATTGTTACACTGTTATTATGAACAAAATATTGTGGTGGTATTGTGTCGAAAATTACCCCATGGTGATCACCTCTATTTAGCTTGTTAGGTGAAAATATGTATACTCTGTATTTTATTGTTATTAGACCTATTGAGTCTTGACTGACAAATTGAGCTGTCATTAAAATGGCAGACCTCACAAACTTGTATTTTCCATTCATGTTGAGCAAACACTGTTATATGGGCTGTGTTGCTCGCTTAACACTGAATCCAAAGTCCTGGCAATTTCTTTTATGTCTCCATTCTTTTCTGGCAACCAAATTAAACCTGCAGAAATTGCAACATCGCTCACATCAAGTTATTAAAGAACATTGGTTTAGGTGCATCACGTATCCCTCCAATCTCTCTGTTAAGAAAACCACATTATGCCCTTTCTACATGAAAGCATGCTTTAAATAGAAATGCGTGACCACTTGGTTACACAGAGCAGACGGGTGGCACATGTGATTGATCAATAAGCATTTTAGGGGAGCAACGTGAGACACCAGCCAGTTACACAACTCCAGTTCAGCTGTCATACAAAACCACCCAGTGCCACTTTGACAATATATTTCAAATCATTTTTGCGTTAAAACATTAATCTTTCTCTTCACAATTTTCCTCTTCTGCTCCCTACATTATCTCCTACCTGTGCAAATAGAATACATTGATGTTCTACAGAAAACCTGAAGGAAAACTTGGATTTGACCACAGGGGTTGTCAAGCCTCCAAATGTTGGAAATTGGAAAATACAGATTCTAGCTTGGACAAATGAATCTGATTCTCAGCACTGCCAAGTTTATGAAAAAAGTTTAAAGAATGAATCAATCTCAGTGTGAAAAACATTTGAACAGAAAAAAAAAAATTATTGATATCACTACAACCTCTGTTACAAATATGTCTAACATAATTTCGAAGATCAAAAGTGTGATGGTGCCCTGCTGTCTGCAAGACAGACACCTCAGGTTTTATGTGTGTGCCTGTGCTGTCTATTGATTCAAACCGGAAAGCTTAATGGTTTGGTTCATCTGTGGATTGATGCCACATGCTGCACACCCACTGACACCCACTGACGTGAACCAACGTGAACAACAGAGGAGATCGCTGCCATCGGTCAGCACCAGCACAGGGGGCACTAATGTGGGCAGCAGTGACAGAACACATCCGTCCTTCCTGACTCCCCAGGGTCTCTGCAGCATGCCACGTGTCTGTTAGATAGCTGCCCATACTGCCTTTTCCAGCTGTGCCATAGCAGGGCCGGAACAGAGAAGAGAGCCACTGCAGAATACAGTGTTTGAAGCTACAAAAGGTGATATAATTATGTGGATTTTTTTTTTAAATTAGACATAATGCATAAACTTTTTTCAGTGTCCTTAGATCTTTTCTTCAAACAGGGAAAAAAAAACAGAGGAGGGAATCCTCTTCCAGGACAACAGACAAGCAATAGATGTGTGTATAGAATAGAGAAACAGAAGACATATCTCAGAACTTTGGCAAAAACATATCATAACTATCTGCATTGGCCGTATGGTTGAGGTGACCTTTTAAGCACTGAAATTATAGCAAGTTACCAAATTGTAACATTTACCTTTAGACTCTTCAGAGGTGATTTAATCTGATACTCCAGCCAACTAAGGCTATTCTAAACAGAGCAACCAAAGTGAATAACTACAACAAAGAAATGAGAAAACGTGCTTTTCTTACGTTCAGGCATGATGTGATGCATGGCTACAGACAGGAAGAAGATGGCGTCGCTGTAATAAGCTCCAGAGCCAGCACTGAAGTGCTTCTGCATGGCCTCCACAATAGGGAAGAGCTTCTGTGTGAGAGCCACCACGTCATGAAACAGCACCTGTGGGGAAGATCAACACAGTGAAATCAGGTCAGTACAACAATCTCCAAACTTCAGAAGAGCTTGAAACTAAAATACTGTTTTTTTAGACCATTAGTACATATAGTCTACAGTTTTCTTTTGGGTTTAAACTTGTGTTTCCCTGGTCTTAAAGTTTGCGTTATTATAAGACTGTACTGAGAGAAATGAATAGTGAATATATCTAATAAACTGAGCTATTTGGTAAAAAGTATCACAATATTTGAATCTGTCAGTACTGACCAGCCCATTACGGCCGGAGGCTGCATTTTATGATAAGAATCAGAGGTGCATGGGACATCTTTCCAAACAAAATCTCCTGGACCTTTGCAGAACATGTGGACAACAAATGAAACAGTGTCTCAAATACTCACTGAACAAATCCTGATGACTATAACATCATAGTGTGGAGTGAAATTACTAACCTTTGGAATATATTCTTAATGAAATACCTGACTAAATTTGGATAAACCCATTAACTTTTATGTGTGTATAGTTTGAAAATCCGAGTAGGAAAAATTGACATGACTATGGAAAGTGGCTCAAAAGAACACTGACCTCTGCAGACAACTGTTTTCTAGATGCAAGGTAAGCCCTTGCACTTTGTTTTGAAGAGCAGTTTCCCTATTGAGAGCGAATAGATGTCTTTAGCTTAAATGATCTCTTGGAGATGACATTAACAGCTTCTTTCATCTTTTCAACAGATGAGACAACTTCACAGAATTGAGTGGAGACGTCTGCTCTCGTGGTTTGTATGGCTGTGAGAATATTACCTCCATCGGCTATGTAATCTCGAGACAGCTGACAGTGCTATTGTTATCGTTTCGTTTTTTTCAGCTCAGAGCTTGGCCTGAGCACAAATTTTTTCTGCTCCTAAGATTGAGCTCATAACTGGAAGCCCCACTAAGCCACACTCAAATAAACCTTTTTACTGTCTACAGTTCATCAAAAGGACCATCGTCTATTAGGAAGAATAAAACCACCAAATGTTTTGTTGTACCACGTTGGCTTTTTAAGGTTTTGGTCAGACAAGTCACACTGTTCTACAAACCAAAGTATATTAAATGCTGTCGTCTTGGGTCGAAGTTTCCTGCCTCACTGTGCTGCTTCTGTGAGCTTTAAATCCCACAGCAGCTGTGAGGCAGCAGTTTCTGCTCTGATCATGTACAGTAGATATATCCACAGATTACTGAAAGAGGATTTACAAAAAATGAAAAATACAGTAAGCACTGATTATCATTAAAGCTTTCCAGTAGGAGAAAAACTAAATATGATTCTGATTTGGGGCAAACAGTATTTCCTGAGGAAAGGCTTTTCTGTTTTAAGCCTGACATCAGTAAGTGTGTATGTTACAGGCTTCATATAAAACCTGGACAATATGGCGGCTGTAATATAAATCAGACCCATGTGCCTCGATGGGAAAACATCATTTAACTATCCCCCAGATTAAGGTAAGCCCATGGAAATCAGTGCTGTATAAAATCATTGTCATGGGTAGAAGTAATATTTCTAAAGGTAGTAAATAGTGCTCACTATCTGGGACTGCAATGGACACATTCAAATTCCATGCATTTATGATATTTTCTTTAACATTCAAAGCAGCCAAGTTGCATCAGTATGCTCTTATCTGACTATGAATTTGTGTTCACCGTTTCATGTCGTTTCATGTTTCACTTGCAGTTTTGAAAGACTACAACAGTTGCAACAGAAGCGGGCGTCTCATTTCCACTTGTTGCTGCTCTGGTGTCCACGTTTCGCTATGCAGAATAAAACAAAAAATAAAAAGTAAAACCTAAAAGCTAATGCTCTCTGTGTTATGACACAACCAATGCAAGTCAACGGACAAACCAAATGAAGATATGTGATTAAAGTCAAGGGAAAGTAATGTGTTTTTACACAATAATATTTTTTGCTGCATAGAAAGAAACCTGGCAAGACAGGATCAACAGTAACTATGGATGAAGAAAGTTAGTTGAGGACAGCAAATCCTAAATTAAACTTTTATGGCATGCTTATTTTTGGAAGGGTTTTATATATTTCATGAACTATTTTGTAAAATTTCCCATGAAGAATTAATGTAGAAAACACAGAAAATCCATAATTTACAATAAATCCAAACTTCCCCACAACTGTGCCACAATAAATTAAAATAAATCTTAAACTTATTTGCTTTTATATTTCTAACATGGACTGCAATTTACAAACCAAACATTTGACATTCTGATCTGGAAAAAAATAACAAGCCTATCTGCACTGGCACAGAGAAAACTTATCACAGTGAAGTAAAGGCCTTAAGTTTGTGGAAGTATTTCTGAACGGATTGACTGACCACACAGTTCCATTGTATAGACTAATAAACTGTGTACTGGCTGTCAGCTTTTTGATGCATCGGATTAATTTGGGAAGGCCACCCAACTCCAAACTTCACCATCTATTTTTTTTTTTTTATATTTTGCTTTCAAAGGCGCAAATGACAAACAGTTGATGGCAGACTGCTATTTTACCATGTGAGCAGCTATTATTGCATCCGCTCTGTAGCTTACACAAGAAGACCAACAGACATCAATGTTTTAAGATGTTTTTTTTTGGAAATACATAAAAAAGCATTAAATGTAGCCACTGCTCGTGCAGCGGGTCCTTCGATAAAGGGACCAGAACCACAGGAGTTCACTGACTAACCAGCCTTGAAAACTGAGATGCTTTAACGCAGAAGTAATGCTCTGTTGCAAATCGCAGCATGGTGCGGTTTGCATGGTATTTTATACTTAGAACATGTGGCTTGTGAACAACAAGTAAAGCAACAACCCTTCCCCAGGAGTTGAACACAAATGAATTCTCAACATGTGAGATACAGAGGCTTATTGTTGTAAACATGGAAAGGGGATCTAATGTTTGGTGACATATTTTAATCAAGTTAGAAGAACATTATACTTTGCCTAGAGACTATTGCTTTCCTGTTTACACCCCCCACCCCACCCAGATTTTTTCACACATCAGATTTTGGGACACAGTGACAAATGCCAAGTAGCTGAACATAATTTTTATTCAGTGGTAAAATAAATACCGTTCTGTTGTATTATCTATACTTGTGACACCTCTGGTATTCAGTCTATGTGGCCAAATATTATCATTATCTCACAAACAAAACCAGCTGCACAAAGCTGACTTGAGAGACTGGACATGTTTGGCAGTTGTTGGCACGTTGTGCTGCTTTTTGAAGGGATGCCAGTACTGAGCAAAATTTCCTTTTTTGACTTTTGTGGATTACTTAACATAACTGGATGAGAGTATGAGAGGGGGAAATTGAGAACCTTAAGCCTGTATACACTTGAGACATATCGTTCCCTGTCAGTAACATTTACTGTCTTTGCATGGGTAGGATGATAGAAGATAAATGTTCACTAAGTGGAGTCCCCGTTAGCAGGACATTATTTTCAGAGCATCTGAATAAAGATGTGAAGACACAGTGTTAACCCTTAGCTGCTCGGCCTTTAACATACACTGTCCCGACTGTGGAATGCTTTGGTTTGGTAATGCTACTTTAGATGTGTTTTGGTCCGTTTATTTTGGGTACATTATTTTCTGGCTTGTGCACATAAATCGGGGTGTCAGGTAATAGGATGAACCCAAACTATTCTCTCTGTCCTATCTGTATCTTTGCCACGATTTCTCTATGTGAATGTTACTGCACATCCAGAGAGAAAGTGGCTGCACCTCGGTCAGAGGTGGCAGAACTGTATTTCATGATCCATTATCTCAATCCATGTTTAACAGCAGTGGTCTGGAATGATACCATGAGATTAATAAAAAAATAAAAAAATAAAAAGCACTAGGTCTACAGCTTGTGGGGAAAAACTAAGCACAGTATGAATTTATAGAGCATGTTAATTTGATTTAATAAAGCAGAAAACTCATGTAAGAGTTATGAGAACTGTTTTCCCTAGGTCACTATGTACTAACTAGAGCCTGACTGATACAGTATTGATATTTTTGGCCTATTTTATCATCATCACAGATCGGCATCAGAGCGTACGTCAGCACTTAAGTAATAAGATATTGCAGTACATCATTACAGACAGCTAAAGATGTGTCTTTTTAATTAGGGGGGGACATTCAGGGCCTTTGTTTGAGAGTGAACAGCAGTGAACAGTTTGGAATTTCTGTACAGCCCACACCACCAATAATAACAGCACCACAGCCTTAGGTTGATCTGTAAACTTGAACTCATGTCTTAGAAACTTAAAATATCTCACAAATTTACACCATATTTCTACAGCAACTCTCTGTTTCTAGATGATGCCGCTGACATTCTTTCAGGCTTAAAGTAGATACAATCAAAAAACGTGTTTCTTCCTGCCAACATGTTTTTGTATTTGTTTATGTTGCTGTTAAGTAAGAACCCTTACAAAATTTTTATTTTTTATATAATTTATAAAATACCAACATCTTGCTAATACTGCCAATACTTTGTGCTCCCCCTGTCCTACAAATGGGTTTTGTATTTTGGCTAACGTCCATAGTTATACACAGACTGACTATTAGTATTGGCTGAGTAATGCATTAAAGGAAGGGGTGGGGGTGGGGAGATAATCTCTACATGCCTTGAGCTGTATTTTTGAAAAAGAGACCTTATCTGGTTCTGTCTAACAACCTAGTAACACAACAGATCCAACACACAACACTTTTTATATTACTGTAGCAGGTCCCACAGCATTTCTCCATCCCATGTCAGACCTGAACAGTAAAGATGTCCAGTATTTTACATTACAAACTTCAACTGTTCTCCTACAAGACTTTGAGCACAGTATAAAGTGTAGAGAGTGAAATGAACATTGAAACTGCCAAGATGGCAAGCTGAGCAAACCTCTAAACAATCCAAAGCAGGCATGGGATCAGTCTAAGCTAATAGAGAGATGTAACATCCACACACCAGATGTTGTAGATGATTAGACATTCCTGAGAGAAAATGTCTGGCTGGTGAGGAGGATTTAGGATGGGATAAGTAATTTCTAAACAAGTGTATGATCTTGTGCTCTGTGAAGAATATAAAAGAGGAGAAAAAAAACGCAGGCATGTAACAGAAAGAGCAACTGAGAGGGAACATAATCTTCTCTTTTGGCAGAAGGAGCAGAGTTGGGAAGGGATTTGTTTGGCAGGCCAACACTGCCCCCATGTGTTTCAACTCTAAACCGCATCTACAGCCAATGTGTTTCTCTAAGAGGAGGACTTTCTTATTTGGATAGAGGGGTCAGAGTGCAAGTAAGTGCTAGACATGTTGTTGGACAGTGTAAAAAATCGAATTAAATCATTACTAACATATTTAGAGCAGTCTCCACCTCTCAAAAATGAAATACACCAAGTGAATACCACCTCAAGTTCAAATAAAAACTCAAAAACCCATGTGAAATTGGGGCCTCAAAATGGGGTCACAAGTCAAAAGACATTGAGAAAATCCCAGTGTTACTGAAATGTAATATAATTACAAGCAATCCACCCAAAATATTCTTAGATTTCTTATTAATTTCTGTATGAAATATGCTGGGAAATCAAGTTGAATATAAACAGTCTGTCATAAATGGTGTATTTATGTCCAGTGGGGCAGGAATTAACGCTGATTATAATTATCGATCAATCTGACAATTGTTTTTCTGATGTATCGGTTAATTGTTTGGCCATTACTGTTTTTTGAAAGCCCAAGTGGACATGGTTGTCAACTGCCCAAAAACCGAACATTATTGCTTTAGTATAAGACAAAGACACACAGCAAATCTTCACAATTGAGAAGGTAAAACTAGGGAATGTTTGGCAGTTTTGCTTAAAAAATGTCTTAAACGGTTAACAGATTAAAAAAATATTTGCCACCTAATTTTCTCCCAATCGACCAATTGATTATTCAACCAATTGTTTCACCTCTTTTTCATCAGACTCTGCAGTGCTTAATGCTGAAGCAATAATAGATGTGTATCTAGGGCTCAGGACAAAAATCTTAATACCAATATGAATTTCCTTTAATCTGCCCTCACGCAATTTGATAAATATACTTCATAATGTACAATGATTGTAATGCATATAAAAGGCAGCTTTAGTAGAAATTAAATTTCCATCCTCCATCCTCTGCAAAAAATGGGTTTAAATTCAAACATCTTAAAGATTTCTTATGTCTTGAAACCAGTAGATAATTGATAAATGGGCTGCCTACCTCATACTTAAATGTTGCATCGAGGAGAAATTCCTGCAGCATCCTCTCTCCCAGTTCTTGGCTGGCCTGGTCACTCACAAAATGAAGCACCAACACCTCTCCTTCCAGAAAGTGTCCGTGCTTCACCATAGACAACATGGCTACCCTGAACTTGTCCTGAAGGCTCCGGCTCTTGTCCACCTTGGTGAACATCATGAGTGCGTGGTAGCGTTGGTCAGCAGCCTCACTGTCAACTTTCTTTGACCTGAAACCCTCGCTCTCTTCTCCCCCTACATCTTGGCCTTCCCCTCCTTGCTCCTCCGATCCAGCTGTATGTGAGAGCCTGGTGTCCACAGTCAGATCCGCATCATTTCTGTTGGTGTTGTGGCTGGCCTGGGTCTGCTTGATCCTCTTAGTGGTGCTGGAGAAGTTCTGCTTCTCAGAGCCAAAGTAGTAAAAAGCTACAACAGCAAGTGCAGCAGCCAGAAGAAGCACAAACTGATAGGACCTGAATGTACTGATCCTACCCATGATTCTGGCTACCAGTCTTAGGATGCCCATATCTTCCTGTTGGTGTCATGAGAATGGGGGTGTAAATGAGAAAACATTCACCATTTTGCGTCCTTTCAGTTCATGGTTATTTTTCATAAGTTGTCAACATTCTCCTGTAAGAGAAAGAATACTCTTTTTAGTCTTGTCTTGACACATATTTTGATAAATGATTAATGAATTGAGTCATTTTTCATGCAAAAATGGTGAAACAAGAGGCCAATTCCAGCTTCTCAAATGAATGGATTTCCTACTTTTCTTTGTCATGTATGTTGTAGGGCCTTTTTTTTTGACATTTCATTATTTTGACTAACTGATCAGCAGATTATTCGATAATGAAAATAATCAGGTTTAGTTTTGAAACCATCCTTGTACCTATTGTTAAATTAGAGCATCTTTTTGATGCCCCCTACTACAAATTGTTGTGGACTTTGATGAGCTTTTATTTAACACTAGTATATTATTCACTTGAACAAAAAAATATTTGAAAATAAAAAATGTGCATTGACTCTGTTTGCTTAAGTTGATCTGTACTCCGCACCCTACTCACCGACTTTTAGAGGTCAGGTCAGAGCATATTTATGCCTATTAATTACATTTTACTTGACCTACTAATCTGTTTTGTTGTATATAGGTGTATTGATCTAGATTTTTTTATTTTCTTATTTTGGGTTTAGTTTGCATGATTTTAGTCTTGGTTTAAAGGTTTTATGTTCAACTTTATATGTTTTATGTAAGACTTTTAACATCTTAAAATAATTGAAAAAAACATTTTATTCCTTGGATTGGTGTATTTTATAGACCCAAACTATTATTTTGGGTATTGTTTTTAAGCCTTGCCAATTAAACATGCGATTCGGGGTAAATTGTATGATTTCGAATATTTTATTGTTATTTATTATCTTAATTATAGATTGATACCTAAATTAAATAAATGCTGGTTCCGTACGTAATCTAGTGGTCAACTCTGACACTTACAAACCTATAAAATCCCATCATTACCATGCACAGAAAATAAAATTCACATTTAAGGAGAAAGAGTTACTGATCCACTTGCCTGTCTCATGTAGCTCTATGCAGTCCAATCCTGACAGTTTGACCGGGAATTAGACTTCCCCGTGTTACTGGATCCTTTTAAGAAGCGGTACTACATCGGCTAACGTCAAACTGAAATTTAATGGCACCGTTACCGTTCACGCAAGTCCATATAGTCAAAATAACCGCAATGACAAACGCATGAGCAGCAACCTGTTGACACTGACTACCCCCGAGGATGCTAAGTTAGCAAGCCAGCAACGACTTTGCGCCCAGATGTGGGTCGTTGAGTTGCCCTCCAAACGCTTTGTTGGCGCATGACTAAGCACTGTTTGATTTGTTTAAAAATCAAAGACGTGTATGTGCATAGCTTTGTCGATCTGAAACTACCACGGTGTTTGCACAGCTGGGTGATTTAGCGAGACAAAAAAGGCAGTAATGTTTGCCACAGAATGCACCAGCTAGCACGGGATAGCAACACAATCCTGTGACACAGCCTTAACCACACCCACTCTGGCTGAGACGTATTCCGAATCATGCTGCCTTTACGTGCTATCGGAAAAAAAGGCAACCTGTATTTTTCTAAAGACACTCTCCACACGTTTTAGGATATTTTGCTTTGAATAACAATTAGTGTCAGATATAATTTTCCATCGTTCACAGTTCTAGAAAAAAAACCATCTACTCCTTCACGCTTACTCCCAAATTTATGAATATGCTAATATTTTTAATTTCAAGACTTGATGAGGATAGAAATACACAAGAGGGTGTGGTGTGGTTGCATGCCAGGGAAATTCTGTATACCTCCACTAATTCATTGACCTGGAGGGATTTTTGTTGGAATATTATTCAGTTTTTATATACCCTAAACCGAAATCCAAATTAACTGTGACCAAGTACTGTTGCAGGAGGGAGTGTTGGTGAATAGAAGTAGAATATGCCCACATACTGTCCACATGCACCGTTAAGCCAAAACATTAAAACCAGGTATACTAGTTTAAATGTCATGGCATATGAGTGAGTTACTAATCCTGTATAGGTCCTCAAGGCTTCTCAGATATTCTTTCCTGGCTTCTGGAATATGGGGGCAGATCAGCAAACTCTGTTCTCTGAATGTTTTATGAAATGTCTGTATTGTTTGAGGGACATTTGCTTGTAACAGTGTTCATATACATTGTGGTAAAGGTTAGAGCTGCAATGATTAGTGAATGAATCAATCAGTCAATCAACGGAAAATCTTTCAGCAATTATTTTGCTAATGGATCTATTTATTATTTATAGAGCAAGTTACAATGTGCTTCACAATAAAAATAAAGAATAACCGTAATAAATCAGAAACATTAATCTAAAATAAGATAAATAATTAAAACAATTACAACAAATACCATGCGTTAAGAAAAAGCCATTAGATAAAAGTGAGTTATAAGAATAGATTTAAAAGTAAATCTTATCAGTAAATTGAATACCTTTGGGTTTTCAAACTTTCTCAAACTCAAGACATCACATTGAGCTGGGATAAATTGTGACGGACACATAAATAACAGTAATTCTTCTCAAGGAAAAGCGTCGGAGTAATTCTCACACCACTGGTAAATATCACCGGGAAACATTGTTATTATCATATCATATGGTCCCACTTACACGGGATCAATTGCATATACTATGACAGAACTCACAAGTACGAGTTTTCAATCTGCGCTTTAAAGCACCATTCCTGCCTCGCGACAGTTTCGGCCGCGGCATTGTTGCTCTCTGCTCGCGGCGGTTGATTTCTTGTCTGTAGCAAATGCCAACCACCCTCTATTTTACAGGAAAGATGCGCGTTTTTCTATTCGCCTAATGTTGTTTTCCTCGTAAACGTTTCGTAGCTCGTCTTTTTTTGTTTTAAATCTAGGCACGTTGCTAGCATATAGCTAGCCAGCTTGCTAACCAGTCGCGAAAATGAACTCCAACACGCACGTCATTCAGGTGACAAATGTCTCCCCGAGCACAACGTCCGAACAAATGAGGACTCTGTTCGGATTCCTCGGAAATATAGAGGAACTGAAGCTGTTTCCACCTGAGTGAGTATTATCCATTATACGTAGGTAAAACGTTGCCTTACCTAAGCTCACGCTGGGCTCCTCTTGAGGCCTTCCAGCACCGAGTAGGCCTCGTTGCACGGCTCGCTAATGTTAATGCTAACATTTGCCCGCGCCCTCCGTGAGCGGTAGTCGCTCCCAGCAGCACATACCGACACTACGGCTGTACGCTCTTGTTCAACCAATCTTCCGACAAATTTCTCAGTTAATCATTATGTGAATCAATTAAAGTGTCAGAAAAACGGTTAAAAGTGCTCGTTACAATTTCCCAGGTCATGCCTTTAAATGCCTTGTTTTAGACCAATAGCCCCAAACAAAAAGGTGTTAAATTTACATGGTTATCCAATTATTAAAGTATTCTCATTTTAGAAAAATAGTAAAATTTCTGCTAATGGGCAGATTGATCCATAGACGGATCGTTACAACTCAAATTAATACGTTTTCCTGTCGTGTGTTTGGGTGAATAGACCCCTCTAAATCCCTCTCTTCTGCAGCCACCAGGATGTAACGCGTCCAAATAACAACCAAGTGTTGGTAATGGTGTCAGGACTGACTCTATTGTCAATTATTCTCCCTGTAATATCTAATCAATCATTAAGAAAATGGTGAAAACATGTTCATCATAAGTTACCAAAGCCCAAGATGACAAATTTAACTTACATATTCTTTTTACTTCAAAACCTGAAAATATTCATTTTACGAGATAAAATGGTAAGATGTAGAAAATTCTCCCATTTTAAGGCCTGAAAAGTAAATGTGAAATAATTATTTGATGAATGAGTTAACTATTTTTTAGAAATGATTCATTTTCAAAAAATTATGTCTTCATTCTTTTAAAGTGGATATGTTTTTCTTTTTTTTTTTTTATATCACATTAAACTGAATACCTTTTGGTGTTGGACACAGTCTTCTGAAAGTTAGTTGATAAAGTAATCACCAGATTAATAATGCAAATAATAAGTTGCTACCCTGCTGAAAAAATTGAAGAGCACATGAATATCCAAATTAAACTCAAATTAGTTGTCTAATTGTATCAACATGTTAACTATGTAAAAAAAATTCTACAAATTCAGAAACTTTTTTTTCTGGCAATTTGCATCCTATACAATTAATTAGAAAAGTTAATTCATAAGCAGTGTTAATTGTTAATAAACATTTGTTTGCAGCTCATGTTGTAGCAGTGAAGAGCTGAGAAAGGGCTTTTTTTCTTTAAACCAGTAAATATAGTGCATTTTAAAATGGACAAACAAGTAAAAGTCAAACAAATATCATCAATAGGATGCTTGGATGGAAGTATTTTCATATTGACTTTTAGAAGGAATAATTGTTCTCTGCTTTGTATTTTCTTCTAATGAATTACACCTGGCTACTGTGCAGGTAGGAAATGTCTTAGACTACTTTTTTAGGCAAGATAACGATGCAACAACACAGTAACATTTCAGTTTTAACTCACTATATAAATCACATTACAAGCATCTAGTGAGAATTATGGGAAAATGTTGTGACAATACAACATGCTAGTAATATTTAACCAGCCTCAGTTTTATTTCAGGATTATATTGTGTAAGCAGAGGACACAGGACATGAGAGATTTTTCAGCTCATAATCCTTTATTAACTCAGTTGTCCCTGGGGACACAAACTAACAGTTTGAAGAGGGCATGTTGGGTCTCCTTGTTTGTATTCTTTGCACAACATATCTGTATTTTTTTCCAGTGACTCTCCCTTGCCTGTGACTTCACGTGTCTGTTTTGTAAAGTTCCTTGAGTCTGAATCGGTGGGAGTTTCTCAACACCTGACGAACACCGTCTTCGTGGACAGAGCCTTGATCGTGGTCCCTTTTGCTGAAGGTGGGTGTCTTATTGTATTATGTTACTCACATGGCTATCTGTGAACATACATCACAATGTGTAGGTGTATTTAATAGAATTGCAAACACTATCTGAGCCATTGTGAGTTTTCTGACCAAGCAAAATTAGCTAAGCTTTTCAGTGCTTGGCATTTCTAGGTATGTAAAAGGGAAATGTACATTTGTGTCCATGTCTTACAATCTAGCTGTAAACTTCTCTCTCTGTTATTTGTGTTGTGGTTTTCATAGTGGACAAGTCATTTGCAGAGAGCCCCTTCCTTGCTGGCTGAAAGTGGTCCTCTGCTGCCATCAGGAGATTAGAAAAAATAATGGCACCAGGCTCGCAAGCCCCCTTCTCTCTCTTGTTCTGCAGTAAAACATTAACTCTTTATTTTTTCTCCTCTGTTCAAGGCATCTTTTCTTTAAAACAAATTAGCCACACAACTCTTAAGCAAGATGAGGGGGTGGGGGAGAGGGTGCAGGGCAATCTCAATTCCTCACATGTTCAAAGTATTGTAGTTCATTTCAAATAACATGTACATTGATTTGTAGGCATGCACCAAACTAGGGATGCCCCGAGCAGATCTGTTTCACGGCCGTTCAAGGCATTTTTGAAATTGAACCATTTCTTATCCTCTGTTTATATTTTAACTTTTTCTCTCTGGATACACCACTTGTCAAAATGTCCCAGTGTTCATGAGCCAACACTTCAGGCTAAAAACAGTCATGTTACCTCTATTTCAACTACATTTTGCAGGTGTTGCACACTAACGGCATAACTTATGTTATGAACCACACATGTAACTGATCCAGACTGACTCTCCTTTGCCCATTCATATTTTATGCAACACTGTAAGAAACTATTAAAGATCCTGCACACAGGTGTTTTCAGATACTGGCTGATTAGACCTATATATATGTACACACATAGGTTGAAGTTGGGTGGGGCTATGGTGCCAGCTTGCTGAGGTCACCAAACTCCAGTGTAAGTTGTCCTGCCCTAACAGGTGCAACAAAACTTAGCAATAGAGTGAGGGAGATGTCAACCAAACACAGCCGTACAGGCCCACACTGTCCTGAACGAGGTCTAATCGGTCAAACAAGTGAAGAAACCTGTGTGGGTTCACGGTGGGTGTTTAATTTTCTTAATGCAGAGCTGTTCAGCAAACGCATCCAAACTGCACTGAGTTTTTAAAATGTACTCTTGGCCTGTTTAAGCCAAATATATGCTGTGCAACTGCATTACAAAGAAAAATATAAATACTGGATCAGGACTTGGTATTTGCAGATTCATAATACTAACTTGCTCAGATTGGGAATAAAAAGAAAGAAATGTTCGGGACCTCCCTACACCAAGCACAAAGCATGCAAGATAGATTAACTAATCAGCTCTGCATGCAAGACTAGACTTTGAAAGTGTGTTCCATCATCTACAGAGTTATTTTCAGCAGATGTTGTGGAAAGTTAATTAGAATATAATTTGGTTATCAATCATGATAAACGTATAAACTTCCTTTGGCTTTTACTTGGTTCATGTGCCAAAGCCTTGTAGTATTTATTTACACTGTGCATTTGTATTCCCAAATTTTCACTAACATACAAGATAAAAAGTAGAATTAAGCCTCTGCTTGATGTTGCAGTAAAAATGCTTATTTATTGACCCTCTCCACACATGACTCTGAAAGAGTTGAGTGAATCTCACGTTTAACAGTGGTGTTTCTTTTGTTGTTGTGTTTTACAGTTCTTTTTCCTGGTTCAGCCAGCCCTATATACCAGGCCCTGCTGAAAATGCCACCAACAGTTTTGTCTTCTGCAGCCTTATCCTGTTTCTCAAGTGTCCTTTCTGTTGTGTGCGTGTGTGCGCGTGTGTCTCTCTCTCTCTATCTCTCTCTCTCTCTCTCCCTCCCTCCGCCCCTTTTTAAAATGTAAAAATGTCAGATTAAAAATAGCCTATTTTCAGATTGCACAACCATGGATGATCATCTCCTTAAGATTTTCCCTTTTGATTTTACTGTTTGGTTTTCTTCAGCTTTGGGCACATTTTCATGATTTTATCATGGCTTTTGCTGGCATTAGCCCATAACTGTTTAATGCAGATTATCTTGGACATTGTTAAGTTATTTTGTTCTTTGTTTTCTTGTGACATACTGTCGGCTAAAACCTAGCAGTACTGTAGTTTGTTAGCAGTACTTTATCTGGTTGCGAAGTAATTTTTTTTGTGGTGGGATTGTACAAAGTAACCACCAACAAAAGCCCAGAAAAGGTAAAATGACTGAACCTTTTCTGTTTTTTGTATTGGTAGTGGTAAGTGATGTTGAAATGTACCCTTGTGTATACACCCCAATCATGAACTTTGTTTTCTGTATCTCAATGTTTTTGTGTGCTTTATAGCGAAGCAGCCGGCGCGAGTCGCTTGTTCATAAAACATCTAATGAAAGTTGAGAGCACATCCCACGGGACAACTGGCTGTGCTTGCTTACGTTTGGTTCATGACTTAAAAAACAAGTACAGGTGATAAAATCTTGGCAGTGTTGACCACAGTGTGTATTGTGACTTTTGAACTCATAGCTGCTAATCCTACAATCATACTTTGACAAAAAAAAAAAAAGTCAGGGATCAAGATTTACAGACAAGACAAAAAGTGGATTTTTATTATTTTTTTTATTTTTCACTACAGAGTAGTTAGACTGAGGTGGCTTGTCTGCAAGTCTTGTCTGAGTGTTTATCGATGTTTGCTTGGAGCAGGTACTGAAATGCTGTTGTTTTTCTCCAGGAGTCATTCCTGATGAATCTAAAGCTATGTCCCTGCTGGCTCCAGCGAATGCCGTGGCAGGAATGATGCCTGGTGGAGGCCTTCTTCCAACACCCAACCCTTTGGCATCAGTGAGTTCTTACATTAAGTTTGTCTTTAAAGTTTACATTGTGTTTTGGTATCTGAATTTAACCTTTTATTTAAAGAGCAGAGTGAGGATATTAGCATCTAGGCATATTAAGAAATGTGGGAAAAATAGCATACAACTTGTATATTATTGGCATATAAAAATTCACAGATATGGTATTGTGAAAATCTATTGATTTATTTAACTGAAATAAATCCATAGATATTTTTTTTGTTTGTTTTTTTCTTTACTATGGATGGCCACAATGTGATGTGAGCCTATTAAATACTTAGTGATAATGATTGAGCCATGTTTGTACCAAGACTATAACACATTACTGTCGGGATTGAAAAGGTTTCATTTAATGGGACATCTACTAACATTCTTGTATAACGTACTCCTTGTAATTAATACTGGATGGTGAGCTTTGTAAGACATATCTTGCACGTTTGGAAAACCATAAAGCACCACAAATGTAGTGTTTATGCCAAAAAACTCTTAAAGACATGACAAATCAGTAGCAAGTCAACTGTGCTATGTCGAGTGATGCATATCTCAACTGTCTTTGTGTAATATTTCAGATGGGAGGGACGCCATTTGGAGGTCTTGGAGCTCCCAACATGGAGCAAATGGCTGCCATGGGAATGCCGGGACCAAACATGAACCCCCAGGTGAGCATTCAATGAGCCACATTCATAGTCGCAGCAGATTCAAACAAAATTTCTCTGATGTTTTAACATTGTACTCATCTCTCTCTCAGGCTCTCTCTGCTGACTTCCTGAAGCTCATGCAGTCCATGGACCCCAAGTAAGAAACTATACACAATCTAATCCCGAGTATGCAATCGAACGTGCCTAAATATTTCTTTGAGAAAAATCTAAATGATTGATGGCCTTTGCAGATTGAATCCATTAGCGGCTGGACTGAACTTGAATCCAGGACTCAAGACTGATGCCTCCAATAAGGAGATTGAAGAGGCCATGAAGAGAGTCCGAGAGGCCCAGTCTCTCATTTCTGCAGCCATTGAACCAGGAAGTCAGTAGACTGTTTCTTGTATATAATGTAAAACACCAGCTTTGGTAGAACAGTTTTAATCTGGCTGGTTTATTGGATACTATAGTCTTTTCTTTATTTCTGTTAATAAGAACAGTTTGTTTCTCACAGCTTGGCAGGTTTTAAGATTGGAAAATGTATCACTTTAAAAAAAAAAAAAAAAAAAAAAACGTTGAAAATTGAGCGGTTTTTGACCAAACTAATCACAGAAACCCTTAGTTCCTATGGGGACCTGATAATTGACTCTTTAGGATGCTGCATTTAATGAAGACTACCTGCTAAATTTAGCAGTTTATAGTACATTATAATGAGTGAGGAAGTTTAACTCCTAAACTGTGCTCTTTTTCTTAAAGTGAGATGACCTCTAGAATTATAATTAACAATGACAAGAATTTGTGCATATTTATTTGTTATATGAGCAATCAGTCTCTACTACATGGTAAATATTTAACTTCGTTATTGTTTTTGTAGATAAGAAAGATGACAAGCGTAAACATTCCCGCTCCCGTTCACGGTCTCGGCGCAGACGGTCCAGATCTCGCTCGAGACACAGGTAAAGTTTACATTTGCATTACAAATTCTGCCACCAGACTATTAACATCAGTTCAACATTACAGTTGTGTTATTATGTTTTAAATTCTGTTCTGTTCATTTTGGCAGACGTTCGAAGAGCAGGTCTCGGCGGAGGTCCCATTCAAGGAGTAGGAGGAGGTCCAAGAGCCCACGAAGGAGGCGATCTCACTCCCGGGATAGAAGCCGCCGCAGTAGATCGAGGTCAGCATCTCTAATATTGTCTTCAGTACAAACATAGCTTCCTTTTTACTTTATTGGAAGACTTCCTGCATGTGTTGACTACTGCAACTACTGGAGACATGGACCCTTTTAGATGAAAGGATTTTTTTTTTTTTTTTCTCTCCAATAACCTCATGGGTTTGTCTTTCTGAATACAAATTGCTTTACAAAAAAATTCACTTGTAAGGGCTGCCAGTACATCCAGGCCTGCACGATATATCGGTTGCTGATAAGTAGGAAAATTAAACTATTCTTATTGTTGCGATGAGGGAATTTCAGCCAATAACAACGTTCGATAATGCAGAGCATGCTGCGGACGCAGCTTAAAACTCGGCTCTGAATAGTGATTCTTTCCCCTCTGGCCTTCCCCTCTGGCCTTCCCCTCTCCTTGTGTTGCTGCCTGTTTGCACAAAGCTTCCCACAGTACACACTTGTCAATAAGGAAATAAAGTCTGGCATTAATCATTCTAGAAAAAAGAGAAACTATGTGTATTACGTTTACAATAAATTAACATTCTTTATTCCAGGGACAGTGAAGGCTTTCAAAGTTTTTGTTTGTATTAGAAAAATTAAGTTAAATTAAATATTTTCCTCTGCAGATTTTTGAATTCATGAGATTAACATTGGTTATCATATCAGCCAGAACAAACATCATTATTATTGGTTATCAATCCTGAAATTTCATATCAGTGCACCTCTGTCCAGTTTTCTACTGCTCGCTTCGAACAGCTTCTTGAACTTAAAATGCCTGTATGACCCTGCGAACTTTCCTGTAATGTGCTGCTGATTGCTAATTTTGTTGACCTTGATTGTCTTGAACAGGGACAGGAGAAAGGAGGAAAAGTCAAAGAAAAGGTCCAAGACGCCCCCCAAGAGCTACAGCAGTGCCAGGAGGTCTCGAAGCATCAGTCGGTGAGTGTTTTGATTAGCGTCATGTTACTTTGGTCAATTACAGGCACACGTGCCATTCATAACACTTTCAGTTAATGTTCTGTTATATTCACAACCATTCAGTTCAAATGGCAGCAGTCCATGGTTTGAGAGCCTATCATGGGATTAATTTTAGGCACACCAACTTTAAATCCGGACAAGAATGACAGACTTGACTTATATGAAATAATTTTGGCTCTCAGGAGGCACAGGCGAAGCCGCAGTGCGTCTCGCTCCCCCAGGAGGAGGCTGTCCAGGTCTCCATCACCCAGACGGTGAGTTGTCATGTGCAACACATCTTTAATTTACAATTTAAATTTTGGAGCACAGCAGCAAAATATAACGATATGATGTATTTGTAATGTTCACAGTCACAAGAAAGAGAAGAAGAAGGACAAGGATCGTGAGAAGGACCGGGATAGAGAAAGGAGGGAGGACAGGGACCGGAGCAGAGACGAAAGAGAACGCTCCACTAGTAAGAAGAAGAAGAGCAAGGACAAGGAGCGAGATCGAGACCGCAAGTCTGATAGTGAGAAAGGAGATGTTAAGGTATGGTGTGGCTACGTTCCTTCTGATGGATATAGAGCATCTCAGCAATCTACTGATCCCACAATTTTCCAAATACCCTTTTTGCGTTTTTAACACCTTTTAAACTGTGGTGATACAGGTGACTCGGGATTATGATGAGGAGGAACAAGGTTATGACAGTGAAAAAGAAGGAGAGGAGGAGGACGACGAGAGGAAGAGCGACTCTGACTCTGCTTCATCTCCCAAAGGCCAGGAGGAGATGGAGAGATCAGAGGGCCAAATTCCCAAAAAGTCCAAACTAAATGGAGACGATCACCATCAGGAAGACATGGAGATGAGCGATTAAGAACGTCCCCGAGACCGAACCGGACCGCGTTATCTTTCCACTGTCCTTTTATATTTTTAATATAGGCCACAACATGTCTGTGCCTGATCACTCAGAGTTAAAAAATGGTTTGTTGTCTTAACTGTAGAAGCCTTGGGGAGGGGAGGGGGTGTAGAAGGAAAGCAGTCAAATAATTTTTGTAAAAACATGAGTAAACAAGGACTAAAATATGAATAACATGAGACATGGTTTTAAATTGTCATTGCTGTACTTTTTAAGATCCTGTTGGTTTTTCTTTTTGTCGCCTTTGTGTTCAAACTTTATCTTCCTGACAGTAGAATACACAGCACTTTCCAATTAAGTGCTGTGTCTGTAAATATTTTACTAGTTGGGATTGAATCCTTTCCTCAGACTGTTAGTCACTCACCACCTGGCACCAGCTTCATGTTTGTTTGTTTTTTCTTTGGGTTGCTGAACCATTTTTGCTTCAACTGTGATGCACCCAGTCGTGTTTCAGCTGACCTTCCTATTTACAGCCCTTTGTAAGTGTACACTGTAGATTGAAATGTGTTGCAATGAAATACTTTGTCTGCAATAGGTTTTCCAAAGGAAACTAATAAAATTGGGTCAAACTGTCAACTTGTTTGTTGTTATTTACAGAAAATGTTAAAAGAAAGGGTAAATATTTTGGGAAATATAATTAACATGGCTTAAAGCTCTGACACTACCAATATTCTGGTGCTATTAGACGTTTTTATACCTTATATTATGACATTTGATGTTTTATGACTTCCTATACTATGACCTTTGACGTATCTATGCCATACTATATTATGATGTTTTTATGACTTGCTATACTATGAGGTTCTTTTTGACGTTTTTGTGCCTTGCTATACTATGTTTTGACGTTTTTATGTCTCGCTTATCTATGCTAAGACATTTTTAATGTTTTTATGCCATACTATACTATGATGTTTTTATGCCTTGCTATACTATGACTTTTATTTTGACTTTTTTTATGCCTTACTATACTGTGACATTTTTGATGTTTTTATGCCTTACTATACTATGACTTTTTGACGTTTCTATGCCTTTCTATACTATGAAATTTTAATGCTTTACTATATTATGACGTTTTCTGATGTTTCTATGCCTTACTATACTATGACGTTTTTATGCCTTACTATACTGTGACATTTTTGATGTTTTTATGCCTTACTATACTATGACTTTTTGACGTTTTTATGCCTTACTATAATATGAAATTTTTTAAATTTTTTTTTTAAGAATTTTTTCGGGCTTTTTGTGCTTTTATTGATAGTGCAGTAGAGAGAGACAGGAAATGGGGAAGCCGAGAGAGGGGGAATGACATGCAGCAAAGGGCCGTCCGAAGTGGGACCGGGGCCAACTGCAGCGAGGACTTGTAGCCTCTGCACATGGGGGGATGCTCAAACAATTGAGCTACTCGACGCCCCCTATACAATGAAATTTTAATGCCTTACTATATTATGACGTTTTCTGACGTTTCTATGCCTTGCAATACTATGACATTTTTATGCCTTCCCATACTATGACTTTTTGATGTTTTTATGTCTTATTATACTGAGACATTTTGTCACTTATTATACTGTTAAATTTTTATGCCTTACTGTACTATGACTTTGTATGCCTTCCTAAACTATGACTTTTTATGACTAACTATACTATGACTTTTTATGCCTTACTATACTATGACATTTTTATGACTTTTTATGCCTCACTATACTATGACTTTTTATGCCTTACTGTATTATGGCTTTTTATGACTTACTATGCTATGACTTTTTATGACTTTTTATGCTTTACTATACTTTGACTTTTTATGCCTTACTATACTATGACATTTTTATGACTTTTTATGCCTCACTATACTATGACTTTTTATGCCTCACTATACTATGACTTTTTATGCCTTACTGTACTATGTAGTTTTTATGACTTTTTATGCCTTACTATACTATGACATTTTTATGACTTTTCATGCCTTACTATACTATGACTTTTTATGCCTTACTATACTATGACATTTTTATGACTTTTCATGCCTCACTATACTATGACTTTTTATGCCTTACTATGCTATGACTTTTTATGACTTTTCATGCCTCACTATACTATGACTTTTTATGCCTTACTATGCTATGACTTTTTATGACTTACTGTACTATGTTTTTTTTATTACTTTTTATGGATTACTATACTATGACATTTTTATGACTTTTCATGCCTCACTATACTATGACTTTTTATGCCTTACTATGCTATGACTTTTTATGACTTACTATACTATGTTTTTTTATTACTTTTTATGCCTTACTATACTATGACATTTTTATGACTTTTTATGCCTTACTATGACATTTTTATGACTTTTTATGCCTTAATATACTATGACTTTTTATGCCTTACTATACTATGACGTTTTTATGACTTTTTATGCCTTACTATACTATGTTGTTTCAATGACTTTTTATGCCTTACTATACGATGTTGTTCTTATGACTTTTTATGCCTTACTATACTATGACTTTTTAAGACTTGCTATACCATGATGTTTTTTTACATTTTATTGCCTCACTATAGTATGACTTTTTATGCCTTACTATACTATGTCGTTTTTATGACTCTTTATGCCTTACTATACAATGACCTTTTTATGACTTTTTATGCCTTACTATAATATGACTTTTTATGCCTTACTATAATATGTCGTTTTAATAACTTATTATGCCTTACTATACTATGACATTTTTATGACTTTTTATGCCTCACTACGCTATGACTTTTTATGCCTTAGTATACTATGACGTTTTTATTACTTTTTATGCCTTACTATATTATGGCTTTTCATGACTTACTATACTATAACTTTTTATGCCTTACTATACTAAGTCGTTTTTATGACTTTTTATGCCGTACTATATTATGACTTTTTATGACTTACTATACTATGTCGTTTTCATGACTTTTAATGCCTTACTATACTATGACGTTTTTGACTTTTTATGCCTCACTATACTATGACCTTTTATGCCTTATTATACTATGATGTTTTTATGACTTTTTATGCTTTACTATACTATGACTTTTTATGCCTTACTATACTATGACGTTTTTATGACTTTTTATGTCTTACTATATTATGGCTTTTTACAACTTACTATACTATGACTTTTTATGCCTCACTATACTATGTCGTTTTATGACTTTTTATGCATTACTATACTATGACTTTTTATGCCTTACTATACTATGTTGTTTCAATGACTTCTTATGCCTTACTATACGATGTCGTTCTTATGACTTTTTATGCCTTACTATACTATGACTTTTTAAGACTTGCTATACCATGATGTTTTTTTACATTTTATTGCCTCACTATAGTATGACTTTTTATGCCTTACTATACTATGTTGTTTCAATGACTTTTTATGCCTTAGTATACTATGCCGTTTTTATGACTTATTATGCCTTACTATACTATGACGTTTTTATGACTTTTTATGCCTTACTATATTATGGCTTTTTATGACTTACTATATTATGACTTTTTATGCCTAACTATAATATGACTTTTTATGCCTTACTATACTATGACTATTTATGCCTTACTATAATATGACTTTTTATGCCTTACTATACTATGACTTTTTATGCCTTACTATACTATGACATTTTTATGACTTTTTATGCCTTACTATACTATGACGTTTTATGCCTTAATATACTATGTCGTTTTTATGACTTTTTATGCCTTACTATACTATGTCATTTTTATGAGTTTTTATGCCTTACTATTCTATGTCGTTTTTATGACTTTTTATGCCTTACTATACTATGACTTTTTATGCCTTACTATACTATGATGTTTTTATGACTTTTTATGCCTTACTATTCTATGTCGTTTTTATGACTTTTTATGCCTTACTATACTATGACTTTTTATGACTTACTATACTATGTCGTTTTTATGACTTTTTATGCCTTACTATATTATGGCTTGTTATGCCTTACTATACTATGACTTTTTATGCCTTACTATACTATGTCATTTTTATGACTTTTTATGCCTTACTATACTATGACTTTTTATGACTTTTTATGCCTTACTATACTATAAAGTTTTTATGACTTTTTATGCCTTACTATACTATGACTTTTTATGCCTTACTATAATATGACTTTTTATGCCTTACTATACTATGTCGTTTTAATGACTTATTATGCCTTACTATACTATGACATTTTTATGACTTTTTGTGCCTCACTACGCTATGACTTTTTATGCCTTAGTATACTATGTAGTTTTTATGACTTTTTATGCCTTACTATTCTATGTCGTTTTTATGACTTTTTATGCCTTACTATACTATGACTTTTTATGACTTACTATACTATGTCGTTTTTATGACTTTTTATGCCTTACTATATTATGGCTTGTTATGCCTTACTATACTATGACTTTTTATGCCTTACTATAATATGTCGTTTTTATGACTTTTTATGTCTTATGATATTATGACTTTTTATGACTTACTTTACTATGACTTTTCATGCCTTACTATACTATGTAGTTTTTATGACTTTTTATGCCTTACTATTCTATGTTGTTTTTATGACTTTTTATGCCTTACTATACTATGACTTTTTATGACTTACTATACTATGTCGTTTTTATGACTTTTTATGCCTTACTATATTATGGCTTGTTATGCCTTACTATACTATGACTTTTTATGCCTTACTATAATATGTCGTTTTTATGACTTTTTATGCCTCACTATACTATGACTTTTTATGCCTTACTATACTTTGGCGTTTTTATGATTTTATATGCCTCACTATACTATGACTTTTTATGCCTTACTATACTATGACGTTTTTATGATTTTTTATGCCTGACTATACTATGTCATTTGTATGACTTTTTATGCCTTACTATACTATGATATTTTTATGACTTTTTATGCCTTACTATATTATGGCTTTCTATGACTTACTATACTATGACTTTTTATGCCTTACTATACTATGACGTTTTTATGATTTTTTATGCCTGACTATACTATGTCGTTTTTATGACTTTTTATGCCTTACTATACTATGTAGTTTTTATGACTTTTTATGCCTCACTATACTATGACTTTTTATGCCTTACTATACTATGTCGTTTTTATGACTTTTTATGCCTTACAATACTATGACTTTTTATGACTTTTTATGCCTTACTATACTATGAAGTTTTTATGACTTTCTATGCCTTACTATACTATGACTTTTTATGCCTTACTATACTATGACGTTTTATGCCTTAATATACTATGTCGTTTTTATGACTTATTATGCCTTACTATACTATGACATTTTTATGACTTTTTGTGCCTCACTACGCTATGACTTTTTATGCCTTAGTATACTATGTAGTTTTTATGACTTTTTATGCCTTACTATACTATGACTTTTTATGACTTACTATACTATGTCGTTTTTATGACTTTTTATGCCTTACTATATTATGGCTTGTTATGCCTTACTATACTATGACTTTTTATGCCTTACTATAATATGTCGTTTTTATGACTTTTTATGTCTTATGATATTATGACTTTTTATGACTTACTTTACTATGACTTTTCATGCCTTACTATACTATGTAGTTTTTATGACTTTTTATGCCTTACTATTCTATGTTGTTTTTATGACTTTTTATGCCTTACTATACTATGACTTTTTATGACTTACTATACTTTGGCGTTTTTATGATTTTATATGCCTCACTATACTATGACTTTTTATGCCTTACTATACTATGACGTTTTTATGATTTTTTATGCCTGACTATACTATGTCATTTGTATGACTTTTTATGCCTTACTATACTATGATATTTTTATGACTTTTTATGCCTTACTATATTATGGCTTTCTATGACTTACTATACTATGACTTTTTATGCCTTACTATACTATGACGTTTTTATGATTTTTTATGCCTGACTATACTATGTCGTTTTTATGACTTTTTATGCCTTACTATACTATGTAGTTTTTATGACTTTTTATGCCTCACTATACTATGACTTTTTATGCCTTACTATACTATGAAGTTTTTATGACTTTTTATGCCTTACTATTCTATGTCGTTTTTATGACTTTTTATGCCTTACTATACTATGACTTTTTATGACTTAGTATTCTATGAAGTTGTTATAACTTTTTATGCCTTACTATACTATGACTTTTTATTCCTTACTATACTATGTAGTTTTTATGACTTTTTATGCCTTACTATTCTATGTCGTTTTTATGACTTTTTATGCCTTACTATACTATGACTTTTTATGACTTACTATACTATGTGGTTTTTATGACTTTTTATGCCTTACTATATTATGGCTTGTTATGCCTTACTATACTATGACTTTTTATGCCTTACTATACTATGTCGTTTTTATGACTTTTTATGCCTCACTATACTATGACTTTTTATGCCTTACTATACTATGAAGTTTTTATGACTTTTTATGCCTGACTATATTATGGTTTTTTACAACCTACTATACTATGACTTTTTATGCCTTACTATACTATGAAGTTTTTATGACTTTTTATGCCTTACTATACTATGACTTTTTATGCCTTACTATACTATGTCGTTTTAATAACTTATTATGCCTTACTATACTATGACATTTTTATGACTTTTTATGCCTCACTACGCTATGACTTTTTATGCCTTAGTATACTATGATGTTTTTATTACTTTTTATGCCTTACTATAATATGACTTTTTATGCCTTACTATTCTATGTCGTTTTAATGACTTATTATGCCTTACTATACTATGACATTTTTATGACTTTTTATGCCTTACTATACTATGACTTTTAATGCCTTAGTATACTATGTCGTTTTTATGACTTTTTATGCCTTACTATATTATGGCTTGTTATGCCTTACTATACTATGACTTTTTATGCCTTACTATAATATGTCGTTTTTATGACTTTTTATGTCTTACGATATTATGACTTTTTATGACTTACTATACTATGTCGTTTTTATGACTTTTTATGCCTTACTATATTATGGATTGTTATGCCTTACTATACTATGACTTTTTATGCCTTACTATACTATGTTGTTTTTATGACTTTTTATGCCTTACTATACTATGACTTTTTATG
Source organism: Seriola aureovittata (assembly GCF_021018895.1). Taxonomy (NCBI): domain Eukaryota; kingdom Metazoa; phylum Chordata; class Actinopteri; order Carangiformes; family Carangidae; genus Seriola; species Seriola aureovittata. The sequence goes on along the minus strand of NC_079369.1, from coordinate 14,543,929 downwards.
ACTTACTATACTATGTCGTTTTTATGACTTTTTATGCCTTACTATATTATGGCTTGTTATGCCTTACTATACTATGACTTTTTATGCCTTACTATACTATGTCGTTTTTATGACTTTTTATGCCTCACTATACTATGACTTTTTATGCCTTACTATACTATGGCGTTTTTATGATTTTTTATGCCTCACTATACTATGACTTTTTATGCCTTACTATACTATGACGTTTTTATGATTTTGTATGCCTGACTATACTATGTCGTTTGTATGACTTTTTATGCCTTACTATACTATGATATTTTTATGACTTTTTATGCATTACTATATTATGGCTTTCTATGACTTACTATACTATGACTTTTTATGCCTTACTATACTATGTCGTTTTTATGACTTTTTATGCCTTACTATATTATGGCTTGTTATGCCTTACTATACTATGACTTTTTATGCCTTACTATAATATGTCGTTTTTATGACTTTTTATGTCTTACGATATTATGACTTTTTATGACTTACTATACTATGTCGTTTTTATGACTTTTTATGCCTTACTATATTATGGATTGTTATGCCTTACTATACTATGACTTTTTATGCCTTACTATACTATGTTGTTTTTATGACTTTTTATGCCTTACTATACTATGACTTTTTATGCCTTACTATACTATGTCGTTTTTATGACTTTTTATGCCTTACTATATTATGGCTTGTTATGCCTTACTATACTATGACTTTTTATGCCTTACTATACTATGTCGTTTTTATGACTTTTTATGCCTCACTATACTATGACTTTTTATGCCTTACTATACTATGGCGTTTTTATGATTTTTTATGCCTCACTATACTATGACTTTTTATGCCTTACTATACTATGACGTTTTTATGATTTTGTATGCCTGACTATACTATGTCGTTTGTATGACTTTTTATGCCTTACTATACTATGATATTTTTATGACTTTTTATGCATTACTATATTATGGCTTTCTATGACTTACTATACTATGACTTTTTATGCCTTACTATACTATGACGTTTTTATGACTTTTTATGCCTCACTATACCATGACTTTTTATGCCTTACTATACTATGACTTTTTATGCCTTACTATACTATGACTATTTATGCCTTACTATAATATGACTTTTTATGCCTTACTATACTATGACTTTTTATGCCTTACTATACTATGACATTTTTATGACTTTTTATGCCTTACTATACTATGACTTTTTATGCCTTATTATACTATGACGTTTTATGCCTTAATATACTATGTCGTTTTTATGACTTTTTATGCCTTACTGTACTATGACTTTTAATGCCTTACTATACTATCACTTTCTATGACTTTTTATGCCTTACTATAATATGACTTTTTATGCCTTACTATACTATGTCATTTTTATGACTTTTTATGCCTTACTATACTATGACATTTTTATGAATTTTTATGCCTTACTATACTATGACTTTTTATGCCTTACTATACTATGATGTTTTTATGACTTTTTATGCTTTACTATACTATGCCGTTTTTATGCCTTACTATACTATGACGTTTTTATGACTTTTTATGCCTTACTATACTATGTCATTTTTATGACTTTTATGCCTTACTATTTTATGTCGTTTTTATGACTTTTTATGCCTTACTATACTATGACTTTTTATGACTTACTATACTATGTCGTTTTTATGACTTTTTATGCCTTACTATATTATGGCTTGTTATGCCTTACTATACTATGAATTTTTATGCCTTACTATACTATGTCATTTTTATGACTTTTTATGCCTTACTATACTATGACTTTTTATGCCTTACTATACTATGAAGTTTTTATGACTCTTTATGCCTTACTATACTATGACTTTCTATGCCTTACTATAATATGACTTTTTATGCCTTACTATAATATGTCGTTTTAATGACTTATTATGCCTTACTATACTATGACATTTTTATGACTTTTTATGCCTTACTATACTATGACTTTTAATGCCTTAGTATACTATGTAGTTTTTATGACTTTTTATGCCTTACTATTCTATGTCGTTTTTATGACTTTTTATGCCTTACTATACTATGACTTTTTATGACTTACTATACTATGTCGTTTTTATGACTTTTTATGCCTTACTATATTATGGCTTGTTATGCCTTACTATACTATGACTTTTTATGCCTTACTATAATATGTCGTTTTTATGACTTTTTATGTCTTACGATATTATGACTTTTTATGACTTACTATACTATGTCGTTTTTATGACTTTTTATGCCTTACTATATTATGGATTGTTATGCCTTACTATACTATGACTTTTTATGCCTTACTATACTATGTTGTTTTTATGACTTTTTATGCCTTACTATACTATGACTTTTTATGACTTACTATACTATGTCGTTTTTATGACTTTTTATGCCTTACTATATTATGGCTTGTTATGCCTTACTATACTATGACTTTTTATGCCTTACTATACTATGTCGTTTTTATGACTTTTTATGCCTCACTATACTATGACTTTTTATGCCTTACTATACTATGACTTTTTATGCCTTACTATACTATGACTATTTATGCCTTACTATAATATGACTTTTTATGCCTTACTATACTATGACTTTTTATGCCTTACTATACTATGACATTTTTATGACTTTTTATGCCTTACTATACTATGACTTTTTATGCCTTACTATACTATGACGTTTTATGCCTTAATATACTATGTCGTTTTTATGACTTTTTATGCCTTACTATACTATGACTTTTAATGCCTTACTATACTATCACTTTCTATGACTTTTTATGCCTTACTATAATATGACTTTTTATGCCTTACTATACTATGTCATTTTTATGACTTTTTATGCCTTACTATACTATGACATTTTTATGAATTTTTATGCCTTACTATACTATGACTTTTTATGCCTTACTATACTATGATGTTTTTATGACTTTTTATGCTTTACTATACTATGCCGTTTTTATGCCTTACTATACTATGACGTTTTTATGACTTTTTATGCCTTACTATACTATGTCATTTTTATGACTTTTTATGCCTTACTATTCTATGTCGTTTTTATGACTTTTTATGCCTTACTATACTATGACTTTTTATGACTTACTATACTATGTCGTTTTTATGACTTTTTATGCCTTACTATATTATGGCTTGTTATGCCTTACTATACTATGACTTTTTATGCCTTACTATACTATGTCATTTTTATGACTTTTTATGCCTTACTATACTATGACTTTTTATGCCTTACTATACTATGAAGTTTTTATGACTCTTTATGCCTTACTATACTATGACTTTCTATGCCTTACTATAATATGACTTTTTATGCCTTACTATACTATGTCGTTTTAATGACTTATTATGCCTTACTATACTATGACATTTTTATGACTTTTTATGCCTTACTATACTATGACTTTTAATGCCTTAGTATACTATGTAGTTTTTATGACTTTTTATGCCTTACTATTCTATGTCGTTTTTATGACTTTTTATGCCTTACTATACTATGACTTTTTATGACTTACTATACTATGTCGTTTTTATGACTTTTTATGCCTTACTATATTATGGCTTGTTATGCCTTACTATACTATGACTATTTATGCCTTACTATAATATGTCGTTTTTATGACTTTTTATGTCTTACGATATTATGACTTTTTATGACTTACTATACTATGTCGTTTTTATGACTTTTTATGCCTTACTATATTATGGATTGTTATGCCTTACTATACTATGACTTTTTATGCCTTACTATACTATGTTGTTTTTATGACTTTTTATGCCTTACTATACTATGACTTTTTATGACTTACTATACTATGTCGTTTTTATGAGTTTTTATGCCTTACTATATTATGGCTTGTTATGCCTTACTATACTATGACTTTTTATGCCTTACTATACCATGTCGTTTTTATGACTTTTTATGCCTCACTATACTATGACTTTTTATGCCTTACTATACTATGGCGTTTTTATGATTTTTTATGCCTCACTATACTATGACTTTTTATGCCTTACTATACTATGACGTTTTTATGATTTTTTATGCCTTACTATACTATGATATTTTTATGACTTTTTATGCATTACTATATTATGGCTTTCTATGACTTACTATACTATGACTTTTTATGCCTTACTATACTATGAAGTTTTTATGACTTTTTATGCCTGACTATATTATGGTTTTTTACGACTTACTATACTATGACTTTTTATGCCTTAGTATACTATGTCGTTTTTATGACTTTTTATGCCTTACTATACTATGACTTTTTATGACTTTTTATGCCTTACTATACTATGAAGTTTTTATGACTTTTTATGCCTTACTATACTATGACTTTTTATACCTTACTATAATATGACTTTTTATGCCTTACTATACTATGATGTTCTCATGACTTTTTATGCCTTACTATAATATGACTTGTTATGACTTTTTATGCCTTACTATATTATGGCTTTTCATGCCTTACTATACTATGACTTTTTATGCCTTACTATACTATGACATTTTTATGACTTTTTATGCCTTACTATACTATGACTTTTTATGCCTTACTATACTATGACGTTTTATGCCTTAATATACTATGTCGTTTTTATGACTTTTTATGCCTTACTATACTATGACTTTTAATGCCTTACTATACTATCACTTTCTATGACTTTTTATGCCTTACTATAATATGACTTTTTATGCCTTACTATACTATGACTATTTATGCCTTACTATAATATGACTTTTTATGCCTTACTATATTATGTCATTTTTATGACTTTTTATGCCTTACTATACTATGACATTTTTATGAATTTTTATGCCTTACTATACTATGACTTTTTATGCCTTACTATATTATGATGTTTTTCTGACTTTTTATGCTTTACTATACTATGACGTTTTTATGCCTTACTATACTATGACGTTTTTATGACTTTTTATGCCTTACTATACTATGACATTTTTATGACTTTTTATGCCTTACTATACTATGACTTTTTATGACTTACTATACTATGTTGTTTTTATGACTTTTTATGCCTTACTATATTATGGCTTGTTATGCCTTAGTATACTATGTCATTTTTATGACTTTTTATGCCTTACTATACTATGACATTTTTATGAATTTTTATGCCTTACTATACTATGACTTTTTATGCCTTACTATATTATGATGTTTGTCTGACTTTTTATGCTTTACTATACTATGACGTTTTTATGCCTTACTATACCATGACGTTTTTATGACTTTTTATGCCTTACTATACTATGTCATTTTTATGACTTTTTATGCCTTACTATACTATGACATTTTTATGACTTTTTATGCCTTACTATACTATGACTTTTTATGACTTTTTATGCCTTACTATACTATGAAGTTTTTATGACTTTTTATGCCTTACTATACTATGACTTTTTATGCCTTACTATAATATGACTTTTTATGCCTTACTATACTATGTCGTTTTAATGACTTATTATGCCTTACTATACTATGACATTTTTATGACTTTTTATGCCTCACTACGCTATGACTTTTTATGCCTTAGTATACTATGTCGTTTTTATGACTTTTTATGCCTTACAATACTATGACTTTTTATGACTTTTTATGCCTTACTATACTATGAAGTTTTTATGACTTTCTATGCCTTACTATACTATGACTTTTAATGCCTTACTATACTATGACGTTTTATGCCTTAATATACTATGTCGTTTTTATGACTTTTTATGCCTTACTATACTATGACTTTTAATGCCTTACTATACTATGACTTTTAATGCCTTACTATACTATCACTTTCTATGACTTTTTATGTCTTACTATAATATGACTTTTTATGCCTTACTATACTATGTCATTTTTATGACTTTTTATGCCTTACTATAATATGACTTTTAATGCCTTACTATACTATCACTTTCTATGACTATTTATGCCTTACTATAATATGACTTTTTATGCCTTACTATACTATGTCATTTTTATGACTTTTTATGCCTTACTATAATATGACTTGTTATGACTTTTTATGCCTTACTATACTATGACTTTTTATGCCTTACTATACTATGTCATTTTTATGACTTTTTATGCCTTACTATACTATGACATTTTTATGAATTTTTATGCCTTACTATACTATGACATTTTTATGAATTTTTATGCCTTACTATACTATGACTGTTTATGCCTTACTATACTATGATGTTTTTATGACTTTTTATGCTTTACTATACTATGACGTTATTATGCCTTACTATACTATGACGTTTTTATGACTTTTTATGCCTTACTATACTATGTAATTTTTATGACTTTTTATGCCTTACTATACTATGACATTTTTATGACTTTTTATGCCTTACTATACTATGATGTTTTTATGACTTTTTATGCCTTACCATTCTATGTCGTTTTTATGACTTTTTATGCCTTACTATACTATGACTTTTTATGACTTACTATACTATGTCGTTTTTATGACTTTTTATGCCTTACTATATTATGGCTTGTTATGCCTTACTATACTATGACTTTTTATGCCTTACTATACTATGTCATTTTTATGACTTTTTATGCCTTACTATACTATGACTTTTTATGACTTTTTATGCCTTACTATACTATGAAGTTTTTATGACTTTTTATGCCTTACTATACTATGACTTTTTATGCCTTACTATAATATGACTTTTTATGCCTTACTATACTATGTCGTTTTTATGACTTTTTATGCCTCACTATACTATGACTTTTTATGCCTTACTATACTATGGCGTTTTTATGATTTTATATGCCTCACTATACTATGACTTTTTATGCCTTACTATACTATGACGTTTTTATGATTTTTTATGCCTGACTATACTATGTCGTTTTTATGACTTTTTATGCCTTACTATACTATGTAGTTTTTATGACTTTTTATGCCTCACTATACTATGACTTTTTATGCCTTACTATACTATGAAGTTTTTATGACTTTTTATGCCTGACTATATTATGGTTTTTTACGACTTACTATACTATGACTTTTTATGCCTTAGTATACTATGAAGTTTTTATAACTTTTTATGCCTTACTATACTATGACTTTTTATTCCTTACTATACTATGTAGTTTTTATGACTTTTTATGCCTTACTATTCTATGTCGTTTTTATGACTTTTTATGCCTTACTATACTATGACTTTTTATGACTTACTATACTATGTCGTTTTTATGACTTTTTATGCCTTACTATATTATGGCTTGTTATGCCTTACTATACTATGACTTTTTATGCCTTACTATACTATGTCGTTTTTATGACTTTTTATGCCTCACTATACTATGACTTTTTATGCCTTACTATACTATGAAGTTTTTATGACTTTTTATGCCTGACTATATTATGGTTTTTTACGACCTACTATACTATGACTTTTTATGCCTTACTATACTATGAAGTTTTTATGACTTTTTATGCCTTACTATACTATGACTTTTTATGCCTTACTATACTATGTCGTTTTAATAACTTATTATGCCTTACTATACTATGACATTTTTATGACTTTTTATGCCTCACTACGCTATGACTTTTTATGCCTTAGTATACTATGACTTTTTATGCCTTACTATACTATGTCGTTTTAATAACTTATTATGCCTTACTATACTATGACATTTTTATGACTTTTTATGCCTCACTACGCTATGACTTTTTATGCCTTAGTATACTATGATGTTTTTATTACTTTTTATGCCTTACTATATTATGGCTTTTTATGACTTACTATACTATGACTTTTTATGCCTTACTATACTATGTCGTTTTTATGACTTTTTATGCATTACTATACTATGACTTTTTATGCCTTACTATACTATGACGTTTTTATGACTTTTTATGCCTTACTATAATATGTTGTTTCAATGACTTCTTATGCCTTACTATACGATGTCGTTCTTATGACTTTTTATGCCTTACTATACTATGACTTTTTAAGACTTGCTATACCATGATGTTTTTTTTACATTTTATTGCCTCACTATAGTATGACTTTTTATGCCTTAGTATACTATGCCGTTTTTATGACTTATTATGCCTTACTATACTATGACGTTTTTATGACTTTTTATGCCTTACTATATTATGGCTTTTTATGAATTACTATATTATGACTTTTTATGCCTTACTATAATATGATGTTCTCATGACTTTTTATGCCTTACTATAATATGACTTGTTATGACTTTTTATGCCTTACTATATTATGGCTTTTCATGCCTTACTATACTATGACTTTTTATGCCTTACTATAATATGACTTTTTATGCCTCACTATACTATGACTTTTTTATGGCTTTTTATGCCTTACTATATTATGGCTTTTTATGACTTACTATACTATGACTTTTTATGCCTTACTATACTAAGTCGTTTTTATGACTTTTTATGCCTTACTATACTATGACGTTTTTGACTTTTTATGCCTCACTATACTATGACTTTTTAAGACTTACTATACTATGACTTTTTATGCCTTACTATACTATAAAATTTTAATGCCTTGCTATACTATAACGTTTTTTTGACATTTTTATGTCTTACTATACTATGACGTTTTTATGCCTTACTATAGCCTACTATGACATTTTATGACTTATTATACTGTGAAATTGTTATGCTTTACTATACTATGACGTTTTTTTAATGCCTTGCTATACTATGACTTTTTGACGCTTGTATGCCTTACTATGATATTTTTATGCTTTACTATAATATGACTTTTTCATGCCTTGCTGTACTATGACGTTTTTATGCCTTATTGTACTATGACATTTTTGACCCTTCTATGCCTTACTATACTATGATGTTTTTTGACGTTTCTATGCCTTACCATACCGTGAAATTTTATGACTTACTACACTGTGACACTTTTATGCCTTACTACAGTGTGACGACAGTTTTACTGCTTTTATACCTTATTATAATATGAAATTTTTATGCATTACTATACTTTGACGTTTTTTGATGTCATTGTATAGTTAGGCATTAAAACGTCATAGTATGGAAAGGCATTAAAAAAAAGTCATAGTATGCTATAATAAGGTTTTAAGTATTTATAATTATACTGTACTGTAATCATACTAAGTCATAAAAAGGCAGTTATAGGGCTTAAACCAAGGAAAATATATGTGTCTGAAATGTGTTCGGGAGTTAGTCGTAGGCTACAAGCAAGATGGATCACTACTGTTGCGCATATCGCGACCCGTTTTAGAAAGACAAGAACACCAAATCTAATCGTTTCTAAATGTGACCCCCCACGTTAACTTTAAATGTCCAAATTAAAGAAAATGCATTATCTACGCACCCATTCTTCAGTCGGAAACCATAGTCTGGTAATAGTATCCAATTCCAAGCACAACTTTGAAAGCCATAAAAAACAGCCTATCCAATACGCATATCTTTTATACTTTTCAACGCTTGTTCCTCCGTTGGTCTCCAACCAGCGTATACGGCTATAGGCGAACTGTTGTCAAATGGTTGCTGGAGTAGTCCAAAAGATTGCGACGTTGATATGAAAACAAAACGAATAGCCAATTAATTGCAGGGTTTTTTCAAAGTAGCACAGTCTCGTTTATTATTGAGCTAACACAAGGGGTAAACAACGGTTTTTATTAATCAAGTAGGTCTACTTGATTAATACAAAATATAGGGTTCCTTATATATAATCTTGCGTTTTTGTGTTGCGTAGCAAGAAGATAGAAATATAATTGACCATTTTCGAATCTAAAATGACCCCGGCCCCGCGCCGGAATTCCGGTAGTGTGCCGGAGAACATACAGCCATGAGGATGTGGAAAAACATGCGAGTCCAAATTAAGTTGGATATGTGGAATTTTTATTTTAGTACATTTTATATGAAAATAGTGTAGCAGACTTATACAACAGTATTTGCTGTACAACGGACATGTAGATGATGAATAGTTTCTGACAGAAAACATGTAAAATTCAAGCAGCTGAAGTCAAGGAGCATGAAGTAAAATGTAGGTTAAAGCATTATGTAGGTGAGGAGGCGCACTTCCATTAGCTGCACTAGCCACAATTGAAGAATGCAATGTTAAAATATTAAATAAATGTACTGTATTTGGTTATCATGATACTGATTATGGATATAAATAATCACATTGTTCTATTAATGTGGATGTTGAACAACGCTTTGAGCCACCGGCCACCAAGCATAATATCCTCTGAAACACCTGTATGTTTCCACTTCATTAAGAGCTCATGGACCATAGCAGCAGCTATAAAGACTCATTAAACTTCTCCAGAGAACACCTCCAGACCTTTAACAGAATTAACTTTTCCTAAAAAAATTGGTGCTTGTGCTTTTTCACATGATGGAAATGATTGTTGGTTCCACACATCTGAAGGAGGTTCATAAAGTTCATCAGATAGTGTAGTCCAGAAGTGGGATGAGGAAAAAAAGACAGGAGAATTAAGAGATTCATTTTTTCCTTTAAAACAACACAAGTATGTACAAAAATAGCAACTGCCACCATGTTACAAACCAATAACTCTCGAATTTCTCTTGATACTACATTAAAAAATGTCCATAACTCTTCCTCTTGTAGAGGACATCTTAAACTCATCTGCACAAATAAAAGGAAAATGTAAGATAAAAGACAAAAGCAATAAGTCATAAAACATGTATTTACATACTGTGCAGGGGAAAAGCCTGGTTCTTGTTATGTGTAAAAATGGCATGAATGTCATACTCATTCATTCCCTAACATCTACTTTCTGTACAATCGTCTTCTTTCAGCAGGATTGTACAGTTTGTTACATAGTTTACAAAGGTGAAGTAAGAAACAAAAGGCTTGGACATCATAACTTACACTCGCTGCCACTTGAACAAACAAAGAGAAAACTTTGTGGTACCATAAAAATCTGCAGCATTTTTTAGCGTTGCCTTGGTGAATTTGTAATATTTCAAATGCAGGGTCGAGTATCACAAAATGAGTGTATATGTAGAGTCACTGCTGTGGACCTAAATAGAGCCCAAAAGTTCAGTGATGCTACTCCATGCCCATGAAAATCATTCTCTCTCTCACACACACACACACTCTCGTACAAACACATACACAATTTTATTATGTGCAGAGTTAAAGTGGAATTCAACAAAAAATTATTTTTAGTTTTTTTTAACCTACAAAAGTAACAGCTTAACATTTTCCAAAACTGATTTTCAGTTTTGCGAATTTTAAATGACAAGAGTTAAGTTCATCTTTGGGAACATTTCTAAATTTGATAATGTTCAAGAAGTGAGTGTAAACACCTGTAATTTTATTCTCCAGCACACCTGTCTAAGAGATGTGCATTGGATTATATACACTATACGGTCATGTTTTATTGACCTTATATCTCATATATAATATCACAAAACTAAAATGACTTTGCACCTTGAGATTTTTTGAAAAGTCTACTTAAGTAGGAAAAGAACCTAAAAACGAATTTTTAGTGGAATTCCTCCCTAACATCTCACACAGTAATATCAGTGCTTTACTACAGGTCAGTTAAACACAGTCCCTTTAAAAACATAACTTACATACTTAAATACATAGCATCAGCTGAACAGGTTGTCTTTTAATGTCTCCTACTCACACCCCGTATCCAGAAAACTCACCTGCCCTGCTGTCACTCACTTTAACTTCAATGCCCTTTCACTGATGAGACATTCACACTCATCAGATATCAATATCTCTGGCATATTGGGCCTCAACCAGGTCTGACGATGCTATTTTTGTCATGTTTATCTCTGGTTGTTTTGTTGCTGTCTGTTGTCAGGGTCTGGATGGGTGATGGAATCCATAAACTCTCAAGAAGTGTTTACTGCTCTTTTTCCCCCTCCGTTTTTCCTTTTTTATTTCAAAAAGAATGTTTTGTAGTATAAAGTTGCCTTGTTGTAGATTTATATCCAGCTCCAGAGGTTAAAGATCAGGGAAGCGACTAGGGTCTTCTTTATAATCATTGGGAATGGTAAAAATGGACTCGGCAAACTCATCGTAGCGAAACTCCTGAAATGTCACCGTGGCTGTGATCGTTGGAAAGACAGGGATGTCTGCAGGGAGGCATGAGCAGAAATAGAAATTATACCTATGACATTGGTAGATTTCTTTCCATATTCTGAAGGAGTGGGACAAATGATCAACTACAAAAATCCCTTTCAATTATCATGTCTTTCAGTGTGCTGGTCCTACATCAATTTATTTAAGAGTCATACTGTCTAATAACCATGCAGATGCTTCTTTGAATTATGTCAACTTACCGAGTTTCACAGGAAAGCCAGGGGGGAGCTTCATCTGCACAAACTCCCTGAGTTTATTAAAGTGCTTGAAGGGTGCAATCACCTCCAGAACATTTAACAACCTGAGGGGGAATAAAACAAACAAATGGCTTCAGGACATGAATCAACAAGCAAATTTATGGCTGAAAGCCCAACAAATATAGAGCTTATTGGTTGTAAATCATAGCTTTGTAGATTTTTACATATTTTGTTAGATTTCTAAGTTTATTTCAGTAGCTTTTCAATAATTTCTACAACAGCATTAACTTGATTTGCTATTCAAAATTATCAACCTAATTTTATCAGCTACTATGACCTCCACAGGACAGAGCTATAACACAATGATACAGGATCATTAATTAGAATTTAAAAAAAAAAGGTTTTAAAAGCTTTTAAAAACAGACAGACAAAAACAAAACTATGAAGTTATAAAATATAAAGGATATAATGAATCCAAACAACATTTTCTGACATTTTTTAGAAATGTTCCTTTTTTACTCACGATTCAATGCCCAGAGGGAAGTCTTGACTCATGGCTATCGTGGCTTTGAAGTTTTTCTTGCTCTCTTTGCAGACCAGCTCTCTTCCTAGATGAGGTGCTCTGAGTGGAGACAGAAACAACCTGTCAGAATATTATCTCATGATGGAGATAGCTCACTGAGAAGAGCTGACAATGGTTACTGTTACTCTGCAGTAGTTGTTAGTAGAAAATAATATAATGTGAATGGAAATTACACAAATGACATCCCAATTATACTACTTGCTATAAAAATGTGATTCTTTTAAAGTCTATATTTCTGTTCTTTTAAAAGAGGAAAATAACAATAATAAGTGTAAAAAGTGAAATCTTCATCTGTTTAGACACCTACTTTCCACTGTCAGCAGTGATGTATTCTTCCCAGGATATGGTGTTGGGTGATGGGGGAGTTAGAGATTGCCTCCTTGCCGGCTAATGAGCAGTGAGAAAAAAATAAGGTCAAGGTCAGATTTCAGACTAAACATCTGCAGGATAGACAGGGAGACAAGACACATCAATGACAAACAAAACAAAATGCTGTTTGATTAAACTCAGAAGAGTTGGACTTTAAGCTTAACCTGTCTGTGTTATTGAAAGGGGCTGTTGTAAAAATTTGCAAAACTTCTGACCAATTACAATTTTAGTCGTTAAGTCGTAGTGGTCATAGTCCATTGGAATCTCTTAATATTATTTTAACACTTTATACTACCAGTCTTTCTTTATTCATTCCCAAAGAGAAAAGACATGCACAACACAGGCCACTAGAGGGCCCTGATGGCTCACTAGACCCACAGTGGCCTCAGTTTGGATCATTCAGCCTGGCACATACTGTAACAGTACAACACACACTAAACATATGCAGAGACAAATGCCAAACACATGATGCAATTTAAACTGGCCTCTAATCTTGTTTTGTAACGTTCTGTGTGTTTTTGCTCTTTGTCTTGTGTGCAGTCATGCTTCATTTGAAGACAGTTCTATAAATGCAGCAGAATAAAAATACAACAGTAAGGAAAAGACGCAGTAAAAGACGTCCCCTCAGGCTATAGTCTGTTTCATTGTACAGCTCAAGGTGAACATTTAGTGAGCTGAGAACTTAAAATCGCTCTGAGTGAACAATTTTACTATGTATCCTCTGTTACTGTTTACTTCTTTTTTCCTGTTTGCTTTGAGGCCTAAACACAAAAAGTTGCATTTTGCAGGTTTATGTACATACTAACTACACATCTACATCTGTGGCCTACAGGAAAGGACTCAGGGGACAGACAGACAGACAGACAGACAGAACATGTGCGATAAAAACAGTCAACCAAACGATGTAACAATAAAATAATATGGCTCATGATATGATTATCAGCTGGAAAAGATTCAAGAATAAATGTTTATTGTCATAACCTGACATGGACAGACGCTCAACATAGCAGCATTAAAGAAGAACTCTCTCCAAAACAAATCATATGATCTAAGCTTTCTGGGGGAAAATGATCTCATCTTGGCCTCTTTAAATCTACTGTAACTGTGTTCTCCTTCAATCTCAGTTTATTTTAAAACAGGACAATCTTTTCTTGCTGACCCTGAACTGGAACTGGGATGAGCTCCGTCGTCTTTCTCCTAAAATTGACTTTCTCCGAAAATGAACTTGCTGTTCTTGCCAATGTTGAGGTTAAAAGAATTGGAATTGCACCAGCTGACCTCTCTTTTGTGAGCCGTGGTTAAATAAGGCAACTAGGGCAGAATAATGTGGAAAAACGTGGTGGATGGCGAGACACCTGACTGTGCCAAGAGTCAGCCGTATGAGGTGTGAATAAAAATGGAGGCAACATCTTTGCCTCCCTTAATTCCCACCTGCACTACAGTCATCACAGAAATGTTTTGGTGTTTTTTTTTTCCTGCGGCTTTGTTAAGTGCTCGCTCTCACACTGTGTATCAGCTCTGGCGTGTTGTTGTGACGAGGACAGAGTACACACAGGCTGCGGAGGCCTTGATCTGCTGGTATGCTGCTCCCGCCGCTCCATCATTCCATGGCACCAGGGGTTTTAGCCTTCATCCGTGTGATCAATAGTGTCAAGCCCTGTTTGAAAGCCCCCCACGCTTCCCTGTGTCCACAGGCACGGAGCTGACCTGCTCTCCCTCTCTGTGGTAAACACAGCTACGTCACAGCAGCTGCTTATTTTCCTCTCACCCACTTCCATGTATCATTTTCCACCAGCGTAGAAGTGGAAATTATGTCCACATCAACGCCAAGGCCCTAAAACACAGCTTTTACTTTAAACATGAATGGGCTCTGATTCAAATTCACATAAATAGACTGAAAAACAACAGAGGACACTGTGATGAGACAAAGCCCAGCACAGAACAAGGGGGAGTCGACAAACAACAAGTGAGCAGTTAAAGGCATCTATTGAGTGTTGAGAGGCTTTGTCTTCACTGTGTGACTGGCTTTATGCTCAGTGTTTGGACAAGGGCTTGCTAAGCAAACTCTGGAACATACTATAGTGAGAGGATGGTGGGTGGGAGAGTCGTCCCTGTGAACAAGGTGCTGCTTTGTAGCTTTCACCACTAGGTGGCAGTGCTGGGATTCAAATCCATGCAAAGTGGATGACGAGGGGAGTAAACTTGTCTCATAACAAAAGTAATTGGAGCAGCTTTTCATGTTGGAAACAAATAAAACATCAAAGAAACAACAGCAGGGAGTCAGACAGGAATTTTTCAATAGACCATGCAAAGTTGATTGAGAGAGTCTGGCAGGAAGTCCATGCTGTTCTACAGGATTTATCTTTGTACAGATACAGCAGGGAAATAGTGTGAGGTTTATTTTTTCTGAGACTTATGTCCTACCCCAAGGTTCCAGCGGGACAGGACAGTTTCAGGACTGGACTGGTGGTTACACTGCAGGAGGTATAAGTAAACAGGATGTTTATCGACAGAGGAGATTGTGCTCCAACTGGTTCTCATTTTTTGCTATCAAGTTGTTAACAGTGAGTTACACTGTGCTCACCTTTGCTCTACGTGTACATCTGCACTCTACAGACCCTGCTTTTTTCTTCTACGTTTCATCCTGTGTAAACCTCCAAGACTTACTTCTTTTTGATTCATTTCTGTGAAGGCCTGTCACAGTTATTGTCCTAACAGAAGGTGACTACAACAGTACATGTTTAACCAAGTTTTGCTCATCCGTTATGTCACCTAACCCTAAATGAGAACCTGTAAGAAAATAAACTGGAGGTGATGTGTAAATGGTGTATATTGCAATAACAGCATCAAACCCATCTCAAACAGAAATATTTGTCAGATGTAGTTTTAATGCAAGTAGGCACTTCAAGGGCACTAAACCTACATTTCAACCAGTGGAACCAGAAACTACATATCGTTTCTGTATGATACTTTCACGTTTAGAAAGTCACTAGTACTGGCTGTTGGTTCAGGAACTTTTGGGGTGGAGTTTGCAGGGCTGAACGTCACTGATTGGTCAGAGGACCCATGGCAACTGCAATTTGGGCACTATAGGAGCCACTGGTATTAATATTAGGCTCAAAGACAGACATCTAATGTTGTCTTAATGCTACCAAGGTTAAGGTTAAGTTAAGCTTTGTTGACAGCTTCTAAACTACTTCCCAACATTGTCAAACAGAAAAAATGACTGTAACACTCTCAGATCGTCATTGTGTTGTTCTTGATATCAGTCTCCTTTCACTTCTCAGCATGTCCCCTTACAGTCATTACACCCAACCCAAACATAAGTCACAAAACAGTAAATAAAAAAACACGTTCACAGTTCTTGAGATGTGGTGGGAACGCCAACAGTGAATGCACAAAATAGATTTTGACTTTTAATTCCCGAGTTTAGTTCCTCTCGTTTGGCCATTTCAGCAGCTTTTTCATCAAAAAGGTTCAAAACCCAATGTGGTCAAAATTTCTGCAATAAAATAACTCAGTGATCAGAAATCCTCAGATCTACGGTGTCCTGATCTGATGTTTACTGTCATGGAAAGTAAAAATTAGAACTTCCTTGAACTACAGATCGTACGCAAAGTCAGCGACATAACAGCATTGTGGGAGTCAGGAAGGGCTGGTTTATGTCAGAACTAGTGTGTAAGATGTGTTGTCTGACCACGTTGGACATCAAAGGTGTTCATCCTGATTTTGAACCGCCGCACTCGATGGCAGAGTATAAAGCCAGGGTTTCTGAAGCTATACAACTATCTGACAAGCAGTTCAGGAGTATTAAGCATGCTTAAGGATTCAGTGTATTTTTCAAGCATGTCACAGGGAATGTTGGTTTCATTTTATGTCATATACCACACTAGTGGTGGACTGAGGCTGTAAACATGATTATGGCTGTCTCTCTGTTTATTCCATCACCCTTCTGAGATGACGACTGACCATGACTCAGATCTAGAATCAATGCCCGACTTACCTCAAAGTTCTGCTCTATGAGGTTTCCTCCTTTACTCAGGCTCTCCATGATGGCTTTGTTCCTCAAGATGTCCTCCTCGCTCAGATGCTCCCGTCTCTTCCTGGACTCAAGCACCAGGCCGTTCACAGAGTAGAAATCTGCCAAGAAGTTTCCCACGCGCTCCTGGAGATAGAAGAAGCAGTTAGATAAATCCCCCCACTGAGTCACCAATTTCCCTTTTAAACACATGTCAAAGCGACAGGACAGAAAGCAATACCCACATCATTCATCCACCGCGTCCACATCCCCTACCCTGTCTGTGCTGTTTTTAACCCTGAGCCTATCACCTTTGAGTTCCTTCCTGGGGTTATCACTGCTGCTCCTTGGATTTATTTACTCTTTTCCTGCCTGGTGTAGGTGATATAGCACACGAAATGTCATTAGGGAAGTGGACAAAGTCTATAGTACTGAAGAACAGAAATGTAGTTCCTAAACAAAAGTAATACTCTGACAGAGGACGGGGTGAAATAGCACAATGACACAGAGAAGTAGCATTTACATGTCCAGCAAGTAAAAAAACGATAAGAAGTAATTTTCCAAGAAAATGGAGAGAAAATGATTTAAAAAAAAAAAAAAAAACAGAGCACAGGAAGATTTAAAAAGTAAGGGTACTGGGTCAGGGTCAGGTTTACTTTGTTTTTACTTTGCTGACCATAAAATATTCTACCACTCTTGGTTTGTCAATTATGTTTTTCAGGTCAGAGAAGTCATACAGAGGTCAACAGTCTGGTTTACTTTTGAGAAAACCAGCAGAAAATATATATTGCAATTGATAGGATGTTATACCCAAGTGTACAGGAGATGAAGATGTACATCTGTGTACTGACCCCCTGTGTACAGACTGCCCTCCATTTCCTGCCCTTCCCAAAGAATTAATCAAATTCCCAACTCTGTCTGGGACAAGCGACTAAAAACTCTAGAAATTCCACAACCAGATGGAACCCTGTGACCCGGAGCAGCGGTGGGTGAAAAAGTTGTGGCGGCGGGAATAATAATATCATGATATCAATATGTACTGCAACAACTGACACCAACCGTCTTGTCTTCTCTGAACAGCCAGCCAGTCTGTGCCCTGGAGAAAGTGATGGACTTAGTGGAGAGTGTGGCGGAGTAAACATCGCTACTCATCAGGATGTCCACTTCCTCCTCTGTCTCCATCTCCGACTCCTGAAATTACAGGAACACAGGCGTGGACACTCAATATGAGATGTAAGGAAGGGTTGCGGGGTGCCAACAATGAAAACAAGCCATTAGAACAGGCTGGAAAGCCTCACCAAATCATTTACAGACAACATTCATGCTCACCGGGGAATGGACCTTCTTGATCTAACAGCCCTTACTAGCATCACTATCTGAACAAACCTTTACATTTTTAGCCACACAACTGATAAAGATGTGAGAATAGCAAATTTGGCAGTATGTTGTTCTTTTCAACCAAAGGTTCAGTAACACGGTCAAGCTAAAACATTTCGACAGAAAATGAATCTACAATTAGTTTTACAATCATTATTATGTTATTTTTAACATTTCCCGCTTACAGCTCCTGAATGTGAGTGTTTGCTGCTTTTCTTTGTCTTATGACAGTGAGACTGTTAGCTGAACAGTCAGAGAAAATATGAAGCAATTTTCTGACATCTTGCAGATGTTAGCCGATTGTGAAAATAATTGTCAGTTACAGCCCTAAATGTGGGTTGTAATGAACATTGCAACCTTTAAGGGCCATAAGTGAAGGTTTAGTCTTTCAGTCTTATATCTGTACGTGTCTCACACACCTCGTGGTGTATCCGCTGGTAGACTTTCTGTTCATTGTCCAGCACAACAAAAGACTCGGAGGGGATGGCATTGCCGTTGAAGATGAAGCTGAGGTCACCGCGCTGGCACTTCATGTCTGTGAAGTCTATCAGTGTAGTGTCCAATCTGTACACAATACACAAATGCACGTACAGGTGACAAAAAATAGGGTTTAAAGTGGGAACTTTAGATGAAGGAGAAGGAAGGAGATGGTAGGAAAGGGAAACAGAGGATGACAGCTGGACTGAGTTTACTTTTGACTACATCCAAGCAACCAGCAAACACAGTGTCAAAAAACTGTAAGCCACAAAAAAAACTCTGAAGGATGTGACACCTTGCGCTGAAGGTTATGAGACAATGTGAATGGTAATCGTTGCCACGGGAGACAACACAACAACACATTTCAAGAATTTTATTTTTTTTTGTTAATGTTTTTACATTGTCAAAGTGGGTAATCCTGGAGTGAAGCATGGCAGCAAAAAGAATAATTGATCACTTGTGAAGACCAGAAACAAAGTGGAAGGTGCTATGGGTGAGTATGACAGGCCTGACACACCGTAGCGCTAGAATGTAAATGAACTTGCTGTGACAGTTTTTTTCTTTCACTCTCTCGCTCTCTCTCTCTCTTCCTGCAACTCCAGGATAATAAGAGGGCATTTTGAATACCAAATTAGACAGCCAGGAGCAGTTTCACAGAACAATGACATGCTCCATCTCACACACAAACCGCACTCAGAGTCACAAACACACACTTTTATGAACTGAATTCATTCTTCAAATAGCTTTAGTTGATATATTATGAAACCCAAATATAGAAGCATCTGTCTATGTGCTCGATAAAGACCTGGCCGTGTTTGTCAAACATAAAACCTCGTAAAAATAGGAAAAAAACTACACCGAACCATGTGTTAATATGTGTGCCATAGCTGCGGCTATGAAACACAACAACATGAATTCCTGCTGATGATTCATTGTTATCTGTGTGTCAGCCTGCGTCAGGGCGTGACGAATTTCTGCTGACGTCCTTTGTAAGTGAGCTCTCAGGCAGCACCTGAGAGTCTACAGTAACTCTCCATCTATGAGGCTCTGATTTAATTTCAACACAGAAGTACAAGATTTGTGCACGGAGGCATCGCCATTCAGCTTCCTAATACTGCCAGAGACTGATTTCACACTCTAGTTAACCAGATGAGGTTGAGGAGAGGAAACAGGAGGTAGAGAGGGAAGACAGAGGAGAAAGGAATGTTGTGTTGTGTGTAAGAAAAGATGAGAGATAAATAAGTAATCCTTAAAAGTAACTAAGTGCCTCGATAAAAGGTTTTCTCGAGAAATTGCTGTTTAATTTGATGTAGCTTCCATAAGGTGGTCTTTGTTTACTTTGCCACAAAAGCATAAAATATAATGTTGTAACAAGGCAACTGTAGAAATGGCACTTAAATCATCACATAATTTACATGGCTGCATTACATTTGTTGACTTGCCTGATGTTAATTCCCTGCTTGTAGATCTTACACGCATCTGAAGGCAGGATTCTGGAGAGCAAAGGCACTGCAACATGAAAAGATACAGTAAGGACATATGAAACAACTTGGAGGTGACTAAATTTAGAAACCTCACTCAATAATGAAGTCAACCATCTACTTTAAAGCTTCAGTAGCATATAGCACTGTAGACTAGAGGGCTATATAAAGTGTAGTTCTGTAGCTTAATATTTAATAACTCACAGCCTTCACCAGGTGAAGGAACTGAAAACAAGAGACTTCTTTTGCTGTTCCATCATTGCACAAAAATTTTAACAGTCCAGAGTAATTCTATGAAGGACTGCACTGGAAAAAAAAAAAAAGCTGTTAGAAAATCAAGTGGCTCCTCCAACCCAGCAGAGCACCACATGTAGTCTAAACAGGCCTGAAGGCACGAAGCCAGAAATCCCTCTGACGTGAGCATAGATCCACGAGACTGTGTTGGTTTAAACAAAATTCTTCTGTGAACAAAGTATTCATACTCCTTCATCTTTTTAACATTTTGTTATGTTGCAGCCTTTTGCTAAAACTGTTCCCTCATCACCTTCCCTACACCATCCCAGCGGTGAAGCATGGTGCTGGCAGCATCATGCTGTGTGGGTGTTTTTCAGCGCCAGGGACAGGGAGACTGGTCAGGGTTGAGGGAGAGCTGAACGAAGCCAAGTACAGAGAGAGAAAACCGGGTCCAGAGAGCTTGAGCCCTCAGACTGGGCCAAAGATTCACCTTCCAACAGGACAATGACCTTAAGCACACAGTCATGACAACGCAGGCCTCGCTTAGAGACAACTCTGTGAATGAGTGGCGCAGCCAGAACCCTGACTTAATCATCTCTGGAGAGACCTGAAAATGGTTGTCCACTTACGATCCCCATCTAACCTGACATAGCTTGAGAGAATCTGCAGAGAGGAATGACAGAAACTCTTCAAATCCAGGTGTGCTAAGCTTCTGCATCATCCGCAAGAAGACTTGAGGCTGTAATCGCTGCCAAAGGTGCTTCAACTAAGTCCTGAATAAGGGCTCTGAATACTTTTGTCAATGTTGTATTGCTGTTTTTCCTAAATTTCTAAAATTCTCTTTTGGCTTTTTTCATTATGGGGTATTGAGAGGAGATTGATGAGGGAAAAAAAATTTAAACACTTTTACCATACGACTGCAACATAACAAAATGTGAAAAAGGTGAAGGGGTCTGAATATTTTCTGAATGCACTGTAAATCTGTAGTTCTCTAACCTACAAATGTCATTTCTAGATGTTTGTCTCTACATCAAAGCTTTTACTTTCTTACAAAATGCCCCCAATTACAAATAAACTGTTATGCAACCATTGTACATTCAGTTACTATCATGCGTCTATTACATAATCTTGCCACCTTGTCAATAATTCACAAAGACACATCGAGTACACAGAATTCAGTCCTGGCTCACACTCTGGGATCAGACTTTTGCAGACTAAGCAAATGCTGCTACACCAGTGCCAGTATATATATTTAATCTACTGTCACACAATACCCACCATTTGTATGATATGTGAGGCCCTGCATTGTATAAAAATGAGCGTACATTCAAGTGCAGCTAGAGAACAAATTCTTCGTCTGTTATTGTCAGATATCACTGGCAGGTCCACATTAGAGGCTGGTATGTCAGTTCAAATACAGCAGGAGGAGTAACTTGACTCCAGCAGTGGATATCCCTCCTAGCACAAGGTAAACACTTTGGTTCCATCATATTTTCCTGTCTGTAACAGCCTCTACAGTTGGTGTTTCGGACTACACCCTAACTTAGGACACATGGTTATTTTCCAGAGTGGGTAATGTTTGTTAAACTAATTTGTTTTCTGTCAATCTGTCATGAGACAGCAGAAGGTGGAACTTGACTTACCCCAACTTTGGAAGTCCCAGTGAAGCTCCAAGTAAAAATCACCAAGCTGCAAATGAAGACAGAGAAAACTTAATCACAAGTGAAACTGCATGGGTGGAGAAGGTGGAAACACAAACGTATTCACAATTAAAATGCTGTATATCTAAATGATAACTCTAGTGATATTTGTAGATTTGTCTTACTGTCAACAAATCTCACGAAAAGATCATACAGGAGTAAATAGTACATTTGTTGGGGACTATTTTCAGCAGTGTATTAATCCACATTTACTGCCCTAGTAAGTATGTAAAGCACCAGGAGGGTGTATGTGGAAGTGACTTAAATAATCAGTGCCCATGTTCATGGTAATGAAGGAACATGTCACACAGTGTAACAGTGTGGGTCACTGATGTGTTTTAATAGTTCTGAACAACAATGGATGTCTATGGCAAAGAGGAATAAGCTATTACAGGCTTTAGATACACAGACAATATTTATTATTAGCACCTATTCATTGCTGTTTTTGGTCTTTTGATGGGATTTATTGACAACAAGAAAGATACAGACTATGGCCATTTAAAATCTGTAATTGTAGAAAAATGTGCTCTTTGGAGTGGAAAAACGAATAACTGTTTTTATGTCTATGCAACAGTGAAAATGAGAAACTACTCCCATTTTACAAACAATAAACAAGACTTCTTTGAAGAACAAAAATCAAAATGCCGTACCAAAGCCTTTCAGTCTAGACGAAACATGAGTAAACATGAGCCTCTATGTCTGTCCATAACAAATCACGCCTGACTGACACTACTCAGTAGAGCTTAATTGTACTCTAAAGTACGAGGCTGGGATGTACTGATCTCATCACCACTACTGGTGGTCTCAATCCAACTTCAGTGGTGACGTCAGGCTGGCAGGGGATCATCAGTTCCCAGAGCTTTATTATCTCTGAAGGACGATGACGCAGAAAAATCAAATCAGCCTCATCATCCCGGAAGGTTCACATCATGTCAGATCAAACACAAGCTCAGCTGACTGCCAAGCAACTTGTAAAGCCATCAAAATCTGCCGTTCACATTAAGACTGAAGGTGAGAAAACCATTGAAACAGACCTATGATATGACCTCTTTCAACACAGTAAAAAAGCACATGGTTTTAGATTTTAGGTTTTAGTTTGCAGCCTTTGGTCTTGTATTTGCCCATCTGTTTGCTTCCTCTCTGACTGTCTTGTGGGGGTGGTGTTGCAGCACAGCTGACCTGAAAGCTACAATCACCAGATGATTACACCAACAGTTTGTTGTAATAATATGGAGTTCATAACTTAATGCTAGGCAGCTACAACAATACAAAAAGGCTCCTGACACACTAGCTCTACAAAGCACATGTCAGCCTGTACATGAGTAAATGTCTGTGTGTGTGAAGGCTGTATGACATCATGTCAGGCAGACAGCCACAACAAACCCTGCTCTGAACAGCATGTCTGTGAGTAGTTAAATGTTTACAGTGTATGTGTACATAGGACATCATACAAAAGCACTGTGAGGCTTGATTTAGCCTTAAAAAACATGTCTCTGACTCTGACTAGTTGATAATGTGAGTGTGCCCCTCCTGGCTTTGCCTTGTTGTGATGACAGTAATTTGTGAATGACAAAAATGACAGAAGTCTGGAAAGGAAGTTTGTGTATTGTGTATATTTAACCCTGTGTGTGTGTGTGTGTGTGTGTGTGTGTGTGTGTGTGTGTGTGTGTGTGTGTGTGTGTATATGGT
Source organism: Seriola aureovittata (assembly GCF_021018895.1). Lineage (NCBI taxonomy): Eukaryota > Metazoa > Chordata > Actinopteri > Carangiformes > Carangidae > Seriola > Seriola aureovittata. Next base: position 14,519,598 of record NC_079369.1, on the reverse strand, counting down.
TTGACAGAGACACAGAAAAATTCATTTCAGTTCAGTCAGTGGTGTTTATAACCTTTAAGAAGATATCAGAGAGACGGTAAGAGAAAGGAGTTCAGAACATAAGGAATAAGATAAGAATCAAGAAGAAAAAACATCACAAGAGGTGAGCAGGATGAAATGTAAAAAGATTCAATGGCCAGAAAAAAAAGAAACAGCATCAAGATGTCAGGAGCAGCAGCAGAGAACAGAGCAGACAGCTGATTAAGAACCACAAACCTCTTTCAGGGCTTTCAGCAGCTTGGGCCTCTTGTCCTCCACACTCTCCCTGGACTGTTGCTTCAGTTTCCTCAGCAGGGCTGTGACTGAAAGACACAGAGAGATGAAGAAAGGCACAAGTGAGACCAAATGCATCAACAAATAGGCAGCTTTTCACTGTCTGGCTGAAGAGCTTCTGTTGGAAAAAATTATTCGAGAGTGGATTGGATGACAGCATTTGTTCCCCTAGGGGCTGACTGTTAATTTTTTCAAATAACCTTTTGTTATGTTGAATCTGATCCCACCAGTTCACTTGCTCCAAGTAGAAGATTTAGTTACTATATTCAAAAACTAAGTTTCTCCACCAAGTTGTTGTTGCTTTGGCAAATGGCAAGCATCCTTCTCCCAGCGGGATGAAAGCCAGCCATTCCTAAAATCATGATTAGTTGGCTGAGAAAAAAAAAACTAATTTACATTTTTCTAAAACACTGACCCTCTCTAAACTTTAAAGAGTGCTGCATTCTTCGATAAGGAGCTTTTTGAGAGCGCCTGCATTGTGAGTGCCTTACAGACTCCTCGTTTTTTGTTTTAATGTTAAGAAGGTGATGGAAGTTTTGGTGCATGAACACGGCTGTTATTACCGTATCACCCTTCACCCACAAAACAGCAAAACTAATTTCACATCAAACAGACTAAAACCAATTTTCAAGGTGACAAAATAACTGTAGCATTAATGTAGCACTGTACAGGAAAGTGGTTCACATTTAGCCACTTCACCAAAACACAGGTGGTCCTCTTTCATGATGAGGGTTTATGTTTAATTTTGCAACATGCTGTAAGAAATGGAGAGTCCTGTGGTGTATGAATGTACTATAAGTCACCACGATTACCTCTATGCAAATCCTGCCAACAAAAAAACATGCTAAAGGCAAAGAGCACACAGTTTACAGTAACAGTGGCTTTTGGTTCCTGCTGCCACATGGGACACTCTCAGCAGCATTCGACCAATCCCTGCGCACTGCCTGCAGGGATCAAACCGTTCCGGGAAGTTCAAAGGGAACAAGGCTGGGAGATATGGAACTGCCTGCTAATGAGCTGCGCCTTTAACCTGCTTAACGACCCTGGGGGAGAGACACACGCACAGGAGACTTTTAACCACAACGGGTTACATTAACAGTTCTTTAGCCCATTGGCTCCAGGAGACTTTATGCAAAAGAAAATGGGGTTAAGGAAAAAAAAAATGGATCCACACCCAACTAACAAGCATTTATTTAAATGTTATTTGCTGTTTATAAGGGGAGTGGGAGCATCAGTTGCTTGTTGACATAAATGTGTTGCTTTTATGGAGCCATGAGGGGATTAAATGAAAATGATGACATGACTGTGCCACTTAAAACTCATGGAAACAGTCATGAAAAAATGACACTTATGACACCCAGACTGCCCCAAATTTTAGGACTACGAGCAACAGTGGACATTTGGCATCATCATTAGCCTAACTAGATCCTGTGCTCCTCTATGTCCACGTGTTGAGTCAACATACACAAACATGTTGTTAGTGTTGTCTGATTGGTGGTCCCCACGAGGCAGCACAGAGGGGGCAGGCGGCTCAATGGTAAAACTAGGCCAAATGAGAGAACAGGCATGTGTGTGCGTACACACACACACACACACACACACACACACACACACACACACACACACACACACAGATACACACACAGACACACACACAGATACACACACACACATACACACATACACACACGATGGCACACAGTGACACAGTCACAAGCACAAGGCGAGGGGTGTCTGTGTGGCCCCGGCTGCCTAATGAGTGTGGACAAGCTCTGGATGGGGCGCCTCCTGATCCTCGCCGTCTCTCAGCAGGACAAGGAAAGGAGTACAATCTCACCATCTGCCTACAGCCGACCCAGCCAACAGAGGCCGAGAAATCAATCCCGACCACTTCAACACTAAACCAAACTGACTCTCCATGCTGGCACTAATTCACCCCAATACTGATTAGGCCACTTTCCTGGCATTAATTAGGTGAGTGATCTCAGTAACTTCACCTCCACACATTAATGAAAAGAGACAAAGTCAGGACAATTTTACATTCACACCACCCCAACCTGCTACTCTTTAACAATTAGTTCCTGGATCTAACTGGACAACTGCCACTGGCTGTTCTCCAAGAATCTGAGAACAGTCAATATTGACACAGGTACGCTGTGGAGTCACTGTGTGGCAGAGTGAAGCTGTGAGGAAGGCTGCTGCAAACAGGCCTATCTGAACAAACTTGCTGTTTAAACTAGCTGAGGCACGGTCAATTAATTTTACAAGACATCCAAAAAGACTCAAAGCAGCCACTTTAAATGAACATAACACTCCACACACGGCATGAGGAGCTCTAAATGTCTGATTAAAAATTACAAGCTGCTTTTAAAAAGTCTGCATAAATGTAGTGGGGAGGAAAAAAGTTCAGTCACACTTTAGGCCAGTACAGGCACTGATGTCACCCCACACCCCACACCCCAACCACAATTTGTTTTAATATTTTCTTTTTATATCATTTTGTCAAATATGTTATTGCATTTTAAATAGATTATTTCACTTTGCTATGAAACCTGCAGTATTTGACTGGAGGTCTAATACGACAGGTGAAGAGAACTGTATTTAAAATATTACAAATCTTTAAAAGAGTCAGAGTCATTGGATGGCTTTAAGGTCACAACAAGAGAATCACTTGATCTTGATGGTTTGTAAAATAGTCTGATGCCCGTACAAATTTTGAATAATATAAGGGAAAATGACAGCAACCACAAAATGAAAAAGAAGGCCACTCTATACATGAGCTTAAACCATCCAAATGTTTTCTTACCAGGCCTCACACTAACCAGCTGCTGAAATTCAAACGATCTCACACTTAACTTTTCAGCAGCAAACTCAGGTCTGGTCCTTTATTCAACAGCCAACTGCCTAGACCAATACAGTCTGACACCCACATGGAAAAGCAGTTCCCCATCTAAATAACACCAACTTGACTGAGGCAGGCCTGTAGACCAGCTCCTGAAGCTGACAACGCAGCTGTGTGTGTGGAATACAAGTAAGGACAGAAATAACTCTTCCTGAACAGAACACATGACAAAATCTATTTCTGAGCCACATTTTAGCCTCTTGTTCAAACGGAAATCATAAGTGATGAAACTCAGGTGACAAATACATCACATCACAGCAAATGAAGGCTGACATCAGTGGAAATAAGTCACAAACGTTCACTAAAAATAACACAGGAACAGCACTGAGTTTTAATCACTTACAAGAAATGTATTGCGCAGTAAATTAGAATTACCACCTTATTGTTATAATTGTCCTCCAACCAGTTAAGTTGCAGGACATATGCTCACAATCTCCCCCTTCTGTTCCTGAATAACAGCATTGAATAGTAATTGATAAATAAGTATTTTTGCAGAACATTATGATGTCACAGTGAAGTTGACCTTTGACCACTTGGATATAAAATGTCATCACTTCATGATTTTATCCTAATAGACATTTGTGTTAAATTGTGCTATTAGTGTATGAATTCTTGAGTTAAGGCCAAAAATGTGTTTTGTGAGGTCACAGTGACCTTGACCTTTGACCACCAAAATCTAATAAATTCATCCATGAGTCCAAACTAATATTTGTATCAAATAAAACAAAGTAATTTCCTCAAGGTGTTACTGAGATATTGTGTTCACTAGAAAGGGACGGATGGGGACAAACATACAGACAACCCGAAAACATAACATGTTACCCGTTGTCAACACTTTCCAGGCCAGGACATTTGCCTGACTGTAAAACAAACAAAAAAAGCTCCTAGGTCTCCACTTCCCTCCCAGACTCCTGACTAACGCTGACTCAGCTCACACTGAGTAACAGGGCTCTAGGCTAAACCTGAAAAGGACTCAACATTTATTGCGCTGAATATGGAGAAAAGACAGTTTCTTTCAGCACCCTTCTCCTTTAATGTCATTATGGCAGCCATATATGGAACACCAAATGTGAATGTTTTACAGTGTGCAGACTTTTCACAGTCAAATGCTGTAGCTCAACTGTAACAACACAGGCCCTGCCCTGCACTTTGGAGCAACATTAAAGAACAACACCCATTCCTTTTCAGTGGCTTCACTCCAGCAGAAGCTAGAGTCCCTCCTGCCCCTAAAACCTGTCGGCTGACTCGTGAGATCAGCAGACTCACACTGTACCTGTCTTTCTGCAGGTTGAGTCTGTACCAGTCTAGTGAGCTCCTCGATTAACAGGTTGATTCAGTATATTACTTTTTGTTTGTTTTTAGTTTGCTGTTCTGTTACTTTTATGGTACACTCATTTTTAGCAGATTTTCGTGAAGTTCCTGGTATGTGTTTTGATAACAGCAAGAGACCAGTCACAAACTCTCTACACTCTGCTTGTGCAGATGTACAGAGGTACATTTACAGTGTACATGTGTACAGAGCTATGGAGAATGGTGATAGAAGCAGCATTAAAACACCTTTTTCAAAGAGGTAAAAAAACGAGAGCTACTGTTATTTACAGGAATAAAGAAAAAACATGACCAAGCAAAATGGGCCCAAGAATGCAATTCTCATTTGTCATATGGTTTTCTAACCCTGTGCCTGTCATAAACCTGTATCAGCTAATGACATTTCCCACTCAGTATTTCAGTCTGGCTGTATTTCTTATTTACAGATTTCCACCACATAGAATGGAACCTCTTGCCTTCCTCTTCCCATGATCAACATATTAAGAGCTTTAAACAGATAATAGACAAAATTCACTCATCTGCCAGTGAAATACTCATTAGTTCTTTACTTAATACTTGCAAAACTATAGGACCAGCGTACAAGGGGTGTTGTCACACTGTCAATTTACACCCAATACCAATTAAAAAAACTAACATGATTGGTTTCACTTGTCAGAGATGGCCTTGTAAAAGGCAGTGGTTACGATGAATAGTGGATATATCAATTTGGAATTTAAACAAAAAAAATTTAATAAACCACAGTTTAACCCAGATTTTGGACTGTGGGCAGAAAATGGGTGAGACTAGGGCCTGAGTACAATCAGCCTAAAAGGAGAGAAAGAAACATCGAATGAATTGCCTTTCATAGAGGCACAAAAGCTAGAGGGCCTTGAGGAATGTCCCCTCTCTCTAACGGACAAAGGAGGCAGGCCAGTGTCATGGCCTCACTGGGAAGCAGGAGAGTGGAAGAATGTGCAGAGCCATTCGTTGATTTGCATCTGTTGATCGGACCTTTTTTATCCTCCTTCACCATTTTTTTTCACACAGGAACATTCAAACTGAAACCCCACTGAAGCCACATATCTTTCAGAAAATGAGCTGGCTGACCAACATATTGATGTGATGATCAGTATATGGCCGTGGTGGTGGGAAAAATTCAACAGCCTGTCTCAGTGTATTACCAAGTAGTGGCAGTCACAGATACTTACTCATCTGTCGGTCTCCGTAGCTAATGGCCTCTGCAAGGGGACTCCATCCCTGAGCGTTCTTCACTTTCACTGGTGCATTGTGGGCCAACAACAGGTGGGCACACTCTACAAGAGATCCAGACAGACAGGTACATAATTATTTGAATTATAATAACTTTATTTGAATGATAAGTTCTATTAATAGCATCACAATTAAGATAAACAGATGCAAAAGACCATACATACAAATAAAAAACCAGCAGCACAGGACATAAAAGTGTGGCTTCCAGACACGACTCCGCAGATGATCCCATAACAAGGTCGGTGTGTTTGTGCTTAAGTTTACATTTTTCATCTCCGAGCACATATTTGCTCAGAGATGAAGGGTTGCACACAAGCGCATTAAGATGCCTGGGATGTAACTAGTCATATTTTGTGTGCTTTAAAAAAGGCTAGAAAATCTGAAAAAGATTGTTCTGCAACCAACCGGCAGCAAGTTAAGTGGCTTTTTTTTTTTCTAACCACTGGTTAAAGTCCTGGCTGCTGCTTTCTGTTCAAACAAGAGGTACTGGAGATAGATATTTTGACAGGTGTCTCAGAGACAACTCCTGGGTATCTTCTTTTAACTTAGAGCGACAAAAGACAAAGAAAAACAGAAGGACAAAGATGTGTGGTATTTAGCAAAAAGGACCTTTACTAAAAGACAAATGCCAATGGGTGATTAAGCACTAATGATTTTCCTCATTTGTCTGTCTGATGCCCAGATGCATCCATATTGCATGCTGAATACAAACTGTAAAGACATGGATGAAGGAGAACATAATTCATTTTGCTTAAAAAAAATTAGAAGACAAAAACAAAAGCAAAAAAACAAAAAAAAAATTGTTTTTGCAGTGAGCATGCTTCTTTTGCGCCCTGGGCACCTCGTGTTTTTAGACGCTCAGGGCATCTTGAGTTTTTCCAGGAGCATTCTGAATGCAGGCCTTTGCTTGGAAGGGAGGAGAAACTAGTGGTGGCTGTTGCTCGAAACCTGGAGCTATATGACTTAACCAACCACAGTTACCATGATTTGAACAGAAAACACAACGCCTGGAGGCAAATTAGTGCAGTGCCTGGAGATTTTGGGTAAGTTGTTTTCAGTTGTTTCTCTGTGTCCAGCTTATTATTTGGGAACTGCCTCTCACCCTCAATCAGAGCCGAGCAAGTGCTCTCTGCCTGTATATTTAAATAACATGCACAGATCTGTGAGCTTACTTCAAAACAAAGTTTGGCTAAAGACAGGTGATTCAGTGGTTGCCTAGCTACAATAATTTCACAAAACACTCTGCACTGCACTTTTTTTCAAACTGTAGGCTTCAATAAAAAAAGGCAGTACGGTGCGCTTCGCGTTTCTCAACTTGCAAAACGCGCTCTGCCTTAGCAGCCCACATTTCCAATCCCTGCTTCTTGTCAGCACCTTAGATGTTGCTATGGTGACTTACACATGTAAGTCATACTCAGATCCCCCCATCAAACAGACAACGCCCCCCCCTTGAAACTAACTTTAACTCCATTCCAACACTATCTCTGGCTATAATTTTGTGTTCAACTTGTCTTACACAGGGGGAGAAATCAAAACTAAAATAAAGGCTTGGACACATTAATTTCTCTCTGCTTGTTGGCCAATCTAATGCATTTATCACAAATTTATCTGATCACTTGGTGGTAGAATTTTAATACAGGTGTAGCTGACAGCTATAAACACGTATGACACAAACCTAAGATGTTTCCTGTAGCATCAGTGATTTAAAAATAATCCTGGTTTTATAGAAGGACAGATTGTGTGTAGGACTGAGCTGACAGCTGACCCATTAACCAAAGAGCCATATGGGGCCTACAGTTACACAAGACTCAGCAGCCTACTTTAGTGTCTATACTGCTATGAAATAAGGAAATTCTCAGGAATAAAATGTCGAACTTCACAAAAAGAAATTCCCTGGTGCTGTGCAGAGTAACCCTCAGAGCTGTGCTTGTATTCCAACAACGGGAAAACAGCCAAAGAGCCTCATCCCTTTTCTAAGGCAAGATCAGCGGTAAGTGCAGCACAAAATCCCTCCACTCTCTGGGCAGCCTGTCAACAAACCACAGCCAGCCAAAAATGAAGCCTGTTGTTCCGGCTCAGCTGTCAGTTTTGTTGTGACATCATTCATTACACTGTTGGCATCTGTACAGCTCTGTCTTAGCACTGGGCAGGAACAGTCACAGCCCTGTGAGCAGAAAACTTCCCAAATGCAAAGCAGAGGCTAACTGTTAACAGTCTACTGCTGAGTGGAATTGTAGGGCTGACCAGCCTTTTCAATGACATATAGCATAGAAGCTCCCTATATAAATGGTTATTGCCCCCATGTTCAGACTTGTTTCTCTGCTAAACACCACCATGAACGCCATCGCAAAACCTGGCGTCCAGGACAAGAAGGTCACATCATCTAAAATACCACATCACCTCTCTGATCTGCATACTCGCCATGTTTTATTAATAAGAGAGAGGCCAGGGTCTCATACATTCTTTATGACAGAGAGGAATACATTTTGAAATTCTTCCAAATTAAACATATTATCCACACAACAAAGAGGAGTGTGGCTGTCCCCAGGGTGTAGGTACAGAAAAATAAAAAGGCAGGTTGTAACAGCACCAAAAGCACATAGGCTATATTCTTTACAAAAATAATTATCAGCAACACCATTGCTCTTATGAACAGCTGACTTAAAGGTGGAAGTACGGCAAAGACAAATCAAAATGAACAAAGACATGCCAGTGAGAAGTCATTGTGTTCACACCAGGGGAGCAGCTGAAGTTCAAAGACTTCGCTCACGACTAGTCTGAATTAATTTTATTATATTTCTGCCCAATTCTGCTGTGACATGATCTGCATGTTAAGTGCTGAATAATGTCAAAAGGCTGACCACTTCAGAAAGATTGACTAATACTGACCATATTGGATGCTTTAATTAAATAAAGAAGCTGTGCTGGCACCAGAAAGGGTGGATATAACTGCATCAAAGTGCATCAAAAAGAGCTTTGCATCAGCAAACAAAAATGCAAACCCTATGTGTCTATGCATTAGTCCAATCTGTGCCTGGGCTCTGGAATGAAACAGCTGATAATAGAAGTTAATGTGTAGAAAACACAGGCAGACAAGTGCACAAGCGCTGGCTTTCTGACATAAGGCCTGTATTCCCTCGGGCCTTTGACCTATATATCACCCTGCTAAATGCAAAGATTGTGTAATAATAATGGCAACATTTAGCAGATAAACATTACATAACCATGATGAGAACAGTCATACCATGTGTCCTGAGCCACAGACCTGTTAGCTTCCGGTCTGAGCTTTGAGGATGAACTGTATATCACCACTAAAAGTAAAATTTTATGTGCCAGTTGTTCTATTTCATGTATTTTTCTACAAATCAATTAATTTATCCTATGTTTACTACATGATTATCGCAAAGTGTGACACAGGCTGTAACCTATGTGATGATGTCTCCACATGGGTTTTGGTGGGCCAGTCCAAGCCAGAAGTCCCACGCCAATTTCCATTCCCTCTCCTTCCGTGATATACTGCATGTTACTTGACTTTGGCCTTGGCAGACCTCTGTGCTCTACTGAGCACATTTTCTATTTGTTATATTTTTGCCATATTAACATTAAGGAAATGTCTGACAAGCTGAATGTCATTCCCTCCCTTATTATCATGCAGAATTTTGTAGATTAAGGAGATGATAATGTAGTAGGCCTACATGCTTTAAATTCCTTTGATATGTCAATGCAGTGTTCAAAGCAGACCAGATGGCATACAGTAAATGACAGAAAGTTCATTACAAACATTAGGGACTTGGCTTGGACTTGACTTGGATTTACTGGCTAACATTACCCAATATAGACTGATCAGTTATCAATCCTACAAGTGAGATGTAAATTTTGCCGAAGAAAAGATCCCCCACTTGGAATCTACATTTACAGTTAAAGTGTAATGTCACATGTATAATACAGTTTTTATGTGTTAGTGTTTTCCTTGTAAGATGCTAGGAAGAAATAATCAAACAATTGTGGGTCAGTCCTTTAAATCAAATCAAAAAGAGCTACCTGGATACATTAGCAATTAGCTTATAACTCATTAGCCATGGTTTGCTGTCCAATTCGATCCGACATGCAGTTGTAAAGTATTGATATATGGAAGTCTCCCTGTGGGTTTCTGAGCTGAATGCATGTGCAGCAGCTGTGCAGGGATCCTGCTCAAGTCACATACAACTCTGTGAATGAGGCAGAGCATGGTGGAGAAATTAAGTGTTCATCTAATGCTACACTACGTGCACTGGCTACACATGGGACACTTCTCAAGATGGTCTTTGGGTTGTTAAAACCCCCACCATCACCGCCCATTCTGATCCAGGCTGAGTACGTCTATAAAATTGCTTTTTCGCTCATGTCCTCACCATCGATCCCACACTCAGCGACCAAATCAAACAGGAGTTGAAGAATCACATTGTCACCGTCTCTGAGGCAAACAGAAAACTCTTAAACATCACTTGTTTTGGCTTTGCAAATTGACCCAAACCCTTGAAATGTTTTTCTCTGGACAAAACTAATGCTAATGTATATAATGAGACTCTAACCTTCTCTCTCAATTTAATAGGGCTTTTTTTGTTAGCGATGACCTGATAAAATGTTCTCATTTGCCATTTCAGAGGAAGGTTAACCTGGCCAGACTGCCACACTGGCTCCACTTGGTTGTTATCTTGTATCTCTGAAACCAATTTGAAATATCTCATAATTTTCTCCTTGTGACCATGGCCAACAGATATCACAACCATTAGACAAATGGAAAGGCTTCAGGAAAAAAGTCTTAATCTCATGCCTCTGAGTGTGAAATACTTACAGAAAATGCATTCATGCCCTATTAACAAAAGTTTGTCAGATGGTGTCTTCGAAATTTTTAACAAATGGAAAAAATCAATATTTCTCAAACAATCAGTCGATTGACAGAGATGAAGTGGCAACTATTTGGTTAATCATTTCTCAAATTTTTTAACCAAAAATTCTTTGGTCCCAGCAACATTTACTGCATTTCCCAGTTTTATATAATGTCAACTGTATATATTTGGGTTTTGGAGTGTTAGTCAGACCAAACAACATGAAAAATTGTACAGGTTATTTTCACTATCTGCTGACAATTTATTTACCAAAGGATTCACTAAGAAAGTATTTGGCCACCAGCTGGTCATTAGCTGCATCCGTATATATTTCCACAATAGACTTCTGGCAGATAAAAAGCAACACAGGTAGCATTGACAAATTTTTTTGATTTAGGAGAATCTAGGTGTAGGTGTGGATAAAGAGTTATGCTTTGGTGTGCTGTGCAAGGTTATAAGCTGGTGATACTTTTTGGAGAAAAGAACATGTGCACTCTGCTGTGCAGATGTTTCTTTCTGGTCAAATGTTAATTTAGCCTTGCACCTGTAGTTAGAGCAACGCTCCTTTCTCAGTAATTCATTGCTATGAACGGCAGAAGTACAAATATGGATGAATTATGCTCTGTTTTTAGCTGTTAGTGACAGAAATGATTTCTCTTCTTCTTCTACATGGGATTTTTCACATGTGCCACTGTTAAAGATTAAAATTAAAAGGGACTACAAGGAAGAATCAGCGTTATTACTGGTCTGGTAAATAATAAACGCACACACAAACCCATACACAAAGACAGCCTTGTCCTTTCCATCCCAACAAGGCAGCCACACCCAGACTATGATCTCATGCTGAAGCCTTCAGTCTGTCTGGCCTGAGCATCCCTGGAGGACAGGGCAGCAGCACAGGCAAGAGATAGGCAACCTCATTAGCACAATCAATTCCATAGCGTCCCATCCGCCACTATTCTTCGACACTCCTCTGTCTGAATTGCCAGTAGGCAGTGGCAGGGCCTTTACTGTGGCGACAAGAATTGAACTTTGGGAATTTGAAATCCATTGAAACCCATGCTCCAGTGACAGACACTAAACAAATGGGACCATGCAGTAAGCGCGACCCTATGCTTGAACTGTTCACTGAGAGCCTGCTGAAAAAAAGAGGGAATTAATTTTTCAATAGCATGTTCTGAGGTCTCCATGTGAAATTAAATGTTAGCATCGACTCACAAAAGGAAGAGTACATAAATGTTTTACGCACATGCTTTCAGTCCAGCCAATGCAACTCAGCTGAAAACAAAATCATTTTATGATTTTTAGAAAGCCTAGATGCATGACATAGTCATCATATACTTCAAACTACACAGAGCTCTGCATGATGTGTCAAAACCTGCATAATTTGGCCCCTTCTCTTTTTCACAACTTATTCAAACTAAGAACTAAGTAACCTATTCAACACGTGAGATGTCAGCAGAAATATTGACTGATTAAATATGCTCTAATATTCTTTGTGAATGTATTAAATAGAAGAAAAGAAGGAAATTGTTTTCTTGCTCAATCCCGTTTTTGTTCAGGCAAAAATCCATAAACACAGCCTCTTTACTCATGCATGAGCCTCTTGCCTTCTGGGATTTGCGTAGTGATCTGTGACAAATGTCTGGTGGTGCTTAGCTTAGCCGGACAAACGCATACACAAAGACACACACATGCATACAGAAACAGAAAGACAAAAGACATACAGCACAGCAGAGAGATTCATTTAGAAGGCCACACAGACAAAAATAAACCACATGAAGGGGATCTTTAATCATTTCTCACCTTTGTGCCCCATCATGACAGCGAGATGCAGCGGTGTGTTTCCTGAAGAAGAGAAAAAAAACTGTATTTGTCAACTGTCTTTGATAAAGCTCAGTAAGAGACATGTGACAGGCACTTTGCCACTTGGACTGTCACATTTAAGGTGCATTACATGCTTAAATTGCAAGGCATAATCCATTGAATTCCAAATGATATAGTAAGTGTATGCCTATTGTGTGTTCTCCTACCATGACAAGCAATATTACAGTCCATCAACCTGCTGTGCCCCCAAAATGAGCTGCATTTAACAGGCAGGGACATGGCTTGTTACAAGACACAAAGTAAACACTGAATGGTATGGGTTGCACACTAGAAATGCATTCAGGAAAAATAACATTTGGAATAGGTGTGGAGAAGCATTTTTCCTCCCATGATGTGAAATGTGCCTCATAAGCATTGGAGAATCCCTCAAGAGGAAGCCAAATTGCCCGGTCAGCTCCTTCAGGCTCGTCTTCCAGGGGAAGAGTGGTGGGCAAGCATCCAGAGTAAAGAGGGCCTGCGTTGCAGAAGCCCTGATGTGGGTCAAAATACAAGCTGGGGATAAGCTTTAAGTCCCGCTGGATATTGTGATAAACTGTACAGATAGGGCAGTGGAACAACACATGCACAAAGATGTTGGTAGGTCTGTGGTGTAGGATCCACCCCTCCTGTTCAAGTGTTACATATTACTGGCTGTTACTGGAAATGGGAACAACCAAATGAATTCCAGTGACATTGCGTGTCAGTTTAACTTCAGCTTGTATACAATAACAGCTGAACTAATGTGTGAGTAAACGCATAAACGGCTGCCACTGAGCCACACCAATCCACAACAAGGCGGTCAAACCTGCTGAAAAATACAGGTTCAAGTTGAACAACAACACCGGAGGCAATTGTCTGACACCTTTGTTGCATGACACCATGTCAGAGCTTTCATTTGAAGAGAGACCAGATTCCAATGCTGACAATGAGCACATGTATGGGCCATTTTTTGTCTTGGCCTGTGGACCAGAACAAAACCATCTTGCTGTTTCAACATTTCAGGGAGGGTTTCTCTGGAAATACTTGTGTTATCTGAGCAGACTTTGCCCTCCTGAAGAGACGCTATCAGCCAGGGACTCCCAAAGTTTTGCAAAGGAACTCTTAATACATCAACTATAAGCTTTGGTCCAACTGATGACAAGATGACTTATCTTTCAGCAACAACAATTAGTCGATTAATTGATCGACAGGAAAATAATCAGCAACTGTTTTAATGACTCTTGGGGGTCTTTTCTTAAGAAAATATGACATAAATATTGACCAAACAATTAATAGATTAATTGAGAAAATTACAGACAGATTAGTCAATCATAAAAAACAATCGTTAGTTGCAGTCCTGATTCTGATAAGCAGGAATTTCACTGCTATTGGTGGGAAGATGCACTGAGGCTTCTGATGCAAACAATTAAGTTGACTAAAGGAACCTGGATGTGATTTAGTTGCAAGGTAGAGGTGTCAAACTGTTCCTCCTTGAGTTCAGCTATCCAGGCCTTGGCAGGGAAAAGCCTCGCCTACTTTCAGTGCTGATGGAGAATGATGGCCTATTAGCTAAAACTGAGCTTCACTGCACCTTGAAATTTGATGGCTCGCGATAGGCTTTTTGGCTCCTGCCTTCGGGGCCAGTGTGATAAGCAGCTGGTACTCACCGTGGATGTCTTTCTGGGCGATATTCTGCGTCCGTATGAGCGAAGACAGGCGTCGGACATCTCCTTTAAACACACATTCGTGCACCGGAAAGTCCTGTCCAGTTCGGATAATGGGGTTCTTGTTGTTGTCATCGATAACATCCGATGTTGACAGCGTGTTGGTGTTAGCATTAATCTGCGACTGCTGGTTCTGCTGTTGCTGCTGTTGTGTGGACGACGACTTGACTAACTTGTGATTGCTGAAGATTTTACTCGCTCTGCTCTTGTTGTTCGACTTGGAGGCGGTGAAGGTCCCAGTCGCAGCCTCCTCGTCCGGCTCCAGTAAATCCTCGTCCTTGCTCGGCCTGTGGTCCTTGCGCAGGGAGCGGATCTTCTCTCCGGTCATTTTCTAAACAGTTGGCGCTAACGGAGCAGAGGGTGTCGTCGCGGACGATGACCCTCCGGGCCAACTGATGCGATTCGCCAGTTGGAATTCTTCACACAAACACCGAAAATTGCACAACATGAAAACACTTAATTCTAACACTGGATAGGCAGAAACAAAAACGAACAGGCAGCAGCTCCCGCTTAGCACCGGCTGATAATGAAAACAAACAGTCCGCTCTCCTCCTGCCTCTCAAAACTGTCGCTGGTTGCTGCACAACGTAGTTGACTAGTACGGAAGATTCAGCGGATGTCTTCCGCCTCGTAGTATCGCGAGGGTTCGGGGAGGTTACTAACGGTCACTAGCTGATAACGCTTCTTCTATGGGTGGGTAGGTGGGTGGGTCAACGTTACATCCCAAGGGACTCAGTAGTAGAAAGTAAAGTCTGTTTTTCTCTTAGTTTAACCCAGTATGTCCGCCTGCTCCCGAGCATTGGGATCTGCTCTATAGCGTGGGCAGGGATCACCAATATCAATACAGATATCAATACTTTTAATATTAAGAGCAGCATTTGTACTATCACGTCAGGGAGAGAAATGTCATGATGCATGAGGTGAATGCATTATTAATATATTCAAATATTAATATATATGCAAAATATAGTTTTATTAACAGCAAATAATTTGATAAACAAAGGAAACTATTATTATTACTACACTCTAGTCTAATATAATATGATATATTATACAAACTATTATATTCTGACTATATACTCTGATAATTACTTCATCATCATTACTTCAATCAAATAACTGCTAACACACAAGACAAAATGTGTAATGTTTCACTCTACACATGCACACAACAGTGTGTGTTCATGTGCCCAGAAAAAAAAAGAAAAAGATCCTACTGACACTAGTATCAATATGTAAAACAAGACTTTGTATCAGTACCATTTATAATTACAAGGTACTTAGACTTTATTTGAGTAGGCCCTATTTTCATTCTATTTTTATACTTATTTCCTCCTACATTTCAGGGGTAAATATTATACTTTTTAAGCAACAAAATCTTGTTCTGGTCATGAGTTTATATTCATTTTATAAATCATTGTATGACACTAAATGCTGCTTCAAAATATTGCTTTACATAAAGGATCTGGACACTACTCTCACCTCTATCAGTAAAATATACTTAAAGTATCAAAAGTAAATGCTTCTCATGGAAAAAAAAGGCCCTGTGCTGTGAGTATTTTATTGAAGCATATACTAAATTATTAACTTGTAAACACTAAAGCATTAATGTGCAAGTATTTGACTGTTGTGGTTGTATGTTGTAGCTCTAAATCTCTAACAATGCATTATATTTAATGAGTTCATTAAAATTAGGGTTAGTATTTTGATCCTTCACTGGACTGAAGTACCAATATCAAGCAAGAAAATACTCCATAACCAGCAAAAGTCTTAAAACTATAAGTTATACAAAAGTACACAGGCTATCAGCTGAAGGTGCTTAAAGTGGAAAATTTGAATTTTAGTTGACAGATATGTGGTGCTGTAAAAAGTACAACATTTCCCTCTGAAATGTGGTAGTAGTAGTATCAAAATATAGGAAAATACTCAAGTATCAAGTTCTTCAAAACTGCAATTAAGTACAGTAAATGAGTAAATGTACTTAAATATTTTCCACCACTGTAAATAGTATGCTGTATAGTTTATGGTACTATATTTCTACTATTATGTCTACTAGAACTACCAATCTTAAACTCTTCTTTATTTGAAATCTATTAGCAGTATCCTACTGATATGAATGTTGATTCTGTGAGACATTCACTTTTAAGAGCAGCATATACATTGGGCCAATGCCAATGCCAAGGAAAATATGGAAAAGAAGAATAAGAGTTCAATTTAAAGTTTTATTGTAACAATATATCAAAGATGACACCAGCAGCGGCCCCATACGCACAGATGGATAATTATTTCCAATCCTCTAGTTGACTTCAGGGTATTGTCAGACAAGATAAATAAACATTTCAGTTTTTAATCTCTTTATGATTTTGTTCTCCTTAAAAATATATGTATTAAAACATCTCCTTGCCACATGGAGCAATGCCTATTATAGTTTTTCTTTTTCATCACAAGAAAAAAGCAAGACATTAACATGCAAAATTAAACAAGATGTCTGTAAAAACCAAACCATTATGAGTTTTCCTTATAACTGGAGAAGGGTGCTCAATTGGACTTTAAAATTTGAAATATATAGCATTTATCACAATTATCATAATACAATGTATTTGTTCAATTTTCTAACACAGTTGTTTGCTTCCATTTCGTCTGTAGGTATCTGTTCAGTGTGGATGACTAAAACTATAAACATGTAATAGATGTTGTATAACACACTAGACATAGGCTACTGTCTGATAATAGTATTCTTACAATATAAAGAAAGAGAATAAGACAGACAATATTTGGTGTATAAAGTGCAAACATGCATGAAGAATGTAGTTTATATATTATATTTCATAGCTTTTTAGTACATGAAATTACAGTAAGTACAGTAGTAAGAGCACAGTCCTTGTTTTTACTTGTCTATTCTCAGATTGTATTTTATTTAAAGCTGAAATGATCAGTTGATTTATCGGTTAGTTTATGAACAGAGAAATAATCAACATCTATTTTGATAATCTCTTAATTTTTAAGCAAAAATAGAAAAAAATGCCAAACAATCTCTAGTTATGGCTTCTCAAAAGAGAGGATGTGCTGCTTTTCTTTGTTATAAATAGCTGTAAAGGTTGTTTGCAGACACTCGTACCAATCAAACCTATGTGACAAGTTGAACTCGCCAAGTTTAGGCAGGGTGTGAGAAGACTTCCAGTGTTATCACCGAGTCATTACAGAGATCTTCCTCCCCCTATGGCCCAATGATGGAAACAACAGCTACATTTCTCTGATGTGTGTGTCACAAGGAACAGAAAATGCACAAAATTCAATGTAAAATTCAACTGTTATGCTGGTAGTTGGGAAATAACTGGATTATTGTATTTGGTGCATGGTTGGATTAAACTCCTAGAGGGCCCTGGGGGAAAAAAATTGTTGTTGGGCCCCTACTGACCTCCACTATACATAAAAGTTTAATTATTTGCACCTAGAAACCAACCAGTACTGTACAGTTGAAATTATTGGTTGATTGAATTGATTGAAAATTAATTAACATGTCAACATTTTTGAAAATTTGTTTGCCCCAGTTTTCTATGATAGCAAAACTTAACATTCTGGAATTTTGACGAAAAGAGACGAATTTCATATGTCTGCTTGGCTTTCATGGAATAATGGTGTATTTTTAAACTATACAAGGCTGTTCTTAATGAAAATCTAACTGTTAAACTCAGTGGGATTAACTTGGAGAAGTAAATCTGTAAAATGAGACAGACGAGTTAAAAAGTGAGCCCTCCCTTGCTCAAACAGCAGGAAATGTTGCATCAGTATAAGCACACACGCAACACACTCACAAACCAGCGCACACACAAAGAGCGCAAACAACGTGCTGCGTCACATGGCTTCTACGCCCCTGCTGAACCGCCAATCAGCGCCTGCCGCTTCTTGTTGATGAGCGTTGATTGGTTGAGAGGGACAAGCGCAGCGCACGGCTCTGTTAAATGGTTTCCCCGTTTACCATATAGCGGTAATGCATACTCATCCCGGGTTCACTGCCGTTCACGTTTGCCATGGATCCAAAGCACAGTCAAGACGAACAGAGCGACGTGTTCGCCGGTTTCCGCACGGCTTTTAAATCGTTCGCCACAGAGGCTATTCATGTTGGTCAGGAGCCGGAGCAATGGAAATCGATGGCTGTGGTGCCGCCGATTTCCCTTTCTACCACGTTCAAGCAGCAGGAACCAGGAAACCACGCCGTAAGTAGCTCGATATGACTTGGTTATTTAAGATGTAACGTGGAGAGAGAGGGAGGGGGGTTTCCGGTCTTTTCATTTTGTTTTAAAAATAATTGAATAACCTAGTCGGTAAAGCTAAATATAAGCCCCCATCGATACGTATGAATTACTTCTTTTCGCTTAATCAATAATCAAACCAATTATGCCTACCAGAGGATATACTGTACGGATTGGTCGGTGGTGATTAATTAACATATATTACATTATATCATTAATATGAATACATCAGTACCTAAGTAGCATAATGTTATAACCGCTCCAGGTTTCAACTACTTTATTTACACTTTAGTACTTTAGCAAACATGGGGGCTAACTACAAAAATCCACAAGATAAATGAATCTAAGCGGTTGTGAGATAATCAAAGTGAAATGGAGAAAAAACAAAGCTCTGCTACACATATCAGTATCCTTCTTTTATCAAAGATTCGTGAAATAGTAGCTAGTGTCACCTCTGTGAGCCTCAAGCTGTGGAAGTGAAATCGCGTGAAAAGTTAAGAGGGGAAATGTCTGTAGTGGAAACAGTGAGAAACTCTAGACATCTGCAACATGAGGACGGGGTGTACACTGCTTTCTTCTAAACACACTGAAATGCTTGCTCCAATTTCAAAACCCTATATGTCCCCTTTAGAGCTAACTTTAATAACTGGTATTTCCATGGCCACCAAAAGTAGATCCACTGACAAGACCCTGGTGTACTGGTATAGACCCTGGTGATATTCTATACCTTTAGGGCAGGCTAAGTCTGTACTGTACTATCAGTAGAGCAATGACCTGTATTTTAATTGCATAGATTAGTATTGGGTATAACTAAGAAAAAAATGTGTGAAATAATGGAGTGTATTTATACATTTATAGGTATGTAATAAACAAAGAATCCTTTTTATATACCCTGTGTTGGTCACTGAGTACATGTGTCAGCACATCTATTACAAGTTAAATTACCTGTTAAACCACCACCACAATGAGTGCTGAGTGAGTAATTATGATGAGTAATCCTTAACTACCCCTATGACAGGTTAATATATTTCGAGAGTGATAGTGGAACTTTTTTTTTCTCTTGGCATGGAAATGACCCTGAGGCCGTGTCTGGGAATCCAGCCTGTGCGGGATAAATATCCATTTTTTCCACCTCACTATCATATCCTCTCTGCAGTTCAGATAGTACAGTGGGCATCTTTGCTGCAGGCAAGGATAACTTGTCCACCTGCCATTTGTCTCTGTCAATGATTATATTGTAGGTTACAGATTACAAGTCTGAAACTGCATCCTAGATTAAATTACAAAATTAAAACAAATACCCCAACCCACTGCTTACGCTGATCTCATGACCTCCTCACCTCGTTTTGCAGACCCTGGTATGCTTGGCCCCACTACTCCCACAGTAAAAAAATCTGACTGAGGTCATAGTGACTCACATGGAGTAGAAAGTTTGGAGTGCCTGTTTTATCTTTCAGAACAAGTGTTGCTTTTTGTTCAGATGTTCAGTATAAAAGTTAACTTGTCAAACTACAACAGTAACATTAAGCTTATCTGCTATATGCTTTACAGCTACATGTTTACAGGTGGCTTTGTTCACTGGGAGACACACTACAAAAACCCTGTGTTCAAGGCCATTCAAGCTCCATTTATTGCCATCTGCCACAGCCTCCAGTCTTTGTGTCATTTGTCCAAACACGTCTTGTTTTACTGATAATGTGTGTGGGATAGTGTGGAGCAGAGGAGCCCGCTCCCTTTTTCCTGCAAAAATGTAGCAAGCCCAGTAATGAACATCCTTTAGTCTTCCATTTTGTTTAAACTATGAATCTTCCTCTATATATTTCTCATGTTTACTGCAAAAAAATGTATATACATCCTTGTAGTCAACACAAATTCGTATTTTGAGATATATTTGCTACAGTCATTAAACCAGAAGAACTTCTTTTAGTTTTCTCTTATCAACACGCACACATAACAACTCACTTTATTCAGCAGTGAAGAGGTAATTACTGAGTGAGGTAAGTTGTCACAGTTTGCACACATATTTTTGTGGTTGTAGCAAGCCAATACAGGTGAGGATGTGATGTTTTTAAACCCTGCTGCCTGCTACACAGCTCTGGTATTTAACAGTGATAAAGAAGTCATGATGCATTAAGTCATTTTAGTTACTCTGAACCTAAAATTTATTGATACACACTTGCATTTGGGCAACCCATCTATGAAAAGACTGCTACCTCTTGTTTGAATACACTGTATAATTAAAAATGTTGTTTTTGGTGACTGAAATGTTCTAATAATGTTTTTGGTTTTTTATGTAGGGGTTTGAATACAGTCGGAGTGGAAATCCTACAAGAAACTGTCTTGAGAAGGCTGTGGCAGCTCTGGATGGGGCAAAGTACTGTAAGTGAGACTGTCCATGGTATATTCCACAGACAGGAAATATTTACCAACATCTGAGCATAAAAAATGATTCATGTTTGCTGCTTCAAAAGTTGATGCAAACTATGCAAACTGCAGCTAAGCATCTCAATGTTAAGTTACAAGATAACATGAAAAGGATTTTTGGTCTTGATGACTTTTGTGCCCCCCCCCCGCGCAGGTCTTGCTCTTGCCTCAGGGCTGGCGGCCACAGTGACCATCACCCACATGCTCAAAGCAGGTGATGGGATCGTCTGCATGGATGACGTGTACGGAGGTGAGGCATTTGTGTAGAACAAAACCTTGCAGCTATGAGTTGTTTCCTTACACCATTTGTGGGTCACCATTTTCATTATACCACACTCACTTTTACAAAATGTTGGTTGGTCTCAAAATAAAACCATGCTATGAGTTGGTTTTAACCGTAAGTGGGTTTATTTTTGGAAGTGTTGACCGAGTTGCACTTTCTCAATCGCAAGGCACAAATCGCTACTTCCAAAGAATTGCTTCTCAAGTTGGTCTGGAGGTGTCTTTTGCTGACTGCACAAAACCAGAGCTGCTTAAGGCTGCACTGAAGGCCAACACTAAAGTAAGTCAAAGAAGTGTTTGTCTACAGCTGTTGTTTTTGTAGTTTGGTCCCTTCCAACATATTTTATAAATGTATTTCATTAGTCTTTAAAGTTGCTCCTTCAATTCCAGTTTTACTAGTATGTTGCATCAATGGGTGTGTCTTTTCTCTTTGGGCAAACTTGTACTGGTCATTGTGAGTCAGCACTTTGTGTGATGACTGTTATTTGTGTTCATGGTAAATGCACCAGCAGCTGAGCTGAGCTGAGCTGTCTCTAAGCTTTTCCCACTGCAGTCACCCTCCTGAACATGTTACTACAGAGAAATGACACCCTCTCTTTGCTTGCTTCTAGCTGGTGTGGATTGAGACGCCTACCAACCCCACGATGAAAGTGGTTGACATCAAAGCCTGTTCTGATTTGGTCCACGAGCACAACAAGGACATAGTGTTGGTCGTGGACAACACCTTCATGTCTGCCTATTTCCAGGTGAGATTGCCAGATGTGCACTTCATGCTCTTTTGATTTTGAAGCAGCTGTCTAATCATTTTCTGCAATCAAATTCCACTTCATGTGGACACAAATTGCTTAATGATTAACTCAGATGTTTATCTTGTGAACCTGTAGCGCCCCTTGGCTTTGGGAGCTGATATTTGCATGTACTCAGCCACCAAATACATGAACGGTAAGTTATATACATTCTTTACTGACATAATATTTTCATTACAATTTGATATCACAATCTAACCCAAAAAGCCAGTAGATTTACAAAGACACAATTGAAAAGAAATTAAAAGATTGGGCTTGATCACCCCCACTATTTTTATCAAACAAGGATAAATAGTAATTTTGGAGAGTCAAGACGATGCAAAAACATGCACCTGATTATAATGCATTTTAGCGGTTCTTCGAAATGTAGCACAATAGTACTGTTGACTTCCCCTAATATCCACCTTTCTTTTATTCTTGACATTATTTTGCAGGTCACAGTGATGTGGTAATGGGTCTGGTTTCAATGAACCGGGACGATCTGCATGAGCGAATGAAGTTTCTGCAAAATGGTGAGTAGAAAAACAACAAATTCAACTACTCTTGCAGTCTGCGTAGTAAAAATACGCGTCTGTTAGGTATGCAACACGTTTTTTAGTTGATTAATGGTTAAAGTTATTTATCAAGCAAGAAGCCAAATATTTGCTGGCCGTTTTATCAGACATATGTGTAATTTATGGACATACAGTAGATCTCAGAAAGGGAACAGTTGTTGAGTCTTAGCTCTGCCACACTCAGTTTTTGGTGGACTGGTTTTTCCAACATGACCCACATTCACTCATTAAACAAGCAAAACATGCTCCTGAGGTCAAAGTTCTGAACCAATTTAAAACCTTTTCAGTAAGAAGTGTGTGTTTATGCCTTTGTTGTTTGCCTGATCTGATTTGGTTTTGGGAGGCTTTGTTCTTAACCTCTTTTTCTTACATGCACCCTTGCCGTGATTCAGCACTGGGTGGTGTACCATCTCCCTTCGACTGCTTCCTGTGTAACCGTGGACTGAAGACGCTACACCTGCGGATGGAACGGCACTTCAAGAATGCAATGGCCGCTGCCAAGTTTCTCGAGGCTGATCCCAGGGTGGAGCGTGTCATCTTCCCAGGTTAATACATGTAATTTAAAACCCATAGTATTCACCACTAGGATTATACAGGCACATATACAGGTGTTGAGAGTTACCTGTTATTACTCATCTTTTTACCTAAGGGAGGCCTCTCTCACTGATTTAGTACATGGTCTAATGTAAAAGAATAATTCGGTATCTTATTATTTGATGTAAACACAAATGAGCAATTTTTACCCACTTTACCTAAAGGTGGACATTTTCTGTAGAAAAGCAATAGAAAACTCTAACTAAGCAAATGTATTCATCAGCACTCTCCCCTCTAACTCACTCTATTATGAACATATCAACAAAAAACATGAAGAAAAGGTTTGAACAGAGTGTGACTGATCTCTTCTTTCATCTTGCTATGCTAGGTTTGTTAGTCATTCACAATTGCTGGATCTCAGATCCCAATTAACCCAAATGCCTTATACTCATTAACCCTTGCATTTTGGGTTGTCATTATCTCCAGCGCCTGCAGTTATTTGAATAGCACTGAAGCAGAGTAGCAAACACTCCAGGTTACTCCAGGTTTTGGAGTAAATGTTCCCATGAACACACTTTCAAAGAAACACCACACGGAGTTCATTTCCTTCCACCTTCATTTCAAATGAACAATAAGTCATTTGAATTAACAGCATTCATACCTACACACGGTCGTTGCAATCAGTGTTGGAAATAATGAACTACATGTAATTAACCTTGTAGTTTAACTACATTTTGCAGTAGCTTGCTGGTAGTTCAGCTACATTTATATGTGCATAGTTAAATGCCAATTTTTGTGTCATAAACTACTGAAACTACACACGTTTGGGTCATAAAAGGAAAGGAATGATTTTTTAATTTTTATTTTCAATCGGCTTTTATTACCCACCTTTAAAAAAAAAAAAAAAAAAAAACAAACAAACAAAAAAAAAACACTTATACCTGCTAATTTTAGTGGAAAATGGTATAACTGAACCCCCTTTGATAAACCCCAACCCCTTTTTCTTTCTTCCTGTGATGCATGCCCATACTTTACTTTTGTGTAGTGCAAGTACAGAAGCCAAGGGCGAGTGTTGCTCAGTGCTCACATAGACACGTCCTCAGGGATAAACCTCCTGAATCAATAATCAACATGGCGACACTTAAGCAGTTCTTGTACACAAAACCAAAGCTGACATTCCAGCCCTTTCCCATGAGTATTGGGTATAATTGAGGTATTTCATTTTTTGGTTTATGTATGACCTGTGAACAAGAAGGCACTTTTTGCAATAAACTTGCACGTGACTTTTTTGTATTATATTTTGTTAAAATTTTGTACTTACTTTGAACTGCTTTTTCTAGGTAGCTTTAGCTAACTCAACTAGATTTGTCACTAGGGGTAGCTTTGCTGTACTTCCAGTGTGAAGTAATTGGTAGCTTGCAAAGCTTTTTCAAGTAGTTTCACTGGTCCTAATTACAGGAATTATCCACTTCACTCACCTGGTTATTCTCGTTTTCCCACTGTTGACAGGGCTGCCCTCTCACCCCCAGTATGAAGTGATGAAGAGACAATGCACCGGGTGCCCGGGGATGATCACATTCTACATTAAGGGGAAACTTGAGCACGCCACCACCTTCCTCAGTAGCCTCAAAGTAATTTGACAGTTACATTTTTATGTAATCTGGATTATTTGGTTTTGTATTTTTTGAGGTTTTTTTTTTTTTTAATTCCCAGAAAGACAGAAGGAAACACCACAACTTTAAGGGCTGCTTAAACAACGTACCTCAGGCCCTCCTGCACACACTTCCTGGCGAAGGCTTTAGACAAATAATAATTAAAATGTGTAACTCATGAAAAGGTTCTGACGATATAGTGACTAAAATAGAACTGAAGTTTACTCAAACAATGTTTTAAGTGATTCCCAAAATCATCATCACAGTGGAACAGCTTTGTTTAATGTAATCATGTCTCAGCATTGATATGTGGTTTTATTGTATTTTACTGTAAATCACAAACACCCATATCATTGCTTTTGGCAAGTATAATCTGTTTCCGTAGTTGGTTACTTATCTTCTAGTAGTGGTATCTACTATGTTTCACATCTTGTACATATTATTTACATCCTGCTCTATTCTTGTTTTCATGTCCTCTGTTTTCTTATTTCAGATGTTTGCCATAGCTGAGAGTCTGGGTGGTTATGAAAGTTTAGCAGAACATCCGTAAGTATGCCAAAATAAATCCTTTTCCTACAGTCTTGTTTTTTGGTGTTTGATAGTACTGAACATTAGAAATGTTTATGTTCTGTACTCTAAGCTGCATTGTAACAAATGGCACCACAAGGGGGCAGCAGAGATCAAGAAGAAATCCCTATCAGACTCTCACAAATTGACTTTAATTGAGGCACTTTATTTCCATTACGAAGTCACTGCTCTAATCTCTATTATAGCAGCAGGATGTTTTTCTGTATTGGTCTCATATATAGGTGTCTCTGTCCTCTATCATAATTTAGGGCGATTATGACCCATGCATCAGTGCCAGAAAAAGAGAGGGATGTGCTGGGGATCAGTGACACACTGATCCGGCTCTCTGTGGGACTAGAGGATGAGGCCGACATCATTGAAGACCTGGAGCAAGCACTTGCTGCTGCTGTGAGTATCAAATATCCGACAAAGGAGAAGTGAAAGGTTCTTCAAACCAATATAGTTATCAAAGTTTGTGGGAGTCTGGAATCATGTTCAGCTCTCTCAGTAAGTTACAACAAACAATGTTTGTCCTCTCCTGTCCACAAAGAAGGCATCAACTGGCATGAGAGAGTTAGGCATATGTCCTCCACACTAATAATTTGTTCAAGAAATGGTCATGTCATATACAAAATAACCTATAGAACTACCACGATGACTCAGATGTGTCTTAGGTCCTATTTTCTGTAACAGTTAACATGAGATCTGGTCTGAACCCTGGATTTTAATAGTATGTTAATGTCTTTTTCCCATAACCTGGTGAGGAAAAAATACCTGCTCTGAGGTGAGACAGGTCAGTCTGTACTTTCTTGTTTACAGCTTCTTTTTTTTTTTTTTTAAAGCATCAGTTTGTGAGACTGTGAGGGTTTAAGTGCGTTACTTGTGTGACTATGATTCAGGTTGGAAACAGAAGTAAGACAGACAGTTTTGGATTGAAAAAGTATGACTTAGTCATGATTTTTCTGAGAACAAAGTACAAAACAGATGTTAGGTAGTCAGTGATTGATAGATGCGAACAGATGCTAAGCCTCTTTTCATCTCTCCTTGTTGCTGAGAAATACAGTACTTTTATTTGCTGTTTTCTCTTAGTTTATTGAGTATGATCACCTTTACTTAATATCAAAGCTAACCAATTTTGCAAATCATGCTGCTACATCGGAGAAATTTTAAATTTGCATTTTGGTTTTGGGACACTTTGGGTCTTTCAAGAACTTTTGGTTGTGTCAGCGTAACTTCTGCTACCAGCTTCCATTTACTTTTGGATAATGGATAATTATCACTGCATACATTCTCTTCATTTTTCACAGGGCAGTATTAATTAGTTGGTTGTGATTTCATGGGTACACATACAGGATTTAATTTTTCTAAACGTGCTGTCATTTTAATGGAAGTTTTTTTTTTTTTGTCTTGACACCACATTTAAAAGGTGTGGTCATCTCACAAAAATGTAATGGTATTTAATGTTCTGTGTACAGTTTCTCTCAGCGCTGTGGAACATGTCACATGAGTCATGAGTCATTTTGAAAACATTAAAGGTGCAATCAAGTTTCCAGGGAACATATTTTGATTTCGCATCCAAGAAACTGTTCCCATTTGGAGTTGAGAACAAGGAAGTAGCTTACTTACTTTCATGAGGAACATTTCCCTGCAGACCTCAAACTATGTGTTTGACCTGTAAAGCCCCAAATAAGGCGTGTCAGTCAAAATGAAGACAAATCAGGCCCGCAGACGACGTGGCAATTATCTTGGGAACATTTAGACAGAGCCAGGCCAGGAAGGGTTGCAGACCAGGATTGAGTTAAGTATGCAGTGGGTTCATGCTGTGCACTTTGGGCTGTGGTGTATCCACACATCTTATAAACCCACTTTCTTTCTGCTGCACGACCAGATCCATCTTTGCAATATGAGGTTTTCGTATCTGTGCTGCAGTCTGGGGCACGCCCCTCTCAGAGCAGTCCACCAGGATTATTCCTGCATTTGCACTGTCTCAGCAAATCTCTGACAGTCTAGATGGTTTATATGTCATCTTCCAAATCCACTCTCCTTTGTTTTAGGCTATAAAAATTATATTAAAGTTAAATATGAAGTTATAGATTCACCCAAACACACTCATATCTCATATCTTCAGTTAAAAATACTTGAAGGTGATTTATAGGCTGCATTTTTTTCCTCAGAATTTTTGCTATGGAAAAAATTCAGAGTATTTCTGGCTTATCAGAAGTACTGCCAAGTTCCCAGAATCCACTTTCAAATTCCTTGCTCAGTTTTAGTTTTTCTCACCTCAGTGTAGTGCTGTGCACCGCTACACCTCAGATCTGGCGTGGCTCGTCCAGACATCTGCATTTTTATCACATCAGCACAGAAGATTTTGATTAAATCTTTGCTCTTCTGTGTCATGGTGGATGGAAGTCAGGACCCACGATGCAGATAAGACACTGAATGGGTGCAGGAAACACAGGTGTTTATTACACAAAAGAAAAGGTAGGAGCGGCTGGAGCGGGGCAGGGGTTGCTGGATCTTGGGAGGGTAGCTTGGCTGCTGGGGCTTGGAAGGGTGGCTGGGTTGCTTGGATTTGGAAGGGTGGCGGCAGAAGCAGGACCTGGAAACAAGGGGGGAAAAACACGGTCAAGAACTCAGTCATAAAACTAGCGAGAGAGCTAATGAACAAGAAACTGACGAATCTCTGAGCCGATATATTTACTATACCACTTGGGGTTAGCTGACAATCTGGCGAAGAGCTGTGGACTGGACCAAGGCTTTATGCAGACTGGAGTGAAGGTGACTTGATTGCAGATTGCTGGCAGGTGGCTTGATTACTGACGGCTGGCAGGTGTGCAGGTCAGCTCCGCCCAGCTCCAGACAGAAAAACACTAAGATCCTGACATTCTGTCCAGTGTAGAAGATCTATGGGTGGGAGTGCCTTTGTATTCTATTATGTGTTAAGAGAGAAAAAAATGCTTAAAACTAATGACACACTGCTAGGATGCAACAACTCATTTAGAATCAATTTTAGCACATGAAGACCAGATTTGTTTGAGATTTAATCACATTAAAACATGTGGTGGATTTGCATGAATCGCCTCTAATTCCCACCTGTTTACTGCATTGCTATCAGCAGAGAATCTGAATTTCCTAAAACCCTCTGTGCCACCTCATGCAACCACATCCTGCATATTGGCCTGCACCTCCTCTTCTCAGGATTCAGATGTCATCTCTGAATCCCACTGCTGCCCATCTGTAGCAAATGGAAATGAAATGGAGACAAATATCTCTAATGACTGTCTGGGAAAAGGCACCCCTGATGGGTGAAGCATTTAATTGGAAGGGATGTCAGGTCAGATTGGGGCAGGCAGTTAAATTTCCGGTCATGTGTCCTCATCCTGGGGTTAGTTTTGAGTCACAAACGAGGCTGCTGGTTAATCATTTGGAACTTGTCTTTATAAGATGTACTCTGCAAAATGTTTGGTGTTTTTTTTATTTTTTTTTATTGACTGGTTTTCTCTGCGGTGCGCCACTTGTTCGTCTTTCAATCGCCTTTTTGGCAGATATTTTGGCATCCCGCCACAACTCATCAAGCACAGAGAGGAGGAATGAGTGTTTGGATTATGCTTCTTTGTCTTTGTTCCAAGAAAATGCATCATCTCAGGAAAATTGTAGCATGTTATTAACTCTAGCCTCATGTCTTATCTGATGCTTCCTGGATGTGGATTGTTCCAGGTATTGATTTCACTGACCAATTTCTGTTCCTGTTTTCTTTTAATAGCATCCAAAGAAGAAATGAAATGTCTTCAGGGCGTCCTCGAGGCTGAGGGTGATTCATTCAAAGTCAGGATGAAGACCGGAGGTACCTGAGGTTTTAAATCATTGCAGATCAACACATGGTACCTCAGTTCAGCGCACAAACGGCACCAGGGAACAAACTGTTCTTAAAAAAAAGAAAATACAAATCATATGATCTCTGAACAATTAACATTACTGAGAATCTTTTTAATGCCTGTTTTACTAGAACATCAGTTGTAATATTATTTATCTTCAGCTGGTTTTGCTTGTTTTCATGTTTGTATGTGTTTCGTTATAACTTGGAAGGCATCAATGTGGTAAAAGTCCTATTCAGTCAAGACTGACACAGTATAAGTTTTTGCAGAAGAAGACCACACACAATAGTTTATTTAATCTTGCTATAAATAATGTGTTTTTCAGGCTGCCTTCTAGTTTTGATGCACAGACCAGCCTCTAAATGGAAAGTTTTATATCTCTGTACTTAATGCATCTGCAACTGTAATCTGTATTAATAATTTGCTATATTTTCTAATTCTAACTGGCCTAGTTTGCTTTGTAAAACATGTAGATGTGCTCTCATTAGTCGAGTTAGCTAAATGCGCTAGATGATCTTAGAGGCTCTCAAGAAGATTTAGATGAATATTATCATCACCATAAAGAACAAAATAATATTTACATAAAAGTGAGTAGAAATGTGTTCAATTTTGTTGCAGAAGCAAAAGCATAAACTGGATGCCAGCTTTGTTTGACTAGAACTTGATATTATGCTTCAAGTGTTTGTATGCCTTGTGAAGAAGAGGAGGGCAACCTTATTCCTCAAGTTTGAGACTAATCAGGATATTTCCCAATAGATGAGGGAGTGTTTCGTACGGACATGCCGTATTTGGAGCAGACCAGCAATGACACAGCTGAAGGGTTTTTATTGTACCAACAGAAAGCTGTTACAGGAGCGTTTCTCAGAACAATGTTTGATGATAAACTTTATGTGTGTTTGAACTCAAGTGAAAGCATTTGGGCCAATGACAAAAGCTAAATTTCTCCCAGGTCAGGTTTCACATGGTTTGTATTTGTGCAAAGAAAATGTTTTACTCAGGCACTCCCTCCTCCTGCTTTTCTTCCCACGTCACATCACTGCTCAAGTATACTCTTCACGATCAGCGTCATTTATGTAACCAACAGATCCATTAAAATTAGTTTGCAGTATAAGTCTGTGCATCTCTCCCTTCTTTTCAACCGCCCCTGGTTGGACAAACACGAATGGTGTAATTGAGAGTTCAGTGTCGGTAACCGTAGCGACTTGACACGTCACATTCAATTTAACCTGGATAGTGGTGGGCTGCACACCGGGGTTTTAGCTGATGGATCAAATGAGCGAGTTACCGCCCTAATGACCAAACCATCAACAACATTTCCATAATGAGACTGAGGTTCACTGGAACTTTAATTTCTTGTTACTTATGACCATGTAATGGATTTTACATCTCTGAGGAGCGTTTGCATCAGCCATTCAAGTTTTGTCTTAACTCTACTAGCAATTTCAACTCGCTAATGTGTTAATTTAGCAACCATCACACTGCCTCACACGACTTTAATGAATCCTGGCATGTCCAGTTAGATTGTATGGATTCTAGAGAAGTGGTGGGTTTAAGTGGAAACAGAGGCTCTGCAATAAAAGTGGAGGTGCTACTGAGGTGTTTGAAATTCAGCTCTCAACACTCCCAGCCTTGACTCATGCCGTGGGACCTCTTCACTGAGTGTGCAGTTAGACTTTACTAGAAAACATCATTCATCATTCAGCTCAGGTTTTTGGTGTTTGTCAGTTCCTTTCAGTCAAGCAAAGGAGTTATTGGAGAGCACATCTCTATCAGATGAGCCTTAAACATGGATAAAAAATGTTTTAAAAATCCCAGCACAACTGAGTGGAAACATGAGTAGTTGTCTAGTGGCAACGTGGTGTCTTTTGTGTTTATTTTACAGATATGAATACAAAGTTAAATTCTCTGCTAAATAATGTGTGCTATCATCATCAGTTTAAACAAAAAATCTGAGGCAAAAGTCAATATAAACTAAAAGTTGCTGTTTTGACTCCCAATGCATGTTTTCAATCTCTTGCGTCATAGTAAAAAAAAAGAAACCACCCACATGCATTCGTTGGAGGCCGTCTGCACTTCATCACATCCGAGGTCAAAGATGACAATCATGCGCACAAATCTGTAGATAAGAATTTTTGAGACCAGAGGGCAACATGTTGTGTCAGCCACTGCTACTTCAAAAACAGCAGCAGGAGGCAACGGTTTGAAATATTGAGGCGAGTTCCCAGAAATCCTGTGAAGTGACACCAACCACAAACAGCACGGTCATGTTTGTCCGTCTGGGTAGTCTGTAAGCACTGTATTACTGAAAGATCAAACAGTGATAAGCCCAGCTCTGGTGTAATCTATTGCTGTTTAGGAGACAGTTAACATTGTGCTTTCAAGTAGATTTGTCAAACTTGTCACAGCTATACCTGAATTTATGGTAACGTAAGTCCCCGTAAAACAAGAAATTGTTTTTTGTACACAAACAAGCATTTAATTAATGAGTTTTTTAGACTGTAGACATAGCCAGAATGACTGTTTCCCCATTTCCAGTCTTTGTGCTAAGCTAACCGGCTTCTGGCTCCAGCATCACATGAAAGAGCGGCACCGATCTTCTCATTCAACTCTCAGTAAAAAAGTGACACAGCATATTCCCCAAAATTTTTAATTAATTTTAACATGAATGTGTAGCATATCAACTAATAGTGATAGGTTGCTCTTGTCTCTTGCAGCCTCGCTTTGAAATTCAGTAAAGATGGGTGCATTTTCATTACATTGCTTTTATTTATTTAAATCAAATAAGCTTGAATTGATATTTTAGTATCTGTCATGATTTCAACATGCAAACAATAATAATAAGAAAATATATACTGCCCAACCCAGTTAGCACCGATTGGTCAGTTAAGGTCATCTAGGTTATCTAGGTAAAAATTTCAATAGCATTTAATTGACTATATTTCACTGTCAAGCAGGTTCTAGTTGCACATTAAAATATAGTAAGTAAAATGCTGTTGAAACAATGGTTAAATGTAACCAAAGAATCTAAATCATCCAGTCTACACTTCCTTGATGACTGATCAAACTCCATTCCCTGATGAAGATCATGTGATATGATCAAAAGCTAAAGAAACTAAAGAACAGCTACTAAACAGAAAATGTGGAGAAATTGTTTTAGTCCAGTTTTAACATCAATGTTTAATTGCTTTATGAAATTAAAATGTGATCTGCTCTCTCAAAAAAAATAATTTTTAGTATTTTGGACCATATCCTCAACCAGAGCAATAAAATTAGTTGCTGCTTTGATGAAGTAAATCTATATCTGATGGAGCAGAGCGTTTTGCCTGATGAGAAAATGAATGATCCCTGAACCCATTAACTCTCACCCACATTAACCAGTTTGTTTGCAGGGAGGAGAGGCCTGAGATTTAAAGAACAGTATAGCGTGTACATAGTGTGCTTACACTGGGTAAATGAGAGAGTAAATAAACCAGTTTCGTGGTTGATTAAACCTCCGCCTGTGTCCTGGACTAGTAAAGAGCCGCAGTGAATAACTGGAGTCATAATCCCCGCACAGATCTGGTTGTATGTTGTGTTGTGTGTACTCAGTGTTACAACAGCCCAAATATGCTGGATGGAGCATATGCTTTAATTTGAGTTTAAATGATGTATTGGCCTTTAATATTAAAGAATACAGAAACAGTAGATTGAATCAGACAACCAAATGAACAAAAGAAAAACGGACTCCAGCGTATAGCTGACCTTCTGAATATTACATTTCATATACAGTGTCATGTCACGTAGCTTTGTCGTAATGAAGGTTCACATTGATGTTCATTTTTATAGCATGTTCGCCACGTCATCAGTGGTTCTGAGCTCTGAATGTCAGCCCTGCAAACTCTCACACTCAGAGACTGTAAACACTGAGCTTAATCTACTACTTGTTTTTTTGTTTTTTGTTTTAAATGAAATTGGACAGAAAAAGGGCCATAATCTTCACAGATTACTCTGAAGTGGTTTAAAGAGGAATTATCTTCTTTGTATTGTATAAAGGGTGACTCGGCTATTCATTTCCTTTTCGAGGGTCGAGGTTTTAAAAGAAAATAAAAAAGTGCAGATCATTACATTTTGCTGAGAGTGTATCTGTTTTTAGGTCTAAAATGTTAAAGGGCCTCGCTGAACTATCGACAGTGTCATGTGAAGAGAACGATAATTACATGTCTGAAGGGTTCACTCATGATTCTTCTCTTAATCACTGCACTGAAAAGGGAAAGAACATAATTAGTGCTGTATTGATTTTGAATAGTGTCAATTATGCTGCTGTTCTGGGAAAAACAGAAACAGCAGCAGTTGTTGATTTTGTAAGTGGTCAGTTATTTCAACTCATTTTTACCCAGGACTGAACTGCAACTGTGATTTGAAAATAGTCATTTTCATAATCATGGCTGATTTTCTGTAATATGACTCGTAGTCGGTGGATTATGTCTGCTGGAACATTACTGCCATTAAATATAATGTTAAGGCCAGAAGGGGAAAACCATTAAAGCACCTGCAGGGCAGAAACTATAAGCAAATGTGAGATGGTCACTGAAAGATTTACTGAATATGTACTATTGGTAGCAGAGGTGCGTTTAACCCTTAGATGAACAGCACACCTAGGGGCTTAAGCAACCTGGGACTATATTACATCCTGTCTAAACAATTCTCAGCATTTAATTTAATTTAATAATTCTAAGCACTCAGCTCCTTGATATCCCTTAAATTAAACCCGACGGACTTGTTTGAGCGTTTCCTTTTTTTCAATGGGATGCTGGATACAAGTTCGACCTCATGGTGCGTTGTTGTCTCACTGTTACTATGAATAAATACAAACACAGTGATGAAGACGTTGGTTTATATTAACTTACTGTCACAGCAGCATGATGCTGCAGCACCTGTGTGAATTCATCTGATACTCAAGAGTTTTGATGACTCTAAATCTGCTGATGAGGAATTTGTTTTTGTGCCATTTATGAATCAGATCATTTAAAAGCAGACCTGGAGCATGAGATGATGATGATGAAGCTAGCTCAGACAACATGAGCTCTGAATGGGACTACGTTCAAGAGTGTCCAACTGGCAGGCCAAATTAGGACTGATTAGCTGACCCCGCTAATCCAAGTATGCACTTTTGTGTAAAACTGGAAAGCTGGAGAAAAAGGAAGAGGCACCACGACTTCCAGAAGCTGAAGTCTGAATCACTTCAGCTGAAAAACTCCTTAAAAAAAGCTGGAGATGCCACATCTGTCCATCTCCACATCCTCACAACAGTGGATTAGTGCACACAGTGCGTACAACCATGTTGCTATGACCAGAAGCAAGTGACTGTGATTAGCAATTACTGTGCTGATTAATTGAGTTTGGTGGGTTTGAAACATAACTGCCTATGATGAGAAATATTAACGAATTTTGAAAAAAATAAAATCTGACATCTATAAATTATAGCAGAAATTTCCTAAACTGTTAATATTAATACATTCTGATAAATTTATGAATAATATGCTTTTAATATATGACTTAATCTCGGTAGAGCACCTTTCTTGTCTGTATGAGAACCAGCTTTTAATTGTTAGCCTCCTTGCTAGAGTAGATATTGATCAGGGCAGCAGCATGGACCGGTGGCTCCGAATCCAAAAGGTCATGAGTGAGGTTGACAGAAGCCAGATCTGCATTCAATAAAACTGTGCTTATGTACGCGCCATTTGGTGGAGACCTCTGTCCATATCAAGCTCAGCATTAATAAATCTTTGGCATGAGCTTCCTGAGTGAATTTGAAGGCCATGCAGCAGAAGTCAACCCATGAGAAGTTGCCTTGTTTCAATTCAAAACTGACATATTTCTTTTCCTTTTTTGCATTACAAAGTCATGCTTAGCAACTATCAGTACCAACAACAAGTATGTTGACACATAAAAGGAATTTATCTCTGGTTTTCAATATACTTACATACAAATGTACAGAGGAATACAAAACACATACAGCTGAACAACAATAACAAGCTTAACTAACTAAAATATATCTAATACATACGAGCTGGGCAACAGACTATACAGGTTCGTTTGATACTATGGAGTAGTACAAGGATTGCAGGAATAAATATTGTATGGATAGTAAGTTATCTATATTCAGGGCTGTTTTATGTGCATGTACTGAGAGCATACATAGAGAATAGTCTGCTTAGATTTACATAGGATAATGAAAGGAGATTATATAGATGCTACTAGGGTTGATTCAGGTCACTGTAATTTAACTGGACCATCCATCAAGCACTTCTAAAAAAAAAAAAAGCCTTACACTATAACTGTAGTACAGTATAGTGAAAATTAGAAGTGTGACCAACCATAAAACCAGATCGTCAAAATTAAAAAGTTGCTTCCATGGGCTCGTGCAATTTAAAAAACATCAGTGTATGTCATGAATATCTGTTACGCTTTGGGAAAATGTCCACATTACAAATCAGAAGCAGTTTATTCAAATGGATTCAGTCCATGAACACAGTGAATAAAAGCCCTACTTGAAGGCGCCGTGCTGTTCTGGACAGACTGTACAATCTCTAAAACACCACGGGAATAAGAAATCACCATACAAAAAAATGAAGAAAATGCACATTTCCACTTAAAAGGCAAATATCTGATAAACTGCACAGCATGGGGCCATAAAAGACTGTGTAAACCAATTTAGAAGAGGTGTAGATCTCGTGTAAGACAAGAGAGATGCATTTTTGTTTTGGTCCTAACTTATTATTGTTGCTGTACATGTGGATACTTTAGTGAGGGTGTACTGTAGTCATATCTGATGTGGAGGCCTTTGCAACTTTCACCACGTCAAGCAAAGGCCAGCACATATACATGTTTTTTTTTTTTTTACTTGGGGCTGAAATCTGTATCAGCACAACATGATATGCTGTTCTCTGCTTGAATGCATGGTGTTAGATGAAGGAGAAAATTGCCTCTTGTTTCTCATTATTACACTCTGTCTGCTGGGTACATAGGATCTATGCATATTTTTAAAAACTCGTCAATACGCAACGTTTGTGCTGCCTCCCCAAGAGAGGACACGGTCCAACAGGAGTCCATCAGATCAGGGAGTGGAGTAAAGTAACTCCTAAGTGAGGAAACAACTTGTCAGTGTTAACATGGAGGAGATGGATGCATCGGCAAGTTGAGCTGGAGGGAATGTTTCCCCTGCTCCTGACCCTGTCGAGGTGAGGTATCATATCAATTATTCACTCTCTGGGGTGTGTTGTGTTGTTGTGACAGCAGACGGAGCAACTTCCTTTCTCCCACACTCTGGATCTGCCTCAATCTGATGTTTCATTTGTTTCCCAGAACTCCTTGTCTTTGCTGTTAGAGATTCATCATCCTATGAGTAAAAAAAAAACATCACACAGTGGACCGCCTCCCTCTCTGTCCCCACAGATGAGACTGACCCTCGCTCCTTCAAACTGTTGTGACTCACAAAGCAAAGCAGCATATTACAGTGAAAACACTAACACAAACATTATGATTAATGCTTTGTTGAACTATATGACAGCTCTAAGTGTCTTTGAAAAGGGACAGTTTGCCAACATGGATGACTGTTTAACATTGTAGATAATTCTTGGAAACAAATGATAATTTAGCTCAAGAAAAATGTATTAAGTTTTGTTTTCATAACACAAGAGGTCTGATATGAAGTACGTCATGAAATTACATGGTGTCGTGTGAGTCACTTGTTATAATGAAACGCCCAAAACACAGCAAATATAATCAATTATAAATGACAGGTGTACTTATGAACTATATTTAGAATATCTCAAATAAGGTTAACTCTTCAAACCTAGACAGAAAGACGGGGAATGAGAAACACCATTCTCTCCCCTCTCACAGCTTCCATCAAGGTGCCTTTGAGCAAGGCACTGAACCTCACCCACAGAGGACTGTGGCTTCTCTCTAATGTGTGACAGCAAACCAAAGTATGATTCAAAAATAGGCTTTTTCACTCAACTTTCCATTCATGAAATATAGAATTATATTTTAGACATTTATACCAATAAACAGTAACTTGCAACCAGCAAATATAGAGTGCAGGGACACTATCCCTGCAAAATTTGCAATCAATGTTTATTTGAAAAACAAGAGGAGCCTGAGATTTTGCTATTTATATTGTGCTGTACAGCACAGGTTTTCTGTCATGTTCATGCACCTGCAACCTTGTGGTACAGTACTTGTGTTTTGTGTACTTGTAGGTGGAGTGTGGAACTGAGCATTAAGGCTTCTCCATGATTAAAAGTGGACTTTACCTCATTTGTATGTTGCTTATAGACGAAAGCTTCAGCCAAATGACTAAAGGTAAATGTAAAAAAAATATTTGCAGTGCGTTGTGGTTGAAAGCTCTGGAAAAAAACTAGTACAGTAAGAGAACCCTTGAGTTTAGATTGTTTTTTCACACACTTGTTCCAAGGTCGAAACATTACATACATATTCTATTATACTGGCTGCACAGGAAATATTGTTAATAAAAAAGTTTTCATTTAGCTATGTTTGAATTCTTGGTAACTGCTGTGATAATTAAACTGACAGTACTTCAGTTTATTAAACAGCAATTAATCCTTGAAGTCAGGCACAAATACCCAACATTCTCTGCTTCTCATGTCACGATTTTCTCTTTTTAAATAACTGCCAAATACTTTTATGTGTATTTTAAACTGCTGCTATGACAAAAACAGGAAGATTGGTGATGTATTTTACAAATTGTATTTTTATAAATTACTGACATCTTACAGACTAAACAATGGAGTGATTAAGTGAAAATTCATCAGTTATAGCAAATGCTAAAAAATAGATTATGGAGGTTTCATTTAACAATTGTATATTTATTTAAACAAACTTATACAAGGTGTATGTAAGTAAAAAAAAAACTAAACAAATGGCAAACAACTACTTGCAAATTTACAGACAGGCTGATTTAGCACTTATAAGCAGTATATAAACGTTTCATAAATGAGTTATAACACACTATAATACAGTTGAAAGCTCATTCATGTATTTGTCAACAACTACAATTCCTCCTGTGAGCAACCAGAGGTGGAGGCTGCTGTATACACAGACAATGAATGACACCAGTAAAAGTTACAATGATATTAAATGATATATTCATAGCAGAAGTTATGATTGTTGACAAAGACAATACGTTTATGAACATTTCAAAATGTACATGCACTTGTTTGGACACGCATAATAAATGAAGATACTTCTGCAATGAGCACAAGAGGTCACTGAATGATTTAATGAATATTGAAAAATGTGAATCACATGCAGTGGCCTTCAGTCAAAAAGAACTGAGGCCATTAAATGGCTAGTTTGATGTTTGTATGCCTAAATCACATGTTTGCTGAGGCAGATCCTCAGCGCACAGGACAGTTATTGATTGATTTTTCTGCCTCAGATGACTTGTTGTTTATTAAATTTTGAAACAGCGTAAAATTCTATTTTGGCATTCAAGGCTTCAATGTGAAAAGGCCAGGTCTAATAACATATTTCTTTTTTGACCTTTCAGTGGTTCGCTTTTCTTAAGAGAGCTATACTGTTTACCAGTATTAAGAACTTTTTTTAATAGTAGTACAAGACATTACAGGCGCCTGTGATTGGATTCTACTATATGTTAGAATAGTGTATGGTGGCATTTGCCTGAGGTATTACGTTGATATCTCCATTTTAAAGTTGATGCACATTTTGGAAGAGAGTGATGGAATAAAAAAAATCAATAATTGGAATCACACTATTTTTATTTGTCTTCTGCTTCAGACTTCACCTGTTTGATCAAATGACTTTCCACACATTTCTCTTTTAACTGTGAACACCAGACCACTGTGATGAATGCTGTTTCAGAGATTTTATGCTGCTGTTGTTGTTTTGGCAAGTGATTACAGCAATCTTTGTTCCCAGCTGCAGCTCTGACGATGAGAAAGGGCAGAAATAAAAGTGTCACTAAAAGACTGAAAAAGTGACACAGCTTTTTAGTCTTGAGCTGATACAAGCTGAACATAATTTAATTCAAATTTTCAGACTTAATAGTAATGACAGTGACTCACAGCCAGTGTGTAATCATAGTTTAGCACTTCACTGGCTGCAGCGGCAGCTCAAAATTTATCCTCTGTCTCTTTTTATTGATTTCCTACACCACTGATTTTCAAAATTTGGTTTTATGTTTTGCACAGAATGACACAGTATGGTCCGGATTAAGTGAAACATCTGTGCTGTCGCATGAAAAGTGTACTCGATAACATCAGACCGGCTCTCACACTCTCAGGCCTGTCACATTTCCATCAGCGAGTGAGTGATGCTGCAGATTTATCATGACCTGATGTCCTCTCCAGTCTCCATTGATGGGTTAGTACTCCATTAAAATGTATATGTGTAAAGACACACAAAAACACGATTTAAGCACAAGCAAATCAAAATGCTTGACGTGTTGAATGAGGAATAGTCATTGTCAGAAAGAAATGTAGGCCTCAGTATAATATGGAGACACCTTCCAGCCTTATGAGTCAGCAGAGTTTGGACATGTAAGTACACATCCCAACAAACACCACTACACAGGTGACAAATAATGAAACACAGTGGACAATGACTGGCTGCAGCTGCTGTTCCTAACAAGTATATTGACAACAGTGGATATGTTGGTGCCTGAAAAAAAAAAAAAGTCCAATGTCTCAGATGGGAGTTCCGCTCTGTACTAAAAGTTTGGTTTAAAAGCTTAAAGGAACATAATTACTGCACAAGATGCGATGTCACAAACACTTAGTTTAAGACATAAACTGTGCAGCCACAGTCTGAACTGATCCTGGGACGGCCCTCAGCTCATATGGCAGTTCAGTGGTGGGATTTCTACAAGATCACTGAGAGAGAAACAGAGCGGCTGGCCCAGCAGCTCAAGAGTGGAAGTGGGAATCCTGTTGATCTAAATGCTAATAAACGCAGCCAAACACACACATAAAATAAATGTCACAAAAAAAATTAAGGAAAGGTTTTCATTAGAATTGCGTTACGATTATCGTTTATATCACACTGAGCAGATATTGTGTTTATTAATAATAGAGTAGTTTTTAGTTATGTAAGAGATACTAGACAAGTTTGTATGTTTCATAATTGTGATGGATGACGCAGGGGGCTGAGACCTCTCTGACAAATGCTTGGTTCCTTTCCCCACCACAACCCTCTCTGGATTCTGTGCTGTTTATGTCTGCTCTTTGGAGGCAGAGAATTTTTCCTGCAAAACTGACTGTTGCAAATTGTACTGGATTTACATCTAGTGTCAAAACTCTGCAGAACATCATGTGCACTTTATGTGGCGAAGTCTGTGGTGTGTCTGACATCTGTGCAGGAGATTAAAGTTCATGTTCCCTGACAGTCCATGCACAGATATATTAAAGAGAACGATAATTACAAACACTGTCATTGGACATGAAAGAAAATGTTCATTTAATGTAATCCAGGTTTTGTCCTACACTGAGGTCATTGTCTAGTGATAGGCTTGTTGGTGCAGATTTGGTCTCAAATTTAAAACCTTCATTTACAACGTGAAGTTGGGTAAACTGTGAAAGAGATGTGAAGGTGCCTCTGACCTCCGACTTGGTCTTGTGAGAATTGAGTCAGCAGCATAGACCTGAATACCTGGACCATAAGGGCAAATCTGAGTTATAAGGTCTTTTACTAAAACAGACAGACCTGCAGTGGTGTAGAATGTGTTGGTTGGAGCGGATGTGGCTCCATGAAAATGCTCTAAAACCAAACAGAAGCGTATTCCAGTTTGTTTTTTCTAGAAGGAATAATCATTTTTATCCAGTCTCATATCCAGGCAATGCAACACAGCACTCCACTGAGATATGTTTAATTAATTCTGACAGAAGTCAAGGTAAGTTTGCACACCAGCAGACAACTCTCTCATCTGAGACCGTGGAATGTTTCTATCACAGGATTCATCAACCAGTTAAAAAAAAAAAAAAGAAAAGCCAGCCGCTCAAATGATTATTTGATGGTGTCACATTTTCTCAGTCATATCGACGGAAGAAAGCCAACCTAAGATAATGAATGAACATGCCATAATTGATTATTTTAATCAAAGCCCCCCCCCCCCCCCCGAGATCAATGGACGTTAAATCGATTGGCAACGATCGGCTGATTTGCATCATGACAAACGGTAAACAGGAATACACTGCAACGCTCCAGAGCTGTAAACACAGAAATCTGATCTAAGTGGAAATTAAAAAACAGACAGTGTTTTACATGAACTGAATAACAAATCATTTCAATTTAATGATTGGATCAATGTGCTTTTGGTTTATTATTTAATAACGTTTGATGTCTGAAATAATAATAAGATGTTTATAGACTACATAAAAACTGGGTAAGTGGACAGTGATATTATCATGACGGGACTTTTGAATGACCTCAGCTCACCAGAATGATAAATGTTTTATGTGATGTATTCTCCACATTAACCTGGTGACTCTTTTAAGATCTCGATCGATTTCTGTTCCACAAAGAGCTGTTCACTGTGTGATCATAATGATGAAAAAGAGCCACTTTACAAAGATGGAAGACACACCCCATTAATGCCGAATTTGCATTCTTGACAACATTTGACAACGCTGATTTACTATGCCATTTAGAGTGCAGCTCATTCTCTGGGACCATGCATGAGTGGAGCAGAAACGAGTTTGTTATGGGCCAGAGGAAACATATTTATAGATGATTTGTCTCACAAATTCTTCCACTGCAGTGTGAGACTGTAATAAATTAGAGACTCATCCTGCTTTTCCTTTTACATTCTGTTATAGGTCAAAATAATACTCTTTATGTTGCAATAGATCATAAAAC
This sequence comes from Seriola aureovittata, assembly GCF_021018895.1. Taxonomy (NCBI): domain Eukaryota; kingdom Metazoa; phylum Chordata; class Actinopteri; order Carangiformes; family Carangidae; genus Seriola; species Seriola aureovittata. Next base: position 14,477,547 of record NC_079369.1, on the reverse strand, counting down.
ATAGAGCTCATTAAGTCAAGTTGTGTAGTAAATTCTTGTTAAGGACAACTGTGTGTAGCTCGCTTTAGCACAAGCTAAAGCTATAAGTCCAAATGTGCAATAAATCAGATTTCTATGTGACCCTTTAGCCACTTGTTCTCCTTATAGATTCACTTTGTGACCTTTTCCAGGTGAAATAAGTTCAAACTCAGAGCCAAGAGTGAACACGGCATGATGCAGGCTGTAAATAAACACTCTCACTAAAGGACAAACAAACTGTTTGTACATACTTTAGGTGAATCAAATTAATAATAATGTGGCTGTGCTGTCGTGCACACAGCCAGTTTAATATCTACACAGCTTCAGCTTGTGTTTCTTTAAGTAGTTCAGTGGTGGATTTTGACATGTGCTTTGGATCCTTGTCCTATTGTACAAGCCATCCTTTTTTTCAGTTCCACTCTCTTGAGTGACTGCAGGACATTTGCAAAATTTCCTGATATTTGGTGGAATCATACAACTGTAAAGCCTATAAGGGACCATCACTCTGAGGTAAAATATCTGCCAGCAGTGCATGAAACAAGGTACTGCACTTTTGTCTCCTGGCAGAAAATCCATTTGTTCTGACCATGTCCACCACCATGTCTGCAGCTCAGACCAAACTGGAGAATTATTTCACTTCACAGCCAATTTATGCTTGAGAAGGCCCGTGGCCACTAAGACCGTATGAGAAATTCACGCTCTCAAATCATCAGCAGCTTGCAGCTGCAGCAGACGCCTGAGCAGCACAGAATAACCCTATGCACCTCTCCACTGCTCCTGTGTCTTCTTGAATTCAGTCAGTGATAACATTTTCCACGAGCAGCTCTTTCACTTCGCACAGATGGGAGCAAACAAGTCTGACCCTGTTCTGGTGTTTCACAGGCGAATGTTACTGCTGCCGGGGCTCCTTTATCAGCATTTGATGTGCAAGGATTATAACAAGGCGCTCGGCTAACCACGGCTGTGCATGAAGAGGTGAGGTGATTTATTTCCCATCGAATTCATCTCATGGAGAGGCTGATAAAAACATTCTCTGTGATGTGCAGGATATAAAGGAATCAGAAGACACAACAGCCCCTTTGAGTTTCAGGCCTCTCTTTGAAGGAACTCCCATTATGTCCAATTATTCACATTTTGATCGGAGTTACACGGCTGAGTTTACCCAGAAGCACACACAGACGCCTGTGTGGGATGAAAACCAAACATGTCTGTTACTTGTTTATGCTGCTGCTGCAATATGTGAACTGACTGATGATAAGGACTGATGTTTTCTTACGTGCTGCTGCTAGTAATGTGCTTCACAAACTAATTGTATTTGTTACACCTGCTATTAGTTTTTTCACCTTCTGAGGTTACGAGCTAATCCAGTAAAGAACTGCCAAGTGAACCCACACAAACCCACAGAGATTATTGTTATTAGCCTATTATTATTACTAATTATTATAAATAATTCCCTGTCTGATGTTCCCCTCAGCTCTCCAGTGCTTAATAGCATCTTTCAGCTCATTGTTTTGGTTTTACCACCCACAACTTTACTGTTTTGGTTCGCTCTCACCGTTAATGAGAATTAGTTCAGTGTTCTTTAACAACACTGGCAGCACAGCTCAGTGTCAGCCTCTCTGTCCACCACTTGATGGATTGCCATAAAATTCTCTACCAACATTTACTGCATTGGTGATCCCCTGAATTTCCCATTAGTGCCACAGTAAGATTTGGTTTTAAATGTCTCTCCACCAATTGGATGGATTGCTTTGAATTTTATTATTTCTTTACTGCAAAAGAAAGTGCCAGAAGACCTACACCATGGGGATGAGGGCTGTTGACATAATCTCTTATTCTGTCCAACTAGAGAGTGTTATTGAGCTTGTCCAATCATACATGGCGAGAACATTGCGAGACATTTTGGTCAATATTTTGCCTTGGCGGAGGTAAATGCTCTAATGAGTTTTTACTTTGTTGGGTTGTATACACTGTATGTTATACACAGTTTTTATAAGGTGATTTGTGGTAACAATAAACTGTCCTTTCTACAATAAAAACAAATAAAACAGCATTATAAATAAATAAACTGCTACATCATTAAGTTTCTTTTGAACACTGCTGAATAGCTATAGTTTATAAGGAATTTATTCTCCTTTAAAACTTTCATAGAGTCCAAGATGTGGCAGATTTAAATGTGAAAATTCTGTCAAATCATAAAACACTATATAAAGTTATCATAAACTACTTAATTGTGATTTCTACTAAAAAGACAAGCAAACAAAACCCTATCACATGATTCTAAATGTTAAATAAACCATCTTGAAATTTCTGTGAATTCAGGTGAACAGCTACAGTTTAGGCTTTATCCTCCTTTAAAAAAAATAATTTTGAACCATTTAAAGCCAGAAATGTGTCTCATTCATCACATGACACCACGGGCTGCAGCTCCTACTGAGAGATGCCATCTCACCTCACATTTGCAACACTTGTGCTTTTCAAAACACACCTATTTCCAGTACAAGTGATCTTGGGAAAACAGAAACTTGTGCAGTTGTCTTACACATTTAGGCCTGAAGCTGTCATCAGCAGAATATGATATTCTCAAGTCAAATGACAAACAAAGCCATTACCAGTGTAAACTTATCAGCTACTCAGTTTGTGCAAGATCAATGAAGAGTGATAACATATAAAAACATGTTTGCACACTGACTTTCCTCCATAAATAACTAAAATGGTAGCTGGGACATTTTACTGAGCAAAATCCACCCATTACCCCCATCAGCTAAGCCAATAAAACTCCTGCCGCCTTCATCTGGTCCTGTCATGACTGACTGTAGCCATCTGGTCGAAAGTGCAGACCAGCTCAAGCTCAGGAACATTGATATGGATGATTTTATGAACACATCTGTGCAGTGAACAGTATAATATTCAAGGTTTTGCCGTCGGCTAATTTGTTTAAACAGGAGCTCAAGCTTCCCTGGGCTGCAGTAACTCCATCTGTTGTGGGGGGAGGTTTTGTCTGGGGACAAAGCACTAATCACCACAGCATTCACAGTCATTAGAGTCAGGATTGATTATGGATCTGCAGCATGTGCTCCTGCGCGGCATGACTTTAACTGAGCAGTTAGTAAACCTTGTCATGGGGGTTTATGTTACTACAGTATACAGTTAACACAGAGCGGGGGCGATGTAAACATATACAGTGTCAGTTACTTACTGATGCATGTCGACAGGAACACAACTGGAGTTCAAAGTCCCTGTGAAACTGTTTTCATTTCCACTGTGTGTGTTTCCAGAAGCCGAGCTGATATTTAGTCAGAAAAATACTTCCTTCCAGGTGAACCTGAAATATAATTCAATTCTATTCTGTTCTATTTTTATAGCACCAAATCATTAGACCTCATAGTCTGCAGCTTGGAAATTCACCAATCAAAGCAGCCTTTTATCATACAGCACACACACATTCTTCAATTATCTGATTCAGCAAGCACATGTAAGCTGAGGCAATTAGCTTCCATTTCGTCCAGTATAGGCTCATTGCAATTCAGTTCAGTCTTGGGGTCTGGAGAATGAGACCTTTTACTGAGTTACTGAAACCGAGTTAGAAAACGAGAACTACTCACAATCCAGGGGAAAAGAAGCTTCTTTATGGCTTATTTTGGATTGCTGTGGTGTTGGACTGGTTATGGATTTACTGTGAATGCAATCTTCTCTTCTGTTGCCATCAAAATCCCATTATACAAAATCTATTGTACAAGGTGTATTATTTGCGCTGCTTATTTATTTTTCTCATTTATTTATTAATGCTCTATAGACTTGCTCAGAGTTGATTTTAGCTTTCATGTAACTACAGTGACAGACATGATGAGACCACTGGGGCTGGAGCAGCAGTGGTCCACCACTAATGGTAGCACAAGAACCAAAGCCAGTGGCCTCCATGCACCAAGCCAGCCGTCTGTTTTAACATTATTGGTTTATGATTTACTGAAACACAAGAGTCACTAACAGCCTTATACCTAACACCCTATAATCAAAACCCTGCTCTCCATTCAGCACATCACAGCAAACCATTTCATTCCAATTAGGGTGTATAGTTTTGATACCAACGTCTTATTTTTATTATTCAGTGATTTATTGCTGTAGCGTCTACATTAAATCTCGTATGAAAGCCAGCACACATCCCTGTGTGCTTTTACAAGCTGCAAAGTGTTAAAACGTCTCAGAGGCTAGACTTTGTCCTCATAACATTTGTTGCCAGGGCAAACAGAGTTGCTACGCAGGGCTCGAGTCCAGCAAAGTACAAACATCCTCCATTAAGGCAGTCAGGTAAGGTTAGGATAATATCTATTGACCGTGTAGATGAATACCAGTAAATGGTACTGTGAGAATACTGCTTATCTTACTGCACTAAAACGGGAACTCTCACTGTCAGATTTTCCTGCTCTGGAGAATCTCAGCGATCTTGAAACTGTCAAGCGTTCACTGTCACCAGACTTTTGCAGACCGCTGAAAGAGCCGCAGAGCCTGTCACTTAATCTGGAGATAAAAAAATCCCTTTTCACAAACAATGATCCATTCAGTGCAATGCTGAAAAGAACATGCTGTAAATGAGGGAAAATAGCATTAACTCTGGATTGCAGCTGTTTTGTCAGAAGCACCTCCGGTGTGCAGAGAATTTCCATAGAAACCACAGCATGACAAAGTACGTTTAGTAATTTACTCAAACCAATTAGTTAACAAGAATTGAATCTTGGCCAGGGCCCTGCCAAATGTGAACTGTGACTTCCCCCCCTGTGGGGCAATTAGAAAGCAGAGTGTCACTTTGTGAGATCGGGGCATTAGTGGAATTCAGGCATTTTCGTGTCCAGTGAAAGGACTCATGTAAACTCATGCAGGGCAGTAAAACTGTTGAATTACTTACTTGAACCATTTGGCCAGAGAGATCAAAGTGATTTCTGTGACCAAGTATGAGAAACACAGATTTGACAGTTGTTTGGTTTTATTCTTTAACCAGTCCGACATGTTGGAGAAGTGTGTCAGCTCCTGGACGATTAAATGAGTTCAATCCACATGCTAGTTTAAAAAGTGAATGAGTAAAACTTGCTTACTCTTAAACAACATCTTCTCTTTTCCACTCAGTCAGGGATTTATGTCAGACTGAAGCAGGCTTGTTCTGGGCAGCTCTGACTGGTGTGGAGCTGTTTAAATATGAAGCAGTGCTTTTCGGAGAAAGAGCACAGTAGGTCTGCACATTGTGTCTCATGGAAAAATAATGATTATATGATCCTTTGTTGATCCCGGGAAAAGATATTCTCTTTATTCTTCCCCCTTAGATATCAGCTACAGCTCCATGGTTTCCGGGCTTCAGTCTTTCTGTGAAGGGTGTTGCACCAGGAGACAGTTGCACCAGCTGCTCTTTAATTCAAACTAGTTACAATGATGAGGGCTTACTACAAGTCCTCCAACCTGAACAACCCTATAGGTTGTTTGTCCCTGCCCACTGATACGACTAGGGTTGCAAAATTCCAGGAATTTTCCAAAATGGAAACTTTCCATGGGAATTTATGGGAAATTATGGGAATAAACGGGAATAAACTGTGAATTTTCAAAATTGAAGGTTGGCTCTTCATAGGGAACTTAAATATAGTTGAGGAAAGTATATTTTAGCATAATCTTGACTAAAACAAACAGATGCCATTCAAATACACTTGAATATCCATGCCATTCCTCAATTACATGCACAGAGCACACTGCTTACTGCATGGCTAACGAGACCACACCCCCTACTGGCACTGTGCATTACTCCATCACATGTACAGAAGATTTCTAGAAGACTGGACCACACTTTTGAGCCTGAAGCACAAAGACAATTGAAGGCACACATTTGAGCCTGTGGAATAAACATATATAATATATGTATATATATATAATATATTCCCAGTTAGTTCCCCTAAATTCCCATTAATTCCCAATAATTCCCAAGCTTAACTTCCCATGGAAATTTACCGGAAACTTTCCAGAAATTGCCCCTTTGCAACCCTAGATATGACACAGGAGCATCTCCTGAAATAGCATCCCTGCTGCTGCAGTTGCACCACACCTTTATCATCATGGTGGCAATAATGAACATATGGTGATGCTTATGGAACAGTGGTTAGGTTTAGGCACGAAAATGACTTGGGTAGGATCAAGAAACCATTGTGCTTTTCTTTAAGGTCAGAGGACCTTTGTCGTCATGGTTACAATAATAAACGACGTGGACGCTCTTTACAGGAGGACAATCTTGTTTAATAAATTTGAGATTAACACTAAATTAAAACAGGTCGTGGCACACAAATTAGCTATTAACTAGAGATTAGATTAAGTGTTACTAGAGCCGTCTCTGTTGCCTGATATCCTACGCCGCTAAGAATCAACTGTTGTCGACTAAAATAAAGCTAATCAAAATTAAGTTCTTTCTTTACTGTACTCTGTGTACACAGATTCACTAAGTGCCAATGCTAATTATCGTCAGCAAAAAGCCTGTATCGAAAAAATTCAGGGGGGATGTAGCACATCACTGGTGGCAGGTCGTATCAGCTGTGGCTAATTAATTCCATGAGTAATTTGATAACAGGCCCAAAATTGAACTTGTCTGGTTACAGTGCTCTCTGCAGGCCGCTGTACAAATACAAATCATGAGCAGTAAATGAGCTAATGGTTGTGAAGCATATATGAAACAACTGATGTCAACCAGCCAATACAGCAGGATTTCAGTGCTCTCCCTGAACCAACACTGTTCTCCCTTGTTTATTAGCCAAAACATTTTTATGTTTCAATGATGCTTACGAAGAACTTAGAAAGACTTTCCACACAAATTTGGTGATAGATTTACAAATAGCTGGTACCACCCAGTCCAGGAGGGAAGTGGGTGTCACGGGGAATTAAACTTATATTTTTTTAAATAACTGGTCGTCACTCTGCTCATGCTGCTGACTAAAATTGGAGATTACAGCAATAGCTTTTGTTGTCAGACATTAGACGCAGCCATTTGCACCTGCGAGAGTTGATTTGTTGCATGAGTGATGAGTTATCATGTTTATACAGCTGCTTTCTGTGACCGGTTGCTGTCCATCTGCACTGTTACAAACATCAGACCATCTTGTTTCATTTCAATTCAGACAGCCTGTTCCCTCATGTTATTCTTGCTTAGGGCAGGTGCTCTTGTGTGCAGGTTCAGAGAAGATTATATTTCAGATTTTTCTTTCCAGTTTTCATAATCACTTTCATACTGTGCTGTGTTGTCAAGAGAGGACAAGTAATTCATTGTTTTGAACAATTGCCAACATTCTTGCTTGACAGCAGGGAGGGGAGGAAAGCAGTTCAACAATCCTTCAACAAGATGAGTAGGGTGCAAACCCCCCGTGCTGGCAAACATCCCTCCTCTTGAAGTGAGCTCCCTGAGCAAGACACTAAACTCCTGCTACTACTACTCCTAGCACTACCAAAAAGAGTACAGAAAACTGTCATTTTTTGATACATTTTTCTCTCTCACTCAATACTGCATTAAAATGTCCAATCTATACCTTTCAATCAAATTTCCCATCTTGCGCAAACAGTGCTTCCCAGAAGTCAAACCAAGTATTAGCTGTGATCATTAAACATTCAGTCTATTTTTACAAGCTTCTGTGTGTCTTATTGATTTTTTTCAGTTTCTGCATTTATCAGAGATTTTATTCTGTAATGAATGATAAATCTTACTGTTTGTGTATCATCAAAGAATGTTGTTAATTGTATGTGACCTGTGGAGGTGGAGCAGAGGCAAATTGCAATAAAATAACAAATAATTTCTTGAAATTATGACAAAGAAAGAGTTGGATGAACAACAGTGGTTTTCTGAAAATTTGTATATTTCCAGGAAAATGTATAAGGAGCATAATTAGCTAGAGTTATTTCACTTAAAGGACAGTGCATGATATTTTTCTTAATGAGATCTTTATGCAAGTCTCTGGGAAACATGGATAATTAATTAGTCAGTGAAGGCTAAGTAAAGCATCTGAGCTGAACAGAACACACAGACAGAAACTGAGATCAGATTCTGTGAAGTAATTACCTTGTTTACCCATCTATGTCAGCTATATTTTAAGCACCCGAACCTTGTGCTGATGCTGCAAGGAAAAGGGCATCTTTAGCCCCTACAGGACCTTTGTATGAATATCTTTGATACGAAATCAACGTCGTTCCTCTTAATTTACCTGTATTTGTGTCAGGCGATCTCCATGGACCTGACCTTGCTTCTCTCAGTGGAGAGGGAGCTGTCCAAGGTACTGACCCTGGTTCACTCAAGTTGTAAATTACCATTACTGAGGAGTTATAGGCCAAAAGTGGAGTGTGTCTATTCTTTGAAATGACCAGTTTGTGTGGTTATACTACATATACCAGTGTTTCCTCTAGGATTTTTTTCAGCAGTGGGGGCATGCTATCCAGGGGGGGTGGGGGGGTGGGGGGGGTAGAGTAGAGTCAGTGGCAAAGTTTGCACCCAGGCTCATCTCTCTCCCCTGCACCTTCACCCAGCTCTCCTGCTGCTGTGCTCTGCTCTCCTTCACTTTGTTTAACAACTCCTCCCTGTCTAATGTTACTTGTCTAATAAGATTACATTAAAAGTGTGAGTAACGTAACGCTAACAGCGTTATATAATTTACACTCACATCACATCTGATTACAAGTGTGAATTTACGAGTCAGTAAAAGGCTTATGATGCTACCTGACTAGCGTCTTCTTCATCTGTTGTCTCTCTCTTCTTAGAGAAGTATCTGAACAAGCTCATCTGAAAATGCCGTCAGCAGTTAATACATAATGACGTGTAGATATTAGCTTAATGCTATCAATTAGTTTACCCAAGTTAGCATCACTGAGTTGGCTAATAAGTCTACCTTTTCTCCGGTAATTCGCTGCCTTATTCCTCACGACTACACTTCTCTGACTCTCACCTGGTGCCTGACGTGACGTCACTTTCAAGGCCGCGCTCTCGCGAGTAATTAACTCCAATAGGATCCAACCACCCCACTCCCTCCCTCCCATCCCCCCGCTGTTGCGCTCATCATCACACAGGCTGTGCTGTGAAGGTGGAGAGATGTGGCGGTGGTGCATTTGCGACAATAAAAAAATAAAAAATAAAAAAATAAAAAAATAAAAGAAATTTGAAGGCGTGGTGGCTATGATTTAGCAGTGGCGGGCCGCCACTGCTAAATGAATGTAGAGGAAACACTGTATACCCTGTGCTCTCTCCGCTTTTTAAATCTTTGATCTTCCTGAACAATGGTAGTGGGTCAGCTAAGAGTTTATTAACCCCGTTAACAGACAAGTACCCAAAATATAACTGTTACTGTTCTTCAACCGTTTTGATTATAGTCACAACCCTGGTCTCATTTGAAAGGTAACTCTTTAAATTTTACAACCAAAAAGTCAGAATGAGTATAAAAAATTACAGAGGCACAAACATGGTAGAAGTGTAACTTTTCCTGCTTTGCTTGTAGAAAAAAAAGGGAATATAAAATGTTCACTTTTATACATAGTCAAAAGCTTAACTGAGTATTTATTTTGTACTGAAGTATTCAGAGTAGGGTTACAGGTAATGATTAACCTGCTTATTATATTGTGAATAAATTGTTTTGTCTATGAAAATAGCAAAAAAGTATGGGCATTTACTGGCTTAGTCTTCATGCATAAAATATCACATTGTTAATTCTGTCTCGGGACCATTGTTGCAGCTCATTCTTTTCTCTGTCGGTATTTCCTGGCATAGGCAAAGGCAAAAACCTAAAAAATATCTGACCAGCAGATTGAAATGCCAAAATATCTAATTGGACACATACATTCCAGCTCAAGGTGACTTAAGTTGTCTGCCGGTAAATGGTGGGATGGGACATCCTGAAGAGAGCTATCTGCCCCAGGTGAAAGATTGAAAGTGAAAGAGTTCTAGCATCTCGGGGACTTGCTCACAAGTGAATGTATGATGTTGGATTGGTGTTGCATCAGCAGTTAAGCAGGCACTATACCAGACCACTGTGGTGAAGAGGAAGCTGAATCTGAAGGCAAAGCTCTCGATTCACCGGTCGATCTTTTTCCGACCCTCACCTACGGTCATAAGCTTTGGGTAGTGACCGAAAAAACAAGAGTTTCCTTCGCAGAGTGGCTGGGCCCAGCCTTAGAGAGCTGCTGCTCTCTGCTCCGTCAAAAGGAGCTAGTTGAGGTAGTTCAAGCATCTGGTTCGGCTGCCTCCTAGGCGCCTTCCACTGGAGATCTTCCAGGCACCTCCAACTGGTAGGAGGCCACAGGGCAGACCCAGAATATGCTGGAGAGATTATACATCTCATCAGGGAACGCCTTGGGATCCCCCACGAGGAGATGGAAGATGTTGCTATGGAGAGGGATGTCTGGACTTTTTCGCTTGACCTGCTGCCACCGCAACCTGACCTCGGGGGTAAGGGGCAGAAAATGGATGAATGGATTCAAAGAAGTGACTGTAGTTGTGATTCACCATTTTTCTAGGAAACCTTTTATTTCTGTCAGAAAATAAGGGTGTACTGATATCTGCTGTAATGAGTAGAAATCTACAGTGAATGCTGTGTCCATTGTGTAAATCTCTATCTCTTGATAGCTTACAAGACTGCCTTACAGCTGAGCCACAGAGATGACTTACTGAGTCATTGAGTTTGTGTCACTGCTGACCCTCACTGACAGCTTCTTGGCCCTTTGGCTTCACTCATTGACCAACAGCAAATATGGAGCATGAAGAGATAACAAGCTCCAGGGCACTTCAGTAGCCTGTGCTTCTAAAAGGGCCATTGACCTGACAACATGGTGGACTGTGACAGAGGCTTTTCTACTTCATTTCTCTCTGAATATCTCACCTGCTCTTGGGTGAGGCGTTCTTGGAAGGATTAAAGGAATTTACACAGCCAGCCAATCCCGCTGACGAATGAAGGAATTTTCCTTTCCAGACCTTAAAAAGTAGTGAATTAAAAATAAAAAGCTTTTGCTTGAGTGCAAACCTCTGCCAACCCTCAACAATTCTTAGACTTTGAAAGCAGCACTTTGAAAACAGCTGCTTCATTTCTGATTGTGATAATTATAGTAGAGAAATAAAAAACTATTCAGTTCAGCTGCAGAAAACCCTGGTCAACAACAAAATCTGCTAAACTGCTATTTTGGTTATGGTTGGTAATTAAAAAGCCAATGATATCTGCAGACAGAAATAGCAGACATATTCATAATGGAAAAATTAAAAACAAGACTCAGAGAGGCTGTACTTCAACGTAGCAGCATTTGGAGATAAATGATAATGCTACCATTCTGATATTTAGCGTATTAACATGCAGAAATTTTATAATTAGCAGTAAACACAAAGTACAGCTGGTGGGAATGCCATTACCTTTGCAGGTATCTGTCCATAAACCAAAGTATTGGATAAAAACACAAATTTTACTTCATGATGGGACTAAATGAACAACAAAACCCCAAAACATCAACCTCATGGTGGCAATACAGGAAAAATCAGGTGATCAGCAAAATCTGGGGACCTTGAATATCTGTGGCAGGTTTCTGGGCGATCAACCTTATAATCAAGATATTTCACTGCTTTCCTGTAAGGGAGTAACTAGGGCTACAACTAGCAATCACTTTCATTATTGATTAATTTGCAGATTTTTTACAATTAATCAATTAACCTTGCAAAATTGTTGATGAAATATTTCAGTCTGGACCAATATGGTGGACTGACTCATTGACTGACAACTGACATTGCCAAACCAACAGAAACAGAAGTGAAATTACTTATAAAGGAGAGCTACATTGAGAAAAATACATGACACCAATTATGCCAACACACTTTGAAATCATAAGGGATAAGAGGAAAGGATTTATTATTCTCCTAGGTCATAAAAAATTGATTGACTGATCAATTAATTGATCAGTCTATCAACCCCATCGCACTTATGACAAACCTGTACTTTCTACAGAGATAATTATGGCAGATCTAGATGGTTTTAAGGAAAGGCTGAAACTCCATGGAGACTGTGGCAGCTAAAATGGCTCCGTGCCATTTGGGCCCATCATCCTCATGGAGTTATTGCCGACTGAAAATGGATTCTCATCTACTCCACTATAACATCTAGCTAATGGATTCAAAGCCTTCTGATCATCCAGAAATGTACCACAGTGCCCCACAGAGACAGTCAGACATTATTCAATATGTGTTTTAGAGCAGTACGATTAAAGGAAGCATTTGGATGAGGGTTTTTTCTCTGAGTCATGGTGTAGACCGACTGAGAACAGTGTTGTGGTTGATTAAAGTAAAAAATATTTAGTAATTTACTCTAGATACACTGGTGGGAACTTTTTATCCATATATACTGAAGACTATAGTTGTGCATGAATGCATTCAGTGAACGGCGTTCTTTGAACATCTTCATATTTTTTGTGAACACTGAACTGAACAAATTACTTTACAAAAGATGAAAGTGAACGTGAGCTACGCTCACCCTGGCGAGAGTGAACGCTGCTCACGTTTTAAGACAGTTTTTCGGCACGCCGCATGACGTCTCCATAGACACAGCCCGGTGCTAGCTGTACAGATGATAATACATCCATGGTACATATGCATCTACTACTGCTGAAGCCAGTTTGTTTGAGCATTTGAAGCAGTTTTATGAACAAACGAGTGAACACTCGGATTAATCTTATGTACGGATTTTAAATGTAACTAATGTCTGTGATTCTTCAGTGGTGTACAATAATTCACTTAGTTTGGGTGTGGCAATGATTTGGGGCTGGTGATGGATGGGTAGAAGGAGGTTCTATTGAAAAAGAATAGCCTATTTATTAAACAAAAAACGGAACAAATGAAGGTGAACTACTTCATTTTCATCTGTATGAACTGAAATTTGAACTAGCTCTTTTTAAGTGTGAACTGGCACAACACCACTAAAGAATATTATTCTCATTTGGCATTCCGGACAAGTAAATCACCTGTTAAAGAAGAATCAGAAATTTGTACAGCCCCTTGTTCAGACAACAAAATATTCCTTCAGAGACGATGGAGAAAAACACAGTGTAGTTTAAAATTCCAGTCACGAGCCATGTCTTTATTCATGGTACAATAGTAAGCAGCAGCTGCATCCTTTCAGAGGCTTGACCTACAGTATGTAACCTTGAGTTGGATGTCCTGAATGCTACAATCTGTCCATATGCCCTGACTATATCAATCACTGTAAACTGAATAATGGCTGGAAATCTGCAGTACATTTATATTCCTTTAAATGGGAAAGTCCCTGCAGCAGAGGACAGTATTGAAAGTATTTGACTGTATCCTAACGTGTTCCTTATTTACTCCCTCACAGATTGTAGGACAGCAGATAAACACTGAAGGAGTGTTTTTTTTTTTTTTTTAATCAGGTGAATATAATAAAGTAATACTCCTTCACCAGAGGATTGTCTTTTTTCTGCAACATGACAATGTAAGAGGTGAGCCAGTGACGTTTCATTCTGTCCTCCCTTTGATGAATTGCCCAGCAGTACTGCACCACTGAGAGGCACACAAAATGCTCCACTGCTGAAAACCATGTGCACAATTATTTCAGTTCAGCTGTGAAAGGCTCCTGGAATCCATCTCTTTTATCCGGTCACTGCATCGGCTCTTTAAACTAAAAGGGGATTAAGTTTGTGATATGATTCTTTTATATGAACTGAACCTGTGCAACTGCAGCCCGACTATGATAAACTGAAAACTGAACTCTCTCTGTCTAGTACAACATAGAGCAGAACAGAATAGGCTTTGTTTTAGTACTTGTACTCTGCATTAATGTGCATTAAGGTAATGCTAACAAACAATCATTATCTTTTTCTAATTATTGTGGCTGCTAGCTGAGATATGAAGCTCAACTTTTTACCTGCAAAAACCCATGTGACCTGAATTTTAACTACACTGCACAATAACTTTGTGATACATCAACAAATAGTTTTTTTGTTATGTTTTGACTGGGATAAAACCTCAACTCAGTCTTAACTGAGAGAGGAACTAAAAATGTACGTGTACAAAAATGAAAACTGCTTCCAGTTTTTCATCTGTGTCAGCTACACTGCTACAGAAGACAAGGGCACATCACCTCTGCCAAACACTCTTTTAAATTTGATTTCCCTGATGCTGGTAGTGACAGGCTGTGACCGTGTGATGCAGTGTATTGGTGTTACTTGATTTCACTGTTATAAAAAAGGTAATCTTCACATAATGGAGCTCTCCAGCTACATTCTGGAACTTGGCTTGACTGCTGGCTGAATTTGTATAATTCAGATTCAGGCTTAAATAACAGGTAATGAAAATCACTCGTTTTGTAAATAACTTGGATACACAAACAAGTGATCAGAGCGTAACTGCAAAGTAAAGCTGAACATAGACGGTGAAACCTCAGGAAACCAGTGAGGGAAAAGTTTCCTTGTGAAAAACTTTTTCAAGGCAATGAATTCAATTAAAGTGAAAGCGAGGCTACATATTGTGTTTTATTTGACATTGGCAATCCATTTGACTGCATCTATTTGAGGAATCTGTCTGAGACAATTTTAATAATTAATTCACTGAGACAGTTTAATAATGAAACATTACATCTATTTCCTTATTTTGTCAGAGTTTGAACACAATTCATTTAGAATATAGGAGACAGAGGGACAAAATACAAAGAAGAAATACAGGGCACTTTAATTGATAAATTTGCAGATTTTATTTTTTTACTATTAATCGATTAATCATATAGTCTATGAAATGTCAAAAATTGTGAACACCCATCACAGCTTCCTAGAGCCTACGAAGATTACATCTTCACATCTTGTGTTGTTCTGACAAAAGTCCAGAACCTTTTTACTATTCTTGTTCGAATATGACTGAAACAACTAATCAGTCATCGAAATAGTTCGATTATTTTTTTCTCGATCAACTAATTGATTGATTTACCAATCACTTCAGCTCTCTTCTGTACCACAAATATCAACGTATCGTGTTGCAAAGGTCAAGGTTCACCAAAATCAGAAGGATAATCCTCTGTTTCCTGTGTCGCAGTCATTCACAAACACTGAGTTTATTACACTGAGAATTTCTGAGGCTGTAGCTTGTGGTTATTACTCAACAGGAAGTGAATTTTATTGTACAGTATATTCAATATATTATATAGTCACGTTTTACGACAGGATCACTCACTTACACTATATAAACCTCACCTTCCTGGTTGAGCAGGTCTGCAGTTTCAACTCAGACACCACACACTGGAAAATACTTTCTGCAGACCCGCAGCCTCAGCACACTGTGAAATAATTGCTGAGTCACTGGTGTTGATCAATAATTCTGTCAACGCTCGACAGATATATTCAGTTTTCTTGGCTATGTGGCAATAAAAGTTTTCCTTATTGTCTCAAGTGTAAATGTATTTCATTCTTTGCTGGACACTGTCTTTTATTTCTTACAGCCACCTGCTCTGATAATATTATATGTTGTTTTTTTTTTTTTAAATGATTGAATGTGCCAATAAATGAGAAGTGAGTCATCATACCTGGCTTCTTGCCTCAGTTTAGCCTTCAAATGTCATCATGCTTCCACTGTTCTTCAGTCTCCCTGCTGATAATACCTAGTGATCAGAAGGGATTTGACCAAAAATACTTTCCTTGACATTTCAGTGTCTCTTAACTGGTACCTGTGACCTGCAGAATCATAGTAGCTCAAAAGTCAATCACATAATCTGCACCAAAATGAATCAGCATACTCTGCTCCCTTTGCTTTAATAGCATTTAGGGTAATTTTAGGTATAAATGCTCCTGGGAGCCATTATATCCTCTTGGCAGGGGTAAAAGTAATAAGACGAGTTGGCTTCAAACTCTGCTGCAGGCTGCCAAAAAAGAGATATCACTCTGAGGCTTGAGATTAGATTGTTATATTTTGTATGGGTTGCATTAATAGGGCGTGGTCAGCACGTCTCAAGGAGACAGACTTTGTCAGACAAGAGTCTAGGGAAAAACTCTGTGGAAAAAAAAAATCTCTTTTCCATTTTTGGAGATTTGTTGTATTGTTCTGGGTTAATGTTGGTGTTGACTGTTTGGCAGCGTATGAAAGCAACAGCCACAAAGACCAGAGTCATAGTTAGAGACAACCTCCTCGAACACCTCTGATGTTCATGTCAGATGTTCCAACGTGTGTGATTTAATTTTTCCTTGGAAATGCATGAATCAATTTGAAAACCTTTAATCTCGATGAAGATTAATGTTAATGTTAATAAGCATGATGGTGCTTAAGGTCTTTGTTAATGTTCCAGAAAATGACATCGAAATAGAATAGTTGTGTTTGTTGTCAGAGCACAGCTGCTGTTTTTGATCCAAATCCTTTGTTTCAATATGTCTGTAAGCCAAAAACATTCAGTTTAATTCATCAAGGTGATCCATTTTCCTTTTCCCTCCTCTGAAATAATAGTCAGGTAATTTATTTATCCAGGAGGAAAATTCAATTTGCAACAGCAGCTGAAAACTTGGGACACAAAAACAACATAATTCACTGGTGAAACTGAGCAAACCTGACAGAAACTCAGCATCTCACTATGATACACGTGTAGCTGTTGGTTTTATGTTGCCCTGAAACAAAATAACAGCTGTTTTTCCACCTGAAACAGCTGTCAACAGCTGTCAGGTTGGCACATCAAACTTTAAAGCAAAACTGTATAGGCGATGACAGTTTAAACATTTATAATACAGAATCTGTATTATACAGATTCCACCGGTATATTTAGGTAGACAACACACACATACAGTGTATCTTTCTTAAACATGAGAGGACTACTTTATGGCGAAGAATGAGTTTAAATACACTAATTAATTGCTTTATAATGTTCTATCATTTGTTTCAGCCTCTGTTGAAGTATGCAGGGAAGAGCCTTGTGTCTGTGGGTGAATGTGACGCCTTTAAACGTCTGCACTGCTCAGGTTAAAGGTACTAGGATGGCGCAGTCTACTCACCATCTGTTTAATTCCACATCTATTACGCACTGTTTTTCTGAGTAATAAATTAAAAAGGCACCAGGGCATTTGTACCAGCCAGCCTGAGGGTTCTGTTACGGTAAATTGACAAACACAAGTATTCTCTCTACACTGTATGCTATAATATGCATTAAATACAAATAGTTTTTCTAACAATGCTATTGATATAACCCCTGATAAACGGCACAGATAGTGTTTATGGAAACAGATATCTATGCAGGAGTCTAAAAAGTGCTAAAAAGCAGCATCTATTCATTAAAAAATATTAACAGGCAAAAATCAACTTAAGGAAAAATAAAAAAAACAGGTTAAGCTTAAGCGGAAAAAACCCCAATAGATTCTGAAATGTCACAGCAAGCTGCCGCACTCTTTCCCTCACTACCGTCCAGTCACAATTTACATTTTCAGTCTCACCCAACTTGAACCTACCACCTGCTCAGGTGAGCTTTGGATGAGCCAAACAAGTACAAGTCATAACACAATACAAATTCATAATTAACAAAGCATGAATTTAATATTTATTACTCACTGCTGACATCACAATTTGCCTATGGGCGCACATATAAGTGTCATTCACCACAAAACAATTTTACCCATCCTCCCAGAGCTTAACAATTCCCAGTCCCTCACTGCTAAGACTTTCTAATGATGCAGACCTGTTTTCACTGTCCATCACTGAACAGCTGATCTACACCAAGATCACAGGCATCAGGCATCACCATACACACCACAATAAAATAACGCCACACAAATTAAAAACTTAAAACTTGTGTTCTATTAGTTATATAACCTGACAGATACCTAAAAATTAAAACAGATTAATTGAAGAAACAGACTGAAATGAATGAAAAAGTGATTTCTGAATCAAAAACTATGTATGTTCCTCACTTGAATTTAACTCTAAGATGATAGATAGATTAACTGCCTTGCTCAATGCGACCTTAGCATTACTTGTTAATATAGCAGAGCGTGTTACTCACTTTTATTTCTCAGCAATAACAAAGATAGCCAAATGGATATGAGGTTATTGAGCAGATTAGTGAATGGCTCATTTCATTTCACACCTTGTCTCCGTAAATATTATATTAGATTCTTCTGCTGGAAGGAGTAAAATGGCCATTATCAAATGGACGCTGGTTGGAGTAGTGACAACAATCTGTTACTCATTATAACTCTGTTACTGTTATTCATTTTATACTTTGAACTATGCTTGATGCATGCAACACTCTCATCACCAAAACATCCCAAACTGCTTGAGCTCATTTTTCTAGGACACATATTTTTACACTAAAGAACAATAAACAACAGTGCATTTTCTGACATGATGTGTGCAGTTAATCGTGTCTGAGAAAACAACACGGCTCCAGATCCCAAAGTCCAAATATTGTTAATAGAAACAACTGTTATTTTTCCACAACAGCGCAGCTTTGTTATCCGCCTACTCTGAAGCATTTATATTCCTACAGAAGGAGTTTACTTGTACACCTCCCACTTTGTAACCTCAAGGGTTTTTGGGAAATACATCACCTTCACTTGACCTTACTTGATCGGACCTTGGCATGTGAGTCTTGGAAAGTTTTTATCAATCCCTGTATTTTCCACCTCTTGATAATAAAAGCACACAAATAGTCCCGCTGTTAAACAAACACAAGTTTTTTATTTCACCTTGAAATCAGAGATGTATTATTCTAATTGTACCCATCAAATGCTGACAAGTGAGGACAATGTGACACAAAAATAGCATAACTAGTTGAAGAGACAGAAAGAAGGGCGGACCACAAGTCAGAGACACAAGGAAGAGAGGAATCTCTGTGGACATTTTGATACTTAAGATAGTTTTGTACCAATGGTATCCACTTTAAGCGACACAATACATGCTGAGAAGGAACTTTGTGACAGACAACCACAAACTTTCGATGGGTGGAGTACCACTTCAAGTCCTTGAATGATTAGTGTTAGTGAACTTCACAGACTATAATTTAGAGACAATGGGCCTCATAAATTAACATTTTCATTCTCTGATTCTAAACCTCTCTAAAATTCTCCCAGTCAGATTTACCAAACTCTCTTAGCTCGCTCATTTCAACCTGATGAATGTTAGCTGTCCACGAGGAGGAGCGCGTTCCAGATCATTACCACAATCAATGCCACTAAACAGTGATATAAGGTTACGTGTTCTGCTCTGTGTGTGGGCAAGTTTAATTTACACAAATGTTACCCAAGAGGAAAAAGAAGAATTCAACACGATGGAGGTTTAAATCCTGCTGTCAGAAAAAAACAAAAGATATTCAGCAACGTCTCCAGTCAAATTAAGGAACTTGAAATAATTTAATAATTTTTAAATTTTAATTGTACAGCTGCCAATGACATAACTTTGTGAATGGTTTGACATAAAGTTAAGTCATAAAACTAACCAAGACATAGAGACAATAATAACCTGTACACATACAGAGGCAGAATTTTGTTAACATGACAAAATATGCCAAAGAAAGAAAGAAAGCTGCTGTGGTAAAAAGCTGACATGATTTATACATCGGGATAAATGTGTTTTCAACTAAGAGAAACCTATAAATTGGCTAAAATTGGTGAACGCGATCACTCATACGTGTTTAGAATTTAGAATTTGCTTTAAAACTGGACATTAACTTGTAATAGAATTCATCAGATTAAAACGCCTCTTTTCTAAGTTCTTTGCTCTGTCACCAACTCGCATTCACAGTCACATTCATTCCACGGACCAAAAAGTCCTGACCCTGACTTCTCAACAAATCCTCCTTAAAATATGCAGTGACAAGGGAATGTCAACAGAGAAATGTTGGCTGACCAAAACTACACAGGAACCCACATGCACTTGGAATTCACATGTGGCTATAAATGCAAACGAGGCTCTGCTACAGCCTTGAACATCCTCAGACTCCCCTTTACCTTTAAAGGCATCATATCCGTGCAAGGGGACGCTTGATATGTCTGTTTGTTTCAGTGAATGGTCACCGTGCTTAAGGTCAAAGCAACCCCCCCCCTCAGAAACACACACATACACACTGTTACAGGCACACAAACACTATACTTAAGGATCCTAGTACATCTTCATAACCTCTATTACATTTCATCTTATTTTCCCATGGTTCCTCCAGTTACAAAGGGGCCTGCCTGAAGCCCAGTCTGCCTGACTGAACATGCATTTTTGTTGTTTAGCTGAATATTTAGAATAAAGTTTGTGTTTGTTGCGTCTTGACTGTGGCCAAAAAAGTAGAGAGTCAGACTCAGACCATGTCTGTGGCTTCTGCAGAGCCTCCACCACTGCCGAGGCAAGAGGTTTTCATCTAGTACCTCCTTAATAGGAGCTGCGCCACTCTGGGTTGAGATTTGGCTGCTGGTGTGGTGACAGCCACTCTGCTGTATTTATATTTCCCTCACTGTTTCATGACAATAAAAGTGTCCTGATCAGAGCGCCTCTGAAATCTGTCTAAAATCAAGAGGTAAGGTGCCATAATCATTACCGATGTGTCTCTCTCTTTGCATGTGTGTGTGCATCATTTGATAGAAAGTGACATCTGACTTTGAAGTGCAGGTACATGCTTGTTGTCTCTTCGATTTGTGTAGAGTGTAAACTGGCTGTTTTGTCTGTGTTGGCTAAAATGGGGAAAAGGTACAAGTCGGGTGCACTGAAGTGTAAGAAGCAAGAGCAGAGAAAGATTCTTGTGGCCTCATGTCTTTTACTCACAAACTTCTTCTCAACTGAGCCCAGTCATGCATAGTGGACGGACAATGGTTGATTTACTCTCCAAAATGTAATTTTGTTGCTGGATGTTTTGGTAAACAAAATAAAAGTGCAGGGCGGCAGTGGTTCTAACAAGGGATATAAAAAAAAAATTCGAGCAACTAGATGTTAAACTTATATGTCTGGTCATTTTTCAAGGCTGCAGGCAAGGGTCAAACAACAGTGCTCCCATAAGACATTTTACATGCGCTGCTGTGCACACAATCTAAACCTTATAACATTAACTTATACTAACATTAATTGGATATCAGGTGGGCATCCAGGCAGGAAGTCATCAAAGCGGTAATGCAAAATCTACCTGCTATACCTGTGGCCTTAGAGGATAAAAGAACATAACCTCACCTCAAGGAAAACAAGCTCTGAAGCAGATGGTCTCCTTCACAAGCACATCTGAATCCAAATATATGCTGTGCTTTTGGAATTCTATACCGTACAAAACACACATATTATTCAGCTAGCTCCAAAAAGAGTCTGTAGTTGTCAGCACAGCACTGTGTAGCTGTGGCTGACACCTGTATGGCGCAGCTCAAGGAAATGCACACAGTTTTTTCATTTAAGAGACATGGCTATGAGATGCAAGCCATATCATTATTTTTCCTGGATTGGATTCAACTTGACAGCTGGGGGATGAAAACATCATTGGTAGCTGTTTCATATTCATGATTTGTGATGACATAGGTTTGTCATAGATACTGCCTATCTGGCCTTTTTCAGAAATAGTGTTGTTTGCTGCTGCTTGTGTTGACAGCTGTGTCTGCTTGGTTACTGCAAAAGCAGTTACTGTGTAAAAGCAGGTCACACATTGCTTGCACACTTGTAGTTTGTTATCATGTGTGGGTTGATGTGGGTTGATTGCGTAGTCAATATGGCTACTTAGGCATCCAGCAAAAACGTCAAACTGTGCACTCCGTCCTTGGTTGCCTGCCCCAGTAGTTTAGTCTGCCTTACTTTTGTATTCTTTATCGGACTGAGGTTTTAGCAAATTAATAGTAAAATCCATGGCGCTTGCCATGGTTCTAAACTAGCCTATCAGCATGTGCTACTTCAATATCAGAAGGTCTCTGTTAATGATACATCCATGGCACTGTCCATGGTGCTGAAATAGCACACCTCATTGTAATCTACATGTCTTTCCATTCCACCCATCCATCTCCGTAAGTTTCCCCTTGGACTTGTCTTGCATCTAGGCTGTATGAGGGCCCACTACAGCTCCTCACATCCTCTGCAATGAGGCATTGGCTTTGCACCTGATTCTGCCTAAAGTAAAGACCTCATTATGCTTCAAACAAAGTGCTTGTTGGATCGCAGAGGCTGTATCCCATAGTTTTTGTAACTTTTTTTACTTTTTTGAAGTATACTGAGACCTTTAAGTGGGTCGGATAATTGATGCCGAACACAGATTTAGCCCTGGCTGTGCAACTTAGCTTATATTTAGGCTGTTTCTGCAAAGTCTTGTGACCAAAGTAGAATAAAATAGAGATGTCCTTTCTCCTGAGTCTTGACCTGAAAAAACAGCACCCCTGTCAACTTATTGTCACTCTCACTCAGCAGCATCGTGGACATAAACACACAGAGAAAGGTAAAGGAGTGACACTGGTCGATATGAATGTTGATTTAATCCTTTTTGGTTAAACTGATAATAAATTATTTAAATCTATATGGCATTTATGTACTGTATGCACAAGTGTTCATTCATGCTTTGAGAGGAGGCTGCACCAGCACTGTTGAACATTCTTTCACTATATAATACTGCTACTGAGTGAATGAAACAAACACCACATCATGTTTGAGTTTTTTCAGATTTCAGTCATCTACTGAGTAACATTTCATTCATGATTTACTGTATGACGACACGAAGCAAAAGATGCTGAAGGCACATTGTTGTTGTTGAAACTTCTGTTAACGGAGAAAAGTCTGCTAATCACTCCTGCTTTCTAACAAAGTGAAGTCTTTTGCTGCGCCACACTAAACAGACTGTTCCCCCCTGAAGACGCTCAGATTGATGATCATGTGATTCTTGATATTGGCTTAATTGGCTGCATTATTTCATCAGAACAAAGAGAGAGCATCCTGCCAGTAAGTCACAGTGGGTAGACTCAAGACATCAGGCTTCACATCACATTCACTGTGGGGAAGATGAAAAACGACTGATAGTCGTTAGGAAGTGATAAAGAAAAGTGTTATGGTCTGATGCAACAAAAATCGTAAGTTTGTGTGTGTGTGTGTGTGTGTGTGTGTGTGTGTGTGTGTGTGTGTGTGTGTGTGTGTGTGTGCATGTGTGTCTTAACTGTTGTGCGGGGTTGTGTTTGGTTACTTATATCTTATTTTTCGGCCTACCACTTCCATTTAATAAATTGAATCATTTGCTAGTTGTAGGATTATGTCATGGCTAGAGCTCAAACAATTAATAGATAGGCAGAAAAATAATCAGGAACTATTTAAATAATCAATTAAGCGTTAAACTGACAAATATTCTCTAGTTCCAGCTTTTAAACTGTGAGGATTTGTTGCTTTTCTTTGTCATATGTGATAGTAAACTGAATATCTAAAGTTATGTTTTCGATTGTTGGTTGGATAATACAAGTAATTGGGTTTCAGGAAATTCTAACGGGCATTTCTCCCCATTTTCTGACTTTTTATAGACCAAATGATTAATTACTAATCAAGAAAATAATTGGCAGATCGATCTGTAGTGAATATAATCCAGTTGCAGCCGTAGCCATGACACATGAGCCCTGCACTACTTACTGATGGTTGTTTGTAATAATAAGAAACTTGAATAAACAAAGGAACATCTTTGGCCTGTGTAAAAGCCAGCTGGAGATAAGTTTATTCTGTATGCCTGTACAAATCATTACTGTAATATTCTTTTTGTAATATATTGATTTTTGTACTATATTACCTATACTAGAGATGACCTGGGATATTTTAAGCATCAGTATGGGTTTAAATAAAGCAGATCAAAATCCAGTCTTCACTTTCTTTTGAGATTGACATGTGTTTCCAGCACTGAGTATGAAAAAACTATCAAGTACTGAAATTTGGCATCAAAGGCTTGGTCAGATTCTTAAGATTACAGCTGCATCTAAAAATTTGATTCTAATCGATTAACCGTTACCCAAAAATGACATATTCAAGTTACTGTCTGACCAACAGACATTCAGTCTACTATTAAAAAAAAGACAGAGAAACTCTTCTCTTTTGAGGAGATGCAACAATTGATGTTTTGAGAGATGACTAAAAGTAATTGCTGCTATTGTTACACCTCTAGATTAGATATAAAAATAATAAAAAGCTATGATGAAAACATTTTCATATTTCTATTTTTCATATTTCACATCTCATATTTTATATTTAAGGTATTGAAGAAAGTTGTATAAGCATAGCTGTTGAAAAAAAATTTCTGATGACACACAGCTGTGCTAACACCTGGACCATTTCAAAAAATATAAACAGGTCTTCATGATTCTTTGCATCTGACCTTTAGGTAAGTTTGTAAAAGTAAGTGTGATGTTAATGCTTGGTAATAGAAGAAAATGTATTGAATATGCTTTTGAATAAATGGCTAAAAACACTCAAACACATTAATCCATAAAGCACAAAGCATCACAGCTATAGTGAAACTGAAGGCTCTACTTACAGTATGGTCTTATGACACAAACTGTGTATTGATGGGAGATGGCTAATTTTATGCTGCCCTCCCCTATTTACTGAGTATCTCAAGAGAAATACATTAGCATCAGCTGTTTAATTTAAAGCTGCTTCTTAATTTATAACCTGCTTATCAAGCTTCTCAGTGGCCAACAGTGTTTACACTGAGCAGTCAGGCATATCACCTCCCTGTGTCACTTTGAACGTGTGAAGTAGGACAGTGTAAAAATAGCCGACACACTTTAGATACGCAGAGGTTAGATATGAAATAATGTAGATGTGATACATGAAGCAAAATAATTTAGTGACTGA
The DNA here is from genome assembly GCF_021018895.1 of Seriola aureovittata. Lineage (NCBI taxonomy): Eukaryota > Metazoa > Chordata > Actinopteri > Carangiformes > Carangidae > Seriola > Seriola aureovittata. Next base: position 14,452,757 of record NC_079369.1, on the reverse strand, counting down.
ACTGACAAAGCCATATTAAAAACGATTTTCTTGCTGCCAGCTATTAATTTCCTGTTCCACTCTCCCGTTCTCTCTCACTTCTCATTGGCACTGCCTCTCAGATAGGAATGAATTAGAGTGAGGCTTGAGAGGCTTTAGCTAAATTACACTTCCTCATGGAGTATCTTAGATAACAATACCAATAAAGCAAAATGAATGAACAACAACAGACAAAAAGAAAAAAAGGAAGATATCTGATATCTATAACTATGAACTGACACAGCCACACACAGCTTGCACTTTGATTATAAACTGATGAGTTGATGATAACTTAATTTGCTTAACCTGGCCTTTAATAAGGTTTCGTTCTACATAAAACTGCATAAACTATGCAAAGCCTTCAGACACATTTATTTTTTCTGCACTTTGGATTCATTTAGTTGTTCAGTAAATTATGTTAATTAAAAGATTTATTTTTCATCTCTGTGCCTACACGTGAAAACTGAAACTTTAAATAGGAAAATAATACTGTACATGGAAATTGCATGATATATGGTTTACTAAGGGTACAAAGTGCTACCATACCACACCTTGTTTTATCTTAATTTCTTTTAGTGGTAAAGACCTTAAACACTGGCCACTGGATATGGACAAGAAGCAATGACCTCCAACAACACCTACATGTGAGCTACAGAAAGCGTGACCCTGCTCCCTGCCTCCCCTTTGTCATCTTTTCAGCAAGAGGATAATTGAATAGAGGCAGGATCTATAAGACAATATGTTTCAGCTCAGAGGTTTTCCAGAGATCTTTTATGAGGTTTTAAGGTTGATGAATCCAGTGACTGAGTGTGTGTGCTGTTTAGTGTCTTGACACGCCAATCCTCCCTTTTAAAGTAAGTCCTTTTACACCAGCAGCCTGCTGATGATGATTATCAGTAAGAGTCACTGTAACATCATTTCCCACATAATTTCAAATAATTGCTGTACCATAATAGGCAGGATGATCACTGGAGAAAAATTCTAGCTTCTTTCTCAACCTGATTTAGCTCCTATAGTTTAGTTCCTCCGTGTTCCTCTAACTGTGTTACCTGAACTGAAATACTGCTCCAGGGTTTTCAAAGACATTGCCTTTATTCTTGCAGCAGCTGTTTTTTTTTGTTTGTTTTTGTTTTCTTGCTTTATCACAAACAATGAGCCTCCTGCTGTCACACTTCAAACATATATAGGAGGAACATAAATGCATTTACTGCTGAGACAATGTCATTTACTATTAAATTCATTAACTACAACCCTCCATGGGGAAAACAAAGAGTGGGGTTGTTGCAATTCCAGCTCAGTCAGGACATTTTTCTTCTGGTCAGACCGTATTAGTAATATTGGAAAACCCATTACATCTCGAAGAAAACTGAATTATAGATGCAGGGTGGTCAATGTATTATGTAAAACAAACAGAACTGTCATTTCTGAGAAGAAAAAAAACCCAACTCAATAGTCCATTTCAAAAATGAACAAACCACAGACCATAAATCAGTTGCTCTGTGATCTGACTACTTAATTCTGCTTCAATTTAAGTATATGTGTCTGGTGTATTAACACTTCATCAGTGTTGTGTCGTCCAAGACTGATGATTTCTTGAAGAATATTTAGCCACAACCCCAGTAATGTATTGATTTGCGGTGATCTCAGTTTCTCCACTGGTCTGTTTGTCCATCGCTTTGGTCCCGAGCAGCAACTGCTGTTCAGATTTCCATGAAATTTGATATGATCTGGAAATTAAATATACGGACGACCTACCGAAACTTTCCCTAGCTCCCCCATTACTTTCCAATGTTGAAAAGTACACAATAAAAATTAAAAAAAATTAGTAATGGCCAGACTTACATTATTTTTTGAGGCCTGCTTTGAGGAAATCAGATGATATAAAATGATATGGGTGCAGGAGAATAAAGACTTGATTTTGATGAGCAGAATTTTCCCCAGCACCACTCTCAGAGAAACTTTACATTTCCGCCCTACTATTTGTTAAGCTCTTAGAAATGTAAAACTGCACTACAGCGTTTGTATTATCCTCTACTTTTACACTGTAGAGACTAATTCCATGTCACATTGTCAAGCTCCTGCATGAGAATTATTACTGAAATAATGGTTAGTGGTTTTACCTGTCTCCCTGATGCCCAGGGAGACAAGTAAAAGTGAGACTTGTATCCATCCTTTTGGATTTCAAATTTGTATTAGCTTTTTCTCAGCCACAGAGCGACATTTAGATATTTAAACTATGTTCAAATTAAAAAGAAACAATGCACATATCATTAAGATACATGACTTACTCTCTTAATATAATCACTTAGAACCTACTCAGAAGTACAGAATAACAAACCACACGCACGCACAAACATACAAATACACTTTAGCCTCAACAAGCACTGTAACCATGACAATAACACAGTATAGGGACAACCATAGGACAATTTTGACACAAGGAAAAGATAGAGAAAAAGAGAGACGAGGGGCAGTTAAACTCACCTACTATGTTTGAAGTCCTCATCTGTCATGGAGGCCAAGTGCTCAATTATCACAGACGTCTGCAAATTTATTTTTTGGCTGTGTCCACATCCACGTCTTCCACCTCCACTTGTAGAAACAGGCTCAGGTCCAGGCAATTTTAAATCTCTTGTTTTTCACTTTGAAGTCCAGAAATCTTTGCTCCGTCGCTAGTTAACAACTAACTACTGTAGCTAACTCACGGCAAACAAAAGCACGGAATCTGTTCCCATTAAAAACCTCTGGAACTCCTGCTAACCCAACGCTCTTGTTTCATTTGAGTAAGGTTGCAGCCGACAGTTTATGGTTTCATTGGTGTCAGGTCACCATGTAGTTGCTTTATTTCAGTATTTTTTCAGCGTCGTGACCTCTCAAAGAGATTGGTTTTTCACGAACATGCTAACCAAGGTGACCTCACCTGTCCTCCACCAGACAGGCTAATGGGGGCTGCTGAACACTGACTGGCAGAGTGGCGCTGTTTCCACCATTTATCTCTTGCATACTCACTTCAATAAAAAACTTCCAACCAGCTGTGGAGTATTATAAGTACATTAACTCAAATACTGTTATAAAGTATAATTATTGAGAGACGATAGTGTACGTTTTTTCTGTCCTTTCTTCTATTTTATTTGTTCTTTAATTTTTTCTTCCATTTTTCGTTATGTGGTACTCAGCTTTAACATTATCACTGTCATTCACTGCCCTCCTCTCATCAACAGATGCAAGCACTCACATACAGACACATATCCCAGTCTTTCCCGACAATAACTCCATAATCTGCACATCACAACAATTGTTTTCTTGTCAGCGTTTTTCATGTCATCCCCCTTCCCCTCATCTTTGTCTTTTCACATGTTTTTGTCACACATTTCGTTGCATACAAATACATTTTGTGCAACTTTGTAGTTCCACTTCACTACTACATGACAGCTGTTGTTGCAAGTTACTTTGTAGATTAAGAGTTTGCATATAAAGTACAACAGAAATATGCTGCCTTGTTAAGGATGAAACTACCCAACAATATATGAAGTATCTAACCTAAGTTCCATGTCAACCAGCTACAACAAAAAAATGTTACTTTCAAATTGGTGCATCAGTAACAATGATAAGACAATATAATGTGTAATAATGTAACACTCACAGGGGGGATTTTGCTGCAGTTTTAAAGAACCAATATGATAGTGATTTTTGCATCGCTTCATTTCTATTCTTGTCCTATAGTAAGAAAAGACAGACTGAAACGGAAACTTGGGGGCAGGGTAGCGAACAGTGAGGATGCAGGGCAGGGTGCCATTATAAAGATGCATGTGGATGGTTTGGGCTGTTAGTGCTCAGTCAGCGCCGAGCAGACTGGAGGATTCAAAGTCCATCACATCGTTTAGCAGAGCCATTCACAAGGCACATTGCTGTGCCCAGGCACATGGAAAAACATCAAATACTTATGACTTTTGGAGATCCAATTTAGACACCCAGAAGATTGAAAAAATGGAGGCATATTGAATGTTTTTGTTGTGGGAGCTGAGATGGAGAGCCCAAGATGGCAAAAATAATCTCACCCAGACAAAATACTTCAAGCTGCAATGTAGCACTGAGTGATGTTAGTCTAACAATTGTATTGCTGTCTTTATTACAATTTTGCCGTGGAGAATGCGACTCTAATAAAATTCAGTCATGATTAGTTTTTTATATTGGTTTCTTTTACTGCATTTGTGCGTAATAGTCGTCAGGGAGCTATTACCACGCTGTTTTATGATGTTTCCATTCTTTTTGTTACTGAATTTGAATGAAACACCCCAACACCATGTGTGAACAGCACTGTGTGTTCACTAGGCTCAACTTTTACAGATCCTTGAACATGTTGCAGTGATTTGTTTTTCTATTCATTCAAGAAGTGCTCCATCATGAAAATGCAAATAGAGTTCAGCGAGGGCTATTGACCACAAACAGTGTTAAATCTATGCATCACTCAAAGATAAGTGACTGATTATTGAAGAGCTGGTCATTAATACACAGTAGGTGTGTAGTCAGCAACACACAACAGTGAACCACACTTATGCATAAGGTGTGCTCTTGCCATGAAATTTGGTTCAGACATTCATATTCCCCTCGGGATGACTTGTAATAACTCTGGTGAACCCCTATCTTTTCCTGTAGTGCCATCATCAGATCATAAATTATAATTTGTCTTATACTTTGATTCATGACCCCAGTACCATAAAAAATGACAGTCCTAAAATGGACTTTGTCTTTGGTGCTAATGAATAGATATTAGGATGCTAATGATGGTGAACATGACAAACATTAAACCTACTTTACAGCATGTTAGCAGTGACATTACCATTTACTTTAAAGTAACACCCGCACAGAGCTGCCACATACATACAATGAAATATATTGATGGAGGAGCTTTTGCAAACCTGAGCACAAGAAAACTGGGGAGAAAAATCTCCTGTATCTAATCTGCTAAATCCCCAGCAGCTCCAGTGAACAGTAGCTCAACTGTCAGTGGTAAAGCCTGTTTGTACTGGGCAGCTTGCAGAGTGGAACACATGCAACTGTATAAATGTGAAGCAGGAGATGCTAAAATATAACACATGTGCTCAGACTTACCAACTACTTAAATCATCCATCCTGTGCCAGATTACATTACACTGCTGTCAAGCCTCTCATACCAGCTGTGGCAGTAATACAGCTGAGGATTTTCTTTTTTTTTTTTTTGGCGGAGGTCTTTGTTTGATTTTTTTAACGTCACATTAAAAAGTCAATTTTAACACTTTCAGTTTTCACTGAACACTACTGACAATTTTACTTTGTGGAGAGGAGTTACCAACATCAACAAGAAACCACAGCGTCACCATAGCAACAAATCAGGGCCTTTTACATTCAAGTCTAGCTGTTGTGTTTCTCAATGGCAGCAGGGTGAGAGTGTTTACCTTAATTCTATTAGATACAGCGTTGACAAATAACACGAGACGGTGAACAAAATCCCAACTGAGCCATGTCTTCATTGCAGGTTTGTTTGTTGTCGCTGTTATCTTGCTGTTAAATGACACAAGGTCATAAAAAGCTTTATAGACAAGATAATAAAAAAGACAAACAGAGCCTTTTAAGCATAACCTTGCAAGGTGCCCCCTTTTGACTCTGAATGAACACACACACACACACACACACACACACACACACACACACACACACACACACACACACACACACACAGTACCCTTTAATGTTTACCTTCCTGAACACTGAACCAAATAAAAAGATCAGAAATGTATTATTACCATTTTAGTGGCCCTCTGTTCAATATAAATTACAATAACAGTGATAACTTCTTTTGCATTATTGATTCTCTAATTTATTGACACTCAAATGACTTTTTATGGTGTTTATTTATATAGTACAGGTTTTTATTGCGGCCATGACAACAGGCACAAAAAGGTACACAATATTCTCTTTAATCAGTCAAAGCATCGGCTTGCCAAGTAATTCAAGGCTATGATGAGGTCTCTCCATTGCACCATGCAGTCCAGCTTAGTATCATGCAATTTATTTTTCCACTCAAATTGTTCAAATGTATCACGTTGTCTAGCAACCTGGCAAAAACAATCAGCTGTTTCTGCAGCATACTGGATTTATAATTTTCAATCTGTTGTTCTTAAATATCCCACTTTGTTTCTAATGATCTGAAACTTGCTTTTCTTGGATCCTTTACACACAGTTTTAATTATTGCGTGGATTATATCTAAAACCAAACTAAATACTGTAATTGTGTAAACGTGGCTCCATATCAGACCGCCACAGGAGTGTATGATGTCAGATGTAAGGTTGTACTGTAATCAATATCAGCCTGAGGCAAAACCTCCAGATGTTCAAGCAGTGCAACACTGAACAATATCAGAGTGCACTCACCACTGCTCATTAGTTTTGTAAACACAGATTGTAAAAAAAATCAGAAGTCTATTGACATATTGAAAATTGTTCTCTTTATCTCAGTCTCCTCATTTGTTAGAGGTGCAGATTTAATAAAAGCTGTATTGCTAAATTGATTCTCCACATCAGTCTGCTTCCTGAAAAGTAAGTGTCCTTATATTTAACATGGTCAGTAAAAACTGTATAATCTTACCATTCATTACCACTGAAGCTGAGGGTGAATTTTTTTTAGGATATAGGTTTGACTTCTAAAATGAGAGAACTATTGATCATAGGTGAGCATTTTTGCAGGACTGGAATCACTAAGAAGGTGTGGGAGGATGGATTTATGGCTTCATTAATTTGTGTTTGGACAGCAGAGAGAGATGGTGACAGACTGCAGGGTAGAAACTGAAAGGGGTCTCATGAAGACTGACCACAGTTCTCCCAGTGTTAATCAAAAAACATAAATCAGACAAAAGATTGAGAGAAAAACAATATAGCAATGAAGCATTAAATATTAATGAGGTGGTCTATACATCAAAGAGTGTTGTTCCCACTGGAAACTCCATCTCCACTTTCTTGTGGTGGGTAAATAAGCTTAACTTATCTCTCCATTTCATCTTCATTGTCATTCAGCAAAAGCATCTCAGCATAACAAAATCCATGCCTACACCAACGTCATATACAGTCCCAACCTGCTTTGACTGGGGCCATAATGGATTCATTGCCTGAGGACATACTGCCAAACCTTTTTTCACAGCAATCTGACTGATTGTGTTCAGGGACGTGGACGCTGCTGGATCCTGTCTGCAGCCAGCAGGCGACCTTTTGACTCAGCTTGTTTACCTGACCTGAGGTTACTTTGTCATCGCACAAAAGCACAGCATCATTGTCTGGCCTTATTCCCACAGCACACAGTCTGCGAACAAAGACTTTGTCCATACATTTAAAGCATGCATTAAAAGCATGAGCAAGGTAAAGCAGGGGCATCCATCATCAGCCTGATTAATATGGTTAAAGTCATGCCTCTGCTCCTCTGTGAGAGGCCCTGGAGGAGCAATTATGTCATTTAGAGTAAACAGACATTTATCTCTGTTAGCGTAATGGTCTATGGAAGGAGAGCATTAAAGAAACAATAGCAGTAGTGGTCTACCAATATCCTTCAAGACCACAGTCCAAACAATAAAAAAGTAAGTGAGAAATGTGATTCACCTTTTTCGACATATTTCTATTTAACCGATCACCCTGTTGTTGAAGATAAAAATGCTAAAACTGATGCAGCTGTGTATGTGCTGTGCTGCGGAGACTGAACTTAGCTGCACTTAATAAATCGCAGAAACAGTGCCACCTCGCCACCCCACCACATGTTTTACCTCTAAATTTACGGAAGTTACTTTTTTTTAAAACACCTAGTAGTCATGAGTAAAGATTATGTAATGCTTCTACACAACTGGAGACTAAATGTGGTTTTCATGTTGTTGTTTTCACTGTTCATATGCATTTTTGCTCTTACTTCCAGGGTTGAAAGTTTTATGTCTATAATTCATATCAACACCAATATGGGACAATATTGATAATAACTTAAGTGATAATATATCATGATGCAGAAGTGTTTTCCTCATAAAAAATGTACATCCTCAGTCTGTTGAGCTTAACAGTGATGAATGATAGGATGATAAAGACTTTAATGGGCCCACTAGAATTTATCAGATGCAGACAGTGCCCTGACTCAGCAATAAAATGACTACATTGTGTCCAGAGCCCAAAACTGAGCCAGGCGATTTGCAAAATTTATGACTTATTGAATTAAAGCCTCAAAATCAGTCACAGATGTCATCTTTAAAGCAATGGAAAGGTCTTTACTTGTTATTTATGAAGGATACATTGAACAAGCACACCAGAGTGTCTTTTTAAGCATCTTTAAAACTTCACTGTTAGGTAAGTTCACCCATAGACACTGAGCCACAGATTAGTGCTGTTTGCTACTGAGCAGATGAAACATTTGAACACTCTGGGCTTCATATGAACTGGCTGTAGTCTGTAGTTGTAGCTTTATAGACTATAATATTCTATTATAAACTCAAAAGGAGGTACTACAATTCTATACAATTGCAGAAGAGTCGAGGTTACTGACAGTAAAATACAATTAGAGCTTTCTTTTCATCCTAATTAGTGATTTTGAAATTCAAGAGCAGGCTGATGCACCATTTACAGGTGTTACTTACATTACTGGGAGCTTTAGAAACTTTTTGTTAAGCTCCACCTAATGACCAGAACAACTGATTTATGATCATCATCAAATTTGAATCAATGGAATAATGCAAAAAGAAGTGGGAGTGCAACAGACACTAATATTTGCTACATTTTCAGTACTCCACTATTGTGTTTTAAGGAAGGTAACAATGCTTTGTTTTGGCTAAAGCTCATGCATCACAAGTCTGAACAAAACCTATGTTTGAAAGGATTTATCTAAACAGAGTATAGAACACATTGTTCCATTTTATTGGCCCATGGGTAAGACATTGCACAAGGTCAACAAACAATAGGAGCGTACACATGCTTTGCAATGGCCAGCGGCATTTCAACAATCAACAACATCATTCTCAGTTAAATTATCATTCTCGTATATCAAAACATTACAGAACAGAAAACAAGGCTCAGCATATAATTATTTTTTTTTAAAGAATGTTTCTGGTTCTTTTTTCAGTTTTATGGCTTTTTTTAAATTTTTTTTACACATAATAGATTTTTGAAAATAAAAATGAAACACATTTATTATTATTTTAATACTTTCTTTGTCTTTATTGCACAAGTGGCGTGTGACTGTGAAAATGGGAAGAAACATTCAACAAATACCCCTCGCCAGACTATATGAACTGGGGACTTGGTGGTTTAGTGGTATGAGTTTTAGACCACTGGGCGCCCACACATCCATGTTCCTCAGTTTTTCAAAATATATTGCTTGGCTCAGTCTGACCACAGTTCAGTCAGGAGGCACAATACTCATAAAAAACACTGTACGCCCCATCCCTATCAGTCATTAATTAGTATGATAGTGAAGATGTATAAATATTTAATAAGAAAACATGCTTCAACAACCACAAAAGCCCAACACATATTGAGAAAATATGTTCAGGTCCTTTAATAGAATATTACACCACCACGTAAGCCAAGAACAGGGCAACAAAATAAATCAAAAGTGCGTCGCATGTTGAACTGATACAAGCCGAGAACAGGACAAAGACATAAAGTACCAGAAGGACACAGGTAGGTAGATATTTCCTCCTTCATCACAGCCTTATGTTACGTAATCCTATCTATGACAGATAAATCAAAATATGAGAGGAAAAAAATACATTCCTCCCCAGCACACAGAAGAAGAGCACAGACAAAGAAACAGGAGGCATGCGAAAGCGCAGAGATAGCCCTCATCTGAGAATCGTGTCTCAGAGTTCAGAGTTGGCAGAGACTTCTGTCAGAGTGCACAGAGGTGTTGTTTAACATTCAAAAGCAGAGGCATAATGTGAACAAAAGATAAGATGATGGACGTCTGATAGACATCCAGCATATTATTTACATTCATCGGTGGAGCCTTGGCTGGTGGCACAAACCTGTTTCCATTCTATGTATGCACACGTGACACCATCATATGCTTTTTAAACTGACTTGAGCAACACTTTGCTTGGTTTACCTGTCAGGTACTTCTTCCCTTTTTACACTTACAATAATGAAGCTCCCACCAAGCAAAGTCTGCTTGGTGGGAGCTTCAGATTGGCAGCAAAAGATCATCATGTGCCTTATCAGTGAACTGCTCGCTGGGCCAGTATGTGATTTCTTGATACCGCAGAGACAAGAAACTAAAAATATCTTGTCGAGTTGTTCAGTTATTTCTTGAAAGGACACATGCTCATTGTAAAAAGTCTTTCAACCAGAACAACCATGTTGGTCACTGTTTTAACCCTCTTGTGAAAACTGTGCTAATCTTTCTTTTATAGAATGTGACTTTACCTGTCACCAGACTGGTAAAAACAAACTGTGAAAGTCTGAAGGGTCGATAGAAATGAAGTGCTCTTTTGTTTTTCTCCCCATCTTTACAATGATAAAGTATACTGTTTGTGTTACAGTATATATGTTACAGAGATGGTCAGAATGACTATTATGGCCTCAATCAAATTATCACACGAACAGTAACACATCAAGCTGTAGGATTTCCAAGGAAGTTGACAGAAATATCTCCAACATTTAAACAAGCCATATTTTTTTCAGTGTTTGAAAAATACATACAGTATGTTTGAAAAGTGAGCACAAACACAAAATATCAGATGATTTTTTTTTTTTTTTTTTTTTTACAACATTTTTGTCAGAAACAATCTAATCTCAGACATCATTTGGCTCCTCAGGTCATGAGACAACCGATAAATCACTTCCATGCATTAGTGACTTGAGTGAATGAGATGGAGCCAGCTGGAAACAGCAGATTCTCTGGGCCTCATAAAGCCTTTTTTCAAATCATTATGTAATTGTACCCTCCTCGTCTGTGCTGGTGCAGGACTCTGGTGTGTAATTGCCTGCTGAAATGGCCTGTTCCGTATACAGATGAACACCATTTAAGCATGTGAGCAAACCGATCTTGACAGTCCTTACAATGAAAGCTTGGATAGCTTCTGTTGTGTCCTCTCTTATAGGAGCTCATATGTAACGTAGACATTAATGTGCAACAACATTTTTGTAGCAGAAAGCAAATTCAGCTGTGAAACACATTTTCATGACGCCAAACATTAATTATCATCGTCTTTGAAGATTACACCTTGTGGATCAGTAAACTGGAGTTTGCAGGTATTTTAATCTCATGTAACCATGTGGCAAGAACATTCATATTTCATATGAGTAAACTGTACTGCAGAATCACACAAAGTCCTGCCTGTAAGCACTGTGCATGCTTTTACTGGCTCTATTAAGGAGGGTTGAAATGTATCATGTTTTCTATTTAGAAAGAATGAATTATTATTGTCTCGTTTTCCTTTCCACTGTGGGGGTTGGGCGGGATGTAACACCCTGGAAAATTCACAACCACATATAGAGCCAACTAGCTATAAGGGGATATTTGTGTAATTACTTTTCCTCTGCTGAGGAGCAGAAAGCTTCAGACTCTCCTGGGCAGGGAACTGAGATAATTACATGACGCAGATTCAAGTGGAAGCTGATTGAGTCGATCGTAAAACCGACATATCCCACAGCAACTTGCGAATAAATGTAGTCATTGTTTTAAATGCAAATTAATTAAGACCCCTGATGTTACTGTTGAAGCGTATACAGTATTAACTGCTGCACAATAGCTGTTAATGGAACTGATTACGTGTTGAGGAATACATTAGTATTTTCACAAATTCACTAGAAAGGTGCCACATGTCTCTGCACATTCACAGATGACAATAAACTCCAGGATAATCATGAATAATAACAAATAATTGGTTTCTGTGCAACAGAAAGTATTATTTCCTTCTATGTCTTTGTTTTCATTCACTAACCAACATCAATCCTTTGAGTGGTCTACTAAGGCAGACCGGCTTCACAATCAATACAAGATAAACTCCACTCTCTGTTGGCAGATACGTGGAAACAGAACATGCTCATCTTTCTCATGGTGTTCGCAGAAAACAATTTCCCATAGGGTCATTCTCACTGAGCTTGTGTGAATTCTCACATTTGCAGGGCAAAGGCAAGACAAGGCAAGGCAGAGTGTTTGTTAGTCTAAAATTGTTGGCTGCTGTTGTCCTTGACCAACCTTTATGAATACATTTACAGCATACTGTATACAGCAATGAGATGATGTAAAGATGGTATTTAAACCACTGTAAAAGGAATGCGTTGCCATTTCCTTCCAACAGCACTCTTTGTTAATTGTATTTAGTCGGTTGGGAGCAAACCAACTCATTAAAAAGTATCTTGACTTCATCTGAGACCTCTGAGAAATTGCACTGCACACATTAAAAGACATTAATGTTCACTCCTATTTAGAGGTAGCATCAGGGGTGCAGGTACACTGTTTGGCAGATAAGAAGAAAAATGATGGATGCATCCAAAATGTCCAAGGCGATCACCATTCATTTAAAAGTGTGAAATTAAAGAATATGGCTGGTTTAAAACATACTGTACCTGCAGCTTTTTGTGACCACCTTACACTGCTGCAGGCTTGATGTAAGGCTGTGAAACCACAGCAGATTGTGTGTAGCAGTTGCACAGGCAGCTTCAAATGTGCCAAGATAGCTTTTTCATCTCTTAAAGTCTGGACATGCCCTTCAGTATTCCATTATTTTTCCGCTAATCAGCCTTGTATCCAAAGAGCTCCCCTCTCTTAAATTGATGTGACTCGTCACTGCACCAATTATCTTTTTTTTTTTTTTTTTCTCCAAAAATATTTGGCTGCAAGCATTTTGGATAGTCTACTTAGCAGAGAGTTTACAGAGTATTTGTAACATTTCACTGATCTTTGTTGAACACCCTAATATTTAACTAATGTTCAACATTGTATATACAAATATTCAACCAACAATTAGTAACACATTTAATGGTCAGTGTTAGTGAAACGGTTGAATTGTTGAATCTCAGCTAATAACCTGTTGAAATGTTACAAATGATGTGTAAACTCTCTGTAAGCAGACTATCCAAATAAGGTGTCACCAGCTTGTGAAATTAGGTCCTGTTGTTAGTACACATTCTGTACTTACAGATCATGAATGCTTTTAATCCAATGATATCGGCAGTAATTGCTCAGTGACACTTTGACAGTTTGTCATGTGCAGACTAAAGTGTTAAACATCACAGATCTACATTCCTGTCCTCACACACTTTAGTGTTCATAAGAGTGGCCTTGAAGTTCCTCGGAAAATTGCTGAGAAAATAATTGCACAACAACAATTTGCCAGTGCATTCATATTCAGGAGGGAAAGTGGAAACGAACTAAAAAGCTTCACATTTCATAGTCCTGGCTGCTAGCTGAGCAACACCATGTACAGTGTATTATAAGATTTACAACAACTGATACCCAACTGGGACCATCATCAGCGTTCAGCTCAGAAACAACTGACTTCATATTACTACAACACACTAATAAATACTCATTTAGTCAATTACAATCAACAAATGGCTCCAGTTGAGGATTTGCATTTTTCTTCTGCATGACCAGAGATCATTTTTAAACAAAGTGGATACAGTTCATGTAAGATATATCAAAGCTATTCTTAACTTAATGTCAGCAATTTACAGTTCCCCCTTTTTTTTATTTACAGGTATTCACAAAAAACCATTTGTCCTTTATTTGGCTTATTTCTTAAAGTTGATGAAAGCAATGACTAAGATAAGAAACTAAAAAAAGAGGATGAAATGCACCACTTCCATATAAGCCGGTTTAGAGTCACCCATTTTCAATGCTTGGGTCTGGGAGATGTTATCAAAACTGAAAACTGGCAAAGAGGGAATTTCTGGCAGCCACTCTGTAGGCAAATGCAAGAGGTGACACGGTCATGCGTACACATGCTGGTTAGGTGACTTTGAATGGAATGTGTTTGAAGCAAAACAAATGCACCCAGAGCAGAACTGGCTGGTTTTCATTAACACTGCAACAGAGACTACTCTTATTTCCCAATGCACAATATCCTTCTGTGTTTTGTAACAACACATCCAAGACAATACTGCATCCATCCTTCTAACCTGTCCTGGGTTCACAGCCACAAGATAGGGATTCCCGTCAAAGGTCAACTTAGCTACTTTGTGGTTTATGAAGGTGGTTGCTTTCTTGGTTCTGCTTGTTAAGAGCATCCAGTGCCGTCTGAGTCTCCTTGCGTTCATCTAAAGAGCAGTTGGACACGGCGTTAGCCACAATGCAGACCTTACGGAGGAGGATCTCCCTGAAGAGCAGATAGACCCACGGGTCCAGGATCTGGTTGAGGGAGGCCAGGCGGATCGCCGTCAGAAAGAAGTTACAGTCTAAATGGACATCCCGGCCGGAGGCTTGACTGGACGTCACTGTTCTTGAACTACACTCGTGGGAGGACACCTGGGTGGAGATCATCCTCAGCATCAGCACCTGAAGGGAGAGGCAGGCATGAGTTTGTACCAACAGGGGCGTGCCGGATGTCCGTATTATGACTCTGAAACAAGGTCTAAAGAAACTTACACATTACATACAGATGTAATGAGGAGATATTGTATTTTCTTTTGATTAAATGTACCACCAAGAAAACCTTCCAGAAGTCTAGATTCTGTTAGCTGAGAGATAATGATTTTTGCTTTTGTATACACCCTCTTCCAGGAGAGAAAGATAATGTTGACACTCTAAGTACTCACACTCACACTCTGGCATCACTGCTATCACAGTGCTGTGGATTCTATTAATATCCTTGGTAGGACTATTAAATATGTGACTGACAATGCATGACCTCATAGAACACTGAGCAGACACGCAAACAGGACTCGGCTAAGTGGATTGCTCCTTAATGGCAAATGGCAGCAGCATTTCAAAGGAAACACACATGACAGCATTTATCTAACTGGGAACTGTGGTGTGGTTAGGGGCATGGGTAAGAGTAATTTACATTACTATAAAATATATATAAATGAGTACAGGAACTATCTGTTGTGTGCATGAATGAAAAGAAATAAAAACATACCAACAGAGGAGACCAGCATACAAGCAGGACGCACATGATCCCTAACAGTTGAATGACTGTCTCCGTGGTGAGTCGCTCCCACTGTTTTGAAGACTGAGACGTGCCGGACTTTGTTTTACACCGGATAATTAAGCCCCGGATCGTCACTACATTGCAGGAAACTGTTATAAGCAGAGAGAAAATCCCAAGTACAGCGAATGTGATGGAGAAAAACATATTGCCCGGGACTTCTCTGTCTCCCGTGCTGATAAAGCACCATGTGCCCGGCCACTGCTGTTGGTATTTCCCGACCCCTGCAATGGGCAGTAGCGCAAAGAGCAACACAAGAAACAATATGACAGCCAAAGTCTGCTTTGTCACATTCGTCTTCATGTGATTGGAGTACCAGTGGGGATTTGTTATCGCCATGGCCCTTTCAATTGCCATGGCACTGGCCAAGAAGAGAGCGGACAGGCCAAATGTTGTCATGCACACACCGAAAAAAGCGCACAGTTGGCCCGTTGAGTCGATGCGCTCCCAGTTCTGACCAGCTCTGTAAACTGATATTACTATTGGACTTGTCAAAAGCTGTCCAAACAGGTCGGTCAAAGCCAGCGATCCAATGCAGAGCAAGAACGACTTTTTCCTTTTATTTTCCTTCTTTCTGTAAGAGATATACACCAGAATAAGAGCTAATGAGTTGCCCACCATGCCAGTGATCATCATGGTTATAGGGAAACCAACTGATACAAATCCACAACTTGAATTTTTGGTAACATTGTCTTCGCGTATTGTCTTGGAGATGTTAGGGACCAGCATCTCTGCAACAGTAGCTTGAAAGTCCTCTGGAGAATCACAAGTGTCCGTAGTCATCCTTTCGGAGAGGGTCAACCTATATACAGCGAGTAAGCCATGTGAGAGTCCAGCATCCTCTTACGCTCCAAACTGCTCCAACTGAATGCCGTGCGTAAAAGCGCGTTGGATCC
Source organism: Seriola aureovittata (assembly GCF_021018895.1). Taxonomy (NCBI): domain Eukaryota; kingdom Metazoa; phylum Chordata; class Actinopteri; order Carangiformes; family Carangidae; genus Seriola; species Seriola aureovittata. The sequence continues at coordinate 14,436,691 of NC_079369.1, read as the reverse complement.
TTTACGCGCTGGAGGCGGGACTATTTAGAAAAGCACCCAGAGGAAGCAAACAGCTGAGTCTGCATGTGCTTTAGATCTATTCAATTAACCATAAACCCGATTTCTGCAAACCTTGTAGGATGTCTGCCTTACTGATTATCTTAGTTTATTAACTTCCTCTTCACAAGTAGAGGCTATGACACTTTAGATGAGTGGAACAAGTTCTCAGACGCACCTGCTACGGACTCACATAAGTTAAGATGCCAGGGATAATCATTTAAATCTTGAAGTGAGCACACAGGCGGACTCATCTGATGAGATAGTGGGAAAAAAACAACCTACACTGCGCCTCTTACGGGGGAAAGTACGGACACATGGTCCTTAAGCATCTGAGAGCAGAGCTAGGAGGGGTTATATAAAGGTGGGATGTGTTAAATCATCAGGCTACCTCCGACCGTTGATCATTTGATGGGTTTTCACATTTAAGTATGTAATTAAATTTTTTCAAGCCGACAAACATCTAAGCCAATTCATATGAGGCCTACGTTCAATAATGATTAGGGTTTGCAAGCGTATCCTCTTTTATAAAACACGTTTTGTGTTTTTGCATTCAGTAAAAAATTTGGCTGTTATGAGAAATCATCAGATTATATACATTTCATTTTAACTACCAAAACACAGACAACAGGCTAACTGCGGGGTTGTTCTTTTCTGAGCTGTTTACAACAGCAGTATTTTTAACAAAATGTTGCGGTAACAGTATTGATTTTGCCCAATTTAAATGCAGTGCTTAACATTTTGTACCACACAGCTGTACTATACCATTTATCTATTTGCCTTCTTTATTAACTGAGCATGCCAAGGTATTCAACCTGCCTTCTGTTCGGCACGTGTCTGCAGAAGCAACAAGTGCCACCTGTTGACCAGAATGAGAATGACACCAATTGCCTAAATGTGTGGAGCATGGGTCCATTTTCACCTGTAGCAACTTAGTCTCTGCCAAATTATATAGGACTTTAATATTTAGTTAGAGGTCTGGATGAGACAAAATTTGCCATACGATATTTTATAGTCATTCAGATAGAAAATTAGAAACACAAATAGACACGAGTAACCGTTTCAGATTCGTGATACCGCTCATGTATTGTGAAAACAAAAAAATGACAAAAATGTTTTTTTTTTTTTACACAAAACAAATACAACGAATGTCTCATAAACATGAATCCGCGTTTTAAAACAATATTTAGCTTCTCCTGGTTAACCTATAGTCCAAATTTGACAATTCTAGCCAGTGCATATCTAAATCTGGTCTGACGTGGCCTGGATGCGGGAGAAAAGACAAGTGAACTCAACTGGTTTACTCACTGGGAAAAGGGCTTCATTGGCGAACGCTGAAGGATGACGTTACCTAGTAACGTAATATGGGGATATCTAACTATAGCTTACACTATAAACATTAGAACATGCAACACGCTTGATATACCAGGTCTCAAAAGACAATCCTTACCGTGTGAAAATCAAACACAAACAATTAACAAGAAGCAATGTCGAGAGGATTTTATTTACACGTGTACATTTTAAGTTGTTTCACCATTAAAAAGACTGTATTGCCACATTCTACTATAAATCGGGACATATGTTTGTTATTGTTTTTGTTGTTGCACTACTCTGGAGCACAAAAATCTGACTATTAATTGAAGAAATTAGTTTTCCAAGTGAAAAATGAAGAGGAATAACCGAGTGGTAAATTAGGCCACAATCTTGTAAAGAAAAAAAATTACACCAAAAAATGTAGAACCTACTGCAATTTACTTAAAACAAGCAATATTAAAAAGTAAAATACTTACCTTGAAAACATAAAACAAAATATATATTTACCAAAAAACAAAAAGAAAAAAAACAAACAGGCCAAAATTCAATGCTAAATCTCTGGTATTCTAAATTGATGCTTAAGTACTTCACCTTTTATTTTAAAAATGAAGACTGTATTTATAAAAGAAAAAGAAAAAAAACCAAAGACTTTTTAAGACACGATCTCAGATGTTTCATAGGGCCAAAAAGGATTCACAAATCCTTACTTCATTTTACCCAGTTGAGTAGAATAAAATGTACTGTTGTGACGATATGAAGCAGAATGGGTTTAAAACTGGATACAGCCTCTTCACAGTATATCTGATTTCCTTATAGGACCAAACATTTATGTTTATTGGACACCTACAGTTACAGACACTTGTCACAGATTTGGGGTGTGTGGTTTTAAAAGGGTGCATGTAATGACAGGTAACAGCAGAGAGAAGTCACACTGCCGCTCTTTTAAGGGAGATAAGACTTTTGGAGGTTCTGTGAAAATGAACAGCATACTCAATGGATGTGGTTGTTTTCCTTGCAACACAACATGCACTTGTACTAAGGTTCCTTGTCTTGTTTGAAAGGCTGTAATAAAGTTATTTCTTTTTTGAACTGGAGCCAGAATGGGAGGATCCAGAGGACTGCCCACGGCGCCTGAAATGACACAAACACCATGGGAAGAGGAACAAAGTCAGCAGACTCAGCTATTGACATTCACTTATGCATACACGAAATACAAGGTCATAAAATATATATAAAGAAAAAAACAACATAACATGAGAAAATGTGAACCTATTTCTGTAAATCTGAAATCCCACAAGCGAGGCAACAGTAAGCTAATAATAATCAGTGCCATTGTGGTATTCCACAGAAACCCAAACCTTTCGGACGAACGTGATCTAGAACGCCTCCGTTTTCTCCCTCCAGATGAGGACCTGGAGCGACTGCGTTTCTGTCTCCTCTCAGGTGAGGAGGAAGGTGAGCGGGACCTCTTCCGGGGAGAGGAGCCCTTTCCAGACCTGGAGCTGGATCTTTTGGAGGAATAAACCAAGCACCGAGGTCAGTAAGGTCCAGGCAAAAGCTTCACCAGGATGGGTATTTATCAAGCTTCTCTGAATAACAGCACTGACTTATGGTATGGAGAAATTTTACCAAAGATGCTGTAGGCTAATATTTAGCTTCTTATGAATATACTGACACTAACCGAGCAGGCAAAGCCAACTCTACTGCTGAGAGATGCTTGATGAAGACCCCAGATGCCTTGGTAACATTTAAACTCAATCCAAGACTGCGTTTTATTTTTACTTCGGCCCAATTCTAAACAAACCTATGTCAACAGATTGAAAACCGTCATGGCAGTTTATGAGTTTGCCTCAAGACCAAAATTACTATCAGCAGATTAAGAAAAAGGAATCAGAGTGGGATAAGCACTAACTAGTGATTAGGACTGTTGTGGAGCTTACAGCCCCATACATACACTCTCTAAAGGGAGAGAGTGCATGTCACCTCATTCACCTGGAGTGGGACCTCGAGCGAGATCCAGATCTGGAACTGGATGAGCTTCTAGAGCGGGACCTGAAAGACAAAAAAACAGAACCTTTCCAATATTTTCCACACAAAAACGTTGCTACATACGGGGTTTATGTGTCAATGCACAGGCAAAACATTTAACTGCACTGCACAGTCTTGCTTTACTGTATTGAGAAATAGAGAGATGACTAAAACCTGTAGTCAACAATTCCATTAAGACTGGAGCATGTGAATCAATAGATAACAATTGCGAAAGGAAATCTTGGTGAGCTTTTTATGATAAAAGGCTGCAGCATAAACAATACATTCCTTCCATCTTAAGTCATGGACATTTCAAAACCCAACACAAAAGATGTTATCAAGAGATATCATTCCATCTGCACATCACTGTCTTACAGCACAGAGGGGGAGGGGTTAAGAAGAGGGAAAACAACAAATCATCAGAACAGGACATTTGATGGATGTTGATCAGTAAATCAGAAGGAAGATTGAGCTGATACTGACATTTTGCCCGGAGTTACCCTTGACCTGTACCCTTTTACCTGGACCTCGACCGTGAACTGGAGCTGGAGGAGCGCGAGGATGAGCGGGAACGGGATGATCCCGAGCGGCTGCCCTTTTTCTTAGCTGGCTTGTCATCTTCATCACTGGCGTTGAGGTCATACTTTGACAGGTCTCCGTCGTCTTCATCGTCGTCATCATCATCCTGGAGAGAAGGTGTTTTTAATAATACATACATATTGGCTAGTGTTTTATTCATAACATTTGTTCTTTTGAATTTCCAGCTCCAGCCATTATTCTTACATCCAGTTTGTACTTGGAGAGGTCACCATCTTCATCGTCTTCATCGTCTTCCTCATCATCTTCCTCTTTTGCTACTTCTTTCTTTTCAGTTTCTTTTGAGGAAGATGTGCTGTTGGTCTTCCCACGATACTTTTTCTTTTTCCTACCAAACTGCAATATTAACAAGAGAACATATTCTATAATCAGTAAAAATTACACCTACAAATGCTAACTTGTCTTAAGTGTTTCAATAATCAAACATTTCACTTGATTGATGATTCAGTATCAGTTAGCTCACCTCATCATATTCACCATCAGATTCCTCCCGTTCAATGTATTCTACATTTTCCCTTTCATTGAAACCTCCTCCATAACCTGCGAACATGAGATAAAAAACAAGTCAAGTACTAGTATTCAAAAGCATGAAAAGAATCGACTAATAATATATTTGATGCGTTACCTGTTCTCTCTTCAAGCTTAGCATATTTAGGTGTGTTACACATGTTGCACTCCGACCGCCTTGCCCAATTCACATTGCCGCATCTTAATGAAAACAAGAAGGGGAAAAAATTGCATCATCTAACCTCTCAGACTTTATATCTGCACCGGTGGAACTGGAAATGTATTCACTTAATGATAATTATAACAAGTACGTGTTTGATGATGACAACCTGTACTGGTATTTACAATATATACATACGTTTTGCACTGCCAGTCATTTGCACTGAAGAGGCCTCTACTCTTCTCAGCCAAGGTTTTCCCAATCTCTGTTCCTCCTGCTTTCATCATCTTTGCCTCTGTGGTTTTCTCTGTGGACACAAAACAATGTTTTATAGTAGAGTTATAGTAAAAGTATTCTGCAAGATATAATAATTTGCAAGAATGACTCACCCCTGCCACATCTGTTACAACTAGTTCTTCTAGCAAAGTTCACGTTTCCACACCTGCAAAAGCACATAAAATAAGGCTTGAGCTTGTTACTTAATCTCTGAGGCACACGCTGAGTGTGCTTCAAGCAACAATCGCCAAATGAGTTGTGTTGGTTTATTTATTTTTCATGTGCCACACCATTAGCTAGCAGTCTTTCATTGGACACGCTGTGTCAAAGGCCTGCGCACTGCCGACTGCAGCTGGCTTGTCTGTCTGGTCACGGTTTAAATGCAGACCATTTGCAACATGATATTGCTGACTCTAGCTTAAAGCAACCCTCATGACAACTTGGCTTCTACAGCATAGTAAACACCACCCACAATAGTAAGTGGAGACTATCACCTCAACCCACACAAGATAACGACAGCTAGCTTGCTATCTTGAAAGTCTCCGCACACCGACAACTTACATTGAAACTCCTTGACCCCGAAAATCCCAGACAGGTCCCAACATTAAAATGTACAATTGACATATCGTGTTTATTCTGATGATAGTGTAGCTAAATAGTAGAACCTAAGGTAAATGTTAGTTAGTTTACTTTGCTAGTCAACGTTAGCATGAACCAAATGCTAGAAGGCCGAAGCTAACTAATGTTTGACTGTTAGCACGACCGCAAAATTAAACAGACGTCCTCGGCCAAATTGAACCACATGGGACGTAAAATGGGACCTTGTTCTATGCGTGAGGAGCACTTACTTTTTATCAGGACAAATCCAGTCCCCGTCGCTGACTCGAAAACTCTTCCCTGACATTTTTGTGCCTGTTAACACTGAGTGGCTCGCTGGCAGGGTGTGCTCACTGCGTTCAGCTCAGCAACACCGCCTCCCTCCACTGCTGCCTTCAGGGGCTTTTGGTAGCTGTAAACTCTCACCCTGTCTCTGCTCGTAATTTGGACATGAGGTTTGTGATATATTCTGTTCTGTCCACTATTTTACCAGGTAGCTTTTTGATCGACAAAACCACTTTGTACAGTGTAAGAACATACGTATTATTGTCTAGCCTACATAATCTGAACAAATTAGGTTTTATGTAATATTCGATATTCCCGAAAGCGCCTGAATGTAACACTGACAAAGGACAAACCTATTTTCTGTTGAGAAACGTTATACAATGAAAATAAAGTATTATAATCGGGAATTATAATTTCATACAAAGGTAATAGTGTTAAACTTACAGGGTCCCGTCAGTTTTTAAATTTTGTCATCAAAAGTTAACAGTTATTACTGTTATTACTGTAATGCAAATATTACAGTAAACATACCTACAAGATCATAGGCTATAGGCTACAGTTACAATGTGGCTAAATATTTGCTCTTGAATACCACACAGACGTAACATCCCTATAGGTATAGCCTATTATAATTTGTTTGGGCTTAACCACATACTTGAAAAGCAGAGCATTTATTTGCCTATTTATTTATTTTAATTGTTCTTAATGAGTAAACTATATAAAGAAACACAGTTTCATTCCCCTGTATACTGAATATTATATATGGCGAGAATGACAATAAATTCTACCTTGCACAGATCCTTCTATTGTGTATCTTGTAAAAAGAGGAAATGCAGGTTCATAGACTCAGGGGTAAATTGTTCATATTAATAAAATTAAATGTAGCCTTCACTTTGTTGTTTACACTGTTCGACCTATACCTTTAAATACTAAAAGATGAAAGATATTGTAATGGTGAGAGTGGATGTCCAGGTGACAGTATTTGAGCTCATGTGTGATTAAAGATCTATTGTAAAAGAAGTTTTGTTGACTCTACCCATGATGTCCCTCTCTCACAAATTCAGAATCCAAATTTAGCAGTTTGAAATCCTAAACTGAATTCACTAGTTGTCACTTGTCTTCTTACAATGTCAGTACCACCAACACCACTAGATGGCAGTGAATGTCAACGTTTAACACTGCACATGTTCACAGACCCTCCTGTTTTATTTAGGACTTTGTCATCTGCTCACAGGCTCCCAATGATTTTGCTGGTTCATCTAGATCAGACCTGTGTAAGGTTATGAAAAAAAGTCGCTTCAATTGGGCTCAGAGTGAATGTTCACATGTGCTTCTCTAAATTTCACATGAACATTTTCTGATACAATGTATTTTATAATATTCATTTGAATCATATGAAGCAGGGGTAAATATGATCCAATTTTGATAAATATGTATTACGAGAGTTTTGCAGATTCTGCTCTTTCTTGACTGTCACAAAAAACATACTTACATATATACTTACAATGTGTAGTAATATTTATACATTCATCAAATTCACTGTATATATGAGATCAAGCTTTTAGGACACTTGCTTCAGTACAGTATAAATGAGTTATGTTGTTTCCATATAATTGTTTTGTGTGTTGCTACCAAACATGCACACAAAAATGGGTCACAAAATTAGTTCTAAAATATAAATGTTGATTCTTACAGGTCCTTATGATCTTTGATAGTATTTGTCAAGTGATAGAAAAATGAATTGCTGGTGAACTATCCACTAGTTGGAAGTGTCTGCCAGTAGCATTGATATTAAAAGTCTCGTAAAGCACCAATCTCTCACAGAACAGCTTCAAATGGAGAACAGGGAGAAAGTCCGCTTATGGTTCTCATAAATCAAGTACATGTCTCCCTAACAGATACATGATGATTAAAACTATGTATGATTAAACAATCTTGTTCAGTTCATCTCCATTGTACTCAATTAAATAAACCCATCTTGTCCAAGACATAAGGGACGAGCCTCAGCAATGTCATTTCACTGCTGTCAAAAACAGGCAAAATGGAACAGAAAAGAAAGTAAATGATTCACATCTCATGTGATACTACCAGTGCTGAAATCATCGACGTAAGAAATGTGGAGACAATTTACAAACCTCTATTTGTGCATTACAGGAAAAAAAAAAAAGAAGCTCTAATTATCTGAAGTTCACGTCCTTTAGTCAGCTGACAGCTTGACATTTCACAGGATCCAATCAGTAAATATTATTGCAAGTGATAAATTATAAAAAATATTTTGAAGAAAACTATCAGTCAAATTCGACCTTGCAACAACAGAGCCACTAGGAAGACACGGACACAAAATATTTAATAAATCCAGATGAAAAGATGTTACAACTTTAAATATCAGAGTAGCCAACGTGCAGGAAGTAGCACGCCATATGTTGCTGGGATGTAAATGCCGTTAATGAAGACGAGGCAAAGCCTGCAAGTTGAACTTACTTCTCATGTGATAATACTTAACAACTGCTCCAACTGAAGCAGAGCTTTGGCTGCTCTAGAATTGCCCTTGTCCACCCAATCTGCTGTCGGTCAAAGTCAAAGACCCTTGGAGGTCGCTGTCACAGCTGGTCCGTGACCCTGAGGCCACACCAGTAGCCATTTTGGTGTCTCAACTAGAGTCATTTACTTTCTTTTCTGTTCCTTTTGCCTGATTGACAGTGGTGAAATGGCGTTGCTGAGGCTTGTCCCTTATGTCTTGGACAAGATGGGTTTATTTAATTGAATACAACAGAGATGAACTGGACAAGATTTTTTAATCATACGTTGTTTTAATCATCATGTATCTGTTAGGGAGACATGTACTTGATTTATGAGCCCCACACAAGGTTTATTAGGACTAGAGGCCAGCAAGGATAATGTATCAGAGGCGAGAGAGGCATGTTTTATTATTCAGCCTCTTGCTGTTAAAGGAAATGACTTTTGGACCTTCATCAGTATAATTCAAAATATTGTACACACAGGCCAGTAGTTTGATATTACACGAAAACAGCCATCTCTTCACACATAGTTTGTTATTTGTTCATGATAAGACATCCTCTCTGTTCGGTTTGAGCTCTGTTCGCTTCATTGAAGTGATTTTTCGTGACGGGAAGCTTGCTCCTTCTCACAGGCAGCACAGGAACCACCTCTACTCACAGGTTCCAGCTGAGGATGTACTTTTTTGTTTGCTTTCAGCATTGAGGAGAGATATGAAGCAAATGAAGCCATGAATAACTAATAAGGAGACACTGCCAAAGCTGTGGTATGTATGTTTGTTTACTGCACAGAGTTGCACTAAAGATTCAGAGAGTAGTCAGGCAATTAAATAACACTTAGGTAAACAGCGTCCAATTACGTGACAGTGGCTTCGCTGGCTGTAATGCTTTTTTAACTTTACTCTGTCCCTTTCTGCCCAATGTACAGCCCACCATCTGATTATGTCCTGGGTCAATAACACTACTAAGAGAGATTTTTCATGGGTGTCAATGAGGCTTTGGCTAGGCTGACACCGTTTTCTAGCCCAGTGGCTGGATACGGTTGAAGGTTCATGCACAGCAGAGTCTCTGACAGGGAAAGGCAGCCATGTATGCAGGTTTGGAAAAACCTGCTGCAAGCTGCCAGGACTTTCCAATACTGACAGATGGCAGGGAGCTGTTTCCGTGAAAAGGGGGTAGGGTGAGGGTGAAGAGTTGGAGGCTGGTGTGTGCTGGTGCACTCCACCCTCCGCTCTTATCTCAATATCATGATTCAGCATTAATCAGGGGAGTAACATGTATTTCCCATGCGCCAAACAAACATCAAGTGTGGGGCTGTTTGTTGGATGTAATTTGACACTCTGCTCTTATGGGGCATGTCTGCAAGTACGGAGAGGCGGTCCTGTGTTCACACTTTACAGGCGATAGGTGAACTGTGAGGTGCCAGCGAACCCCATCAGAATTATATAACGCAGACTACTGCACAGTGAAACAGCTCGAGCTGGAAGATGTGCCGCTGCATTGTGCCGTATCTCCTGTCCTCTCAGCCGGTCCTTATCACTAAAGCACATTCATTTTGGGAGCCAGAGAGCATGCATTTTACAGTCCAGTCTCACTACTTCTTGTAAAAGTAATCGACAAAGCATGATATGATGTGTAAAATTTGAAATTAATAAATCTGTTTAGCAGTAATAAACTGCAAGATGGAGCGAGTTCCACTGGCTCATCAGTTTTGATTGTGTCAGTGCGTTAAAGCATTTTTATGTTAAGTATTCATCTACTGGTGCTTATTTTTGGAAGCCATTTATATTGATATACTTCTCTGAACTGTTTCCAATTTCATTTTTATCCGTTTTTTAGTCACCACAGTGATAATTCTTATGATCCAAAGTTCAGGAAAGATCCCTCTATGAAGAAAAAGCACTATTCCAAAACCATGCTCTTTTAGCAGAGGCATGTTTTTGAGTAGAGACAATCATAATGCCTTGAGCTTGCAGGTGATCTTGAGCATTCCTCACTGACAATATCAATGTGTCGAGTCCGGCAGATCTAGACAGGCCAGAGAATTGGAGGAGTGATGTTAGCTCCAAGTCTGAGACCAGACATTGTTCCTAAAATGGAATCAGAGAATTCCACAGATAAAGTGTTTACAGGGCAAGAGGTGAGCTCACTTAATGATGCCCTGATGTGTGTCAGTACAAAATGCAATATCTAAACCCCTGCTTACATTAAGACAAAGCCAGCGGGATGTTCTCCAGTGTCATTTCTCAAATGGTTTTGTCAGGTCTGTCGAGCGGACTCCTGTTTAATTGCTGTGTATCACTTTTGGGGACCACTTGCAAAGGAAAGAAATCAATGTTCTTTCGAGCTCCAACCCGAGGCAGAATAAACTGAGTATCACACAAAGTCTCTGAGTGACTAAAACATTAACTGGAAAAAAAAGAAGAAGCTCAATTAAACAGAGTACTAGTTCTATCTTAATTATAGCTTCTCTTTTTGTGCCAAAGCTATTTACGTTCATTCCATAATAATAGAACAGCCAAGATGGATCAGCCTTTAATCAATTATCAAACACAATTCATGAAAACATCTTTACAATTTTATATTTCTTGATGCATTTGATAACATTTCACACACCACATGGTGGTTTTGTTTTTGGGATGTTGTATATTCTTGTGGCAGAGGAGACAAAATGTGAAAATGAGATAGGTAGAGTGAGGGGAAGCTGACAGATGGACTAAGAAAAAGGAAGAGGAGATGAGTTCACAGTAAACAATACTCAGACTGTAATTAAGTGACCTGACTTCAGTTAGAAACATTATGTGAGGAAAATTGTTTTTGTGATTTGATGCACTCAACCGTGTATTTGATCCCACAATTCTTCTCCCGTTAACCCCCCCCCTCCCCTTTTCTTTATTCACTTCAAATTTCACGTCACACTGCAGAGCTGACAGTTACTGAAGAGGTAATCTCATTGCCATATAACAATGGCTAATGCAGGAAAATAGGAAGCAGCTTCAGCGCAGCTTTGGCCTATGCATCATCTGGCTCTGCTCTTGGCAGTGACATAGTCCTGGCACTGGGCTGATTAATGTGATAGGTGGAATTTGTCTCGTTATGTTGACACCGGCTAATAAATGCCTTGTAAACAGCCAGTCACAGCTGTTAATGCATCATCATAATCCAGGATTAGGAGGTGCCAGGCATGGCCAATAAATGCAATTAGGCACTGACAAAATTAATTCGCCCATACTCTGACTTTCCTGCGCCCTGTCCATTCTGAGGGAAACTCAAGTGTGCCGTGTGATTCTTCACAGGGTCGCAGGGGGATAAGCACGCTGAAAATCTCCTCATTAAATAAAGAATATCTCACTCAATTTGTGTTCACTACAATGCATAATTTGTGGAATATCAACTCCGAGTGAGATTGAAATGAAAACAAATATCCCTGCTTTGCTCCTCTAATCCATCTGGAATCATGGAATTATCAACAAGGGAGTCGGCTTGAAAGGGAGAAATCGAAGGAGAAAACCGTATCCTGAGTCAATATAAGTGTGAAAATGTTATCAAGCTGAAACTCATCATGCAAATGCTGTATTTTATCGTTATATCCCACCTTTTCTCAGAAGAGACACAAGATTGGTGACTTTTAAATGTGACTGGTCGTTAGAGAGGTCACCAAGACAGCCATTAACTTCCTGTCACTCTTCTCCGTCATGCCTCATTGGGGAAAGTTGTGATGCATTCCTTCACGTTTTTACTCACCTCGCTTATTTTTAGCAGCTGGGACTTTGGTCGGATGTTTTTCTTTTTAAAAGACACCCCACACACCTCCTGCACCCACCCAGCCCGTCCTATTACCGGAGTGATGGTCAATTGAGATGATCAATTTGCATAATGGAGCATTAAATTGGGCCCATCACACCAACCTCTAAGCAGCTTGCTCCCATGGAGGGCTCACTGAGAATGGCAATTGCTCTTGAAGGGGTGACATGTATCCTCCTTGCTGGAGAATCCTTTCACCATGCAGGCTGAAGCATTTGGCTGGTAGATATAGCAGCAGTCACTGAATAATGCAGGCTCTTATTCATGAGTAATCTGTTGCTGGATGGAGAAGTTCATGCTAAAGGAAGACCTGAGTCAAATAATGAGAGACAATGTTAAAATGATGAGCAGAATTAACACTCAGATTGAGATTTTAAACTCATCTGTTCTTTTGCTTTACCCGACCTATCTTTCCAGAAAAGAAAAAGAAACCAGAGCACTCATACACCAAACTCAATATTACTCTGTTTAAAAAAGAAAAGAGAATTTCTCAAAGTGTCAAAACTAATTCAATCCTCCATCCTCATCCATTTCCATTAGATTAACAATTTGCTTTGATCGTAATTTCCCCCCTCATAGTGACCAGTGGTTATTTCTTGGACACAGAGCAGATCATTTTGATTAACACCCACCAAGGAAATCTAAGACGGTTATCTTAGGCAGATTAGTTGAGCTTTTTAGAAGTAAGTCAGTGCCTAAGGACCTGTGACAAATTGCATCCAAGGAGCTGCTTGGATCTGAGGCCGGCGGGCTGTGATTGATATGTGTGCCGTGTGAGTGGCAGGGAGGAATGAGATAGAGCCATCGTGGCCTTCTCCACCATGTTGCCTTTGTTTGAAGGGTTTTCTCTAGGGAGACCGCTGTCCATGGCAGAGGCTCCTTGGTGTGCAGGTTTTGTTAACTGGCTATTTGTAAGTGCCCATTTGGCATGGTGAGATTTGGAGGCTGGCAGCTAAAGCAAATTTCATGGAACTGAGTGCACCACTAAGATGGACTCAGATGTTTACGCAGCCTTGTACATATTTCACAAAATTTTCTACATTGATTTGATATGTAAAGATCTTTTTTACTACATTTGCTACAATGTTAATGCAATTGCTCTCCATGAGGAGGGCACTGGTCATACAAGTGATTTGCTCATGTCATGAATAGTAACTGAAAAACTTTGATTCCCATGAGAGAATGCTACCTTTTCCTGCCACAGGCAGCCTGCTGGGCTGCTGGCAGCCTATCAGCCATGGCCTGACAGGTGATTGACATTAAAGAACTAAGGGATTCGGAGGTAGTTGTGAGGCGATGGCCTGATGCGTTTTTATGAAGCGTTAGTCAGATATTTTTGTGACACTGCTATTGGATGAAAGGGGTCTGTGGAGTGTAATTTGGCAGTTTGACGAGGAGCTTGATATTCTCATAGCAGCCAAACTGAAGGCAGGTTAATTAAAAATATTTACAAATAAATTGCTCTCCTAAGCGAGATATTGAGTTTCTGGAAAGAGTCGACCTTTGATTGACACTAAATGATTGAAAGGGCTAAATGAAAACATAATATGGGAGGTTTTTGAGCGCAGTAGTTGATGAAAGTATTACACATTTGCTTGATTAAACATGGGGACCTGTATTTTAAACTGTTAAAGATAAACTTGAGAGAATTCTCATGGTTGTCAGATTTACATTATCTGGCAGAGCAAAGTTGGATCACATCACACCTCTTTCAGTCATTTTGCTATAAACTGATCATGTTCACAGATAATATGAATCGGAATGACTGTGCATGTGCATATTTTTGCATGTGGTTGTTTGGACTGGAGGTATGTGTGTGTGCAAATGCGCCTTGCTTCAAATCTGCCCATATGCATCTCTGTGGGTGAGCGGGCAAGCTTGTCTGGATCCGTCTTGCCTACATGAGTCTGTGTTTAGAGCCTCACACCACTTGGTTGGTGGGGGGATTAATTGGTAAGGCTCTGCATGCATGAGTGCGATCTAATTTACCACCATCAGTTGATACACAATGGTAAAGGTCCCTAAACAGGCAGCGATGAAATACATCTGAAGGTCTCATTCTCGTTCACTGTCTGGTCTGGTTAGTACAAGTGCAACCTGGCGCCTCTACTCAAGGCTATCACTGAGGCCAGAGCAAAAAACATCTTGCTATCTGACTGGAATCTAACAGTTTCTTCATTCCATTTTAAATGTCACGGCCGAAAGACAACATGGCTGAGTATTTGCTCCTCTACGCTCCAGATCCATACCATTAGCATAAATGGAGAATCAATTATTTCAGCCCTGATGGAGCTGATTATGCACAGACAATAAAGGCAGAAGGAAGGAGTCATAATTACAAGATGACCTATGTCGCCTTTCCAACATCACCAGTGTCCCAGCACCATGTTGGTATTTCATGGGTGAGCCGGTAATTACCTGCTAAGAACTGCTGAAAAGTGGGAAAGCAGATTGGCTCCCTTTGCACATCTCTTTGAATGCAACACACTTGCACTGAAACATGGACAAACTCTAACTGCCACAACCATGCCCCTACACCCACTCACATCCTCTCCTCTCAACACACAGAAGAGACACACTCATCAGATGCATACACAGCAAAAATGTTGACTCTTCATTTCACATTAGACGTCAAATTTAACCGGTGTGTCAGACTCTTGGTGCTGCTGCCCATTTGATGATAATATCCAGTGTAGCGCTCGGTGGGCTGAGGAATACAATTCAAATGGCTCTATCTCCCGAGGCAGAGGTGCTGTGATGTGCCAGCCACTCAGCAGCACGGCCCACAACCAGCTACTGCACAGAAGTGGGGCTTACCACTTCCATGTCATGCCTGTCAGAATGAGAGAGGGGGTAACAGGGAGGCAGATAGAGCGAGCAAGGGCGATATCTGTGAAAAATAAAGAGGAGGAGAGGGAGGGGGAGGGTTTGTGGGGACAAGCTACAAGGTTTATCTCTGGTGCAGCTGCTGAATAAAAACCTCCAGCTCATTAAATCATCTCTGCTGGATGCCAGAGGAAATGTCACAGAGGTAATATTAAGAGCCACAAATGACTATTTGCTAAATGGGAATTGTGCCCACATCTTTTATACTGATCAGGACAAGAACCACCCTCTGAGCCATTAACCCTTTCACTAAAATCAGCGCCCAGTGCCATCCAACATTTATGAATCAGTGATTTCAAATGAACCGCTGAGAATTTCGAGCAGGATCATACTTTTTGGTTTGACTTCAGGAGACCCACAGCGTGCTGGAGTCATAGTGGGAAAACCATGGGGAAGCCCACAGAATTGCATCTCAGTGATATTAGCAAATGTGTTGCAAGATGTTATGAATTATTTACATCGCTGGAAACACAGCATCCTCTTATGAGGACGACTTTAAAGGCTCTCCTCTTCCTACCCTCCTAATAATGTTGACTATATTAGTGCGAGCAAGCAGCATGCAAGTATGTATCAGTCAGAGCAAGAATCAGTGCGAGATCAGACACCACTTCATCATTTCTACTCTGCCATCCCACAGCTTGCTTTGAAGTGCCTGGCTGCAAAGAATAATGAGGATGCAAGGTCATTTGGGATGACTTGGGTACCAGCCCACACACACACACACACACACACACACACACACTCACACACACACACACATGCACATGCACATGCACACTGTGAACAGACCGAAACACCTATGAATTCACCACAGAAGATTGGGAGAAATGGTTAGAGGAGGACTGAGGAGAAGAAAGCCTGAGGAAGTCAGAGTAAAGGAAAGTTAGATATGATACAGAGACAGACTGATTACTTGGAATGCAATGAAAACATGGTGATCAGCTAACAGCTGTTAATGACTCTCAAATGAAACTTTGAATCCTTAAGCATGAATTGGGTCACTGTATGGATGCTGGTGGAGCAAATAAAAAAATCCAAATGGTAGAAGAAGCGCAAAATGAAGGTGGCATGGCTGTTTTTTTGATGGACATGAAAATAAATACAGCTTAATGGTGCACCGTCCAATTGTTGGTTTTGTTGAATTGAATTTTCTTCTAGCAGATCTCCAAACCCCCAAAATTCTTTGCAAATCATGCCACATTGCTGCCACCTTTCAAGACAGCTGGGCACAATTGTGTCTGGCAGATGTCAAGGCATCCTGGCAAAGCAACAGAAATCTGGGACAGTTGGACTCCGGCAACAAACAGACGGGACATCTCCTAAATCCATGCCACCACAAGAGGACACTGTTGATGTGTTGGCCCAAGGAGCCCCTTGTTTATTAATATTGATGTCCCCACCTTTTTTATAATTTCAAACTACTTGAGTTTAACATAACACGTTTTAGATGAAAAGGTAAGTGGGAATATGTTTTCATCATCATTGGTAAATTGGGTTATTAAATAGTTGAGAGGCCTCTTATTTCATACTCTATCTGAGAGCGGGTGTGTGCGTGGAATATAGTGAGGGGCTACATGGCTAGCTATTTCACTCTCTAATAACCTCTGTTGAAATGAGAGTTTTGGGGATTGAGATAACAGCCGATTATCACTCTGTGTTATTGTGATAAGCATGCAAAGAAAACTACACAGAGACACAGGGCATAGCCAATTATGAATATGAAAACCTATTCATTGAGTCAAGCCTCATTCTTTTCAGACTGTAACAGCCTGACACAATAGATATCCTCTGCTGATTCCCAAATGACTTCCTGTCATGTTGATACAGATACAGGTTTAGCTGAAGTCCATGGGTGTGGTGAATCATAAATATTGATGCCTAATCACTCAGCAAACAACATTAGGCTACAGTGCGTTGTTCTCTCATTCCCATAAACATCCGCATTCATATTGAATCATGCTGCATGAATGTCCATGAGGGTGTATAATTATCGATGTGACTGAAAAGAAAAGTACAGACAGTTTCTTTCACTTATATATGCAGACACCTTGTCTCACTGTGTCACAAACTGTCAGATTGTCAGTTTGGTGTATTTCATGAAAATAATGAGCAACAGCTCTTTATTCCCTGTATAAATATCCTATCATAACTGAAGCATTAATGGATGTCTTTGGTTGCGGCGAGCTATTAGTGTGGACACCCAAATACAGAGTCAGTTATACTGAGACAGGAACAAGTTTGTGTGGGTGTTTTTGAGTGTAGGGAATTAGCAGCAACACAAATACAAGAAGTACATCAATGTTTGCTAAAATGTCTTCTATTGCATATGATGTACAAAGCACAATAAGGCAAAACAATCACTAGAAAAGTACTAGAGCGCTAAAGTTAAAACATTTGCACTTGAACCAGGGAACTCTTTCCCCTCCTGCCTGAGGGGAAAGTTTCAAATTCACACTGTTTTGTGCAGTCTAGTATAGAACTAGTCTTGTGGAGGACCTGCTGGTCAAAGACAACCGTCAGGGGGTCTGTGGGATGCCTATCACCTTACCAGCCACCTTCACAATAAGGCACATGTGATTTCTATTCCTGATGTTCAAGTTACCATACCAGGCAATAGAGAAAGTAAGAACAGATTGTGTAAAAGACATCATCTTTCTGTCTGCATTAAAAACATTTAATTTCCTCAGGAAGTACAAACGCTGCTACAGAATTAGCATCAAATTTCAAAATTCCAAAGATATTTATAATGTTCAACTAATTCAATGCCACTTCCCTTGATGAAGGTCTGAGATGGTGCGTGGGATGAATTCCTTCTAAAATGAATGGCCATATATTTGGTGGCATTTAAGAACAAAACAGCTGTGTTCCAATTCAACATATTCATTATATGCAAAAGCCTACTGTGCAAACTTTTTAGGCATTTAAGATGTTAAGATAATTATCCATCATGCGAAGCCATGAGGGGGGCGCCTGATTGGTTCCAAATTCATTCTGCTGCATGAAAATAACCCCAAACACACAGCTAGAGTCATAAAGAACTATCTTCAGAGACAAGAACAAGGAGTCCTGCAACAGATGGTCTGGCCCCCACAGAGCCCTGATCTCAGCATTACGGAGTCAGTCTGTGATTACATGAAGAGACAGAGGACACTGAGACAGCCTGAATCCACAGAGGAACTGTGGCCGGTTCTCCAAAAACCTACCTGCCAAACACCTTGAAAAACTGTGCACAAGTATAGGAGAGCTGGTGCTGTCTCAGAGGCAAACTATTGATTTGATTTAGTTTTTTTCTGTTTACCGCATTTTGTATTAAGTGAATTGATAAATAAAAACTATTCATGGCATTATTTTTGAAAGCATCTTCACTTTTAGTTAGTGGTACTATATGTAAGCATACTATTATGGCATATTACTAGGCATTCTGCTAGTATATTACAAAGTAGTTAGTATATGACAAATTGATGTACTTTACTCTTTTGTACAAAAGGACATCCATCAGCATCCTTCAATCAACCTACCACTTTGGAATATCACCAGCCAGCTGAAGTCTCTGCCTGGTGGTGTCACCATGACGACAAAACTTTATAAAGTCACTGCACTCAGCCAAGCATATAACCCAAATAAAACAGACAAGATATAACATGTTAATTAGTGAGTTTTATATGTTCTGGTAGGTGAATTTTGTTACCTTCGGACAAAGCCAGGCAAGCTGTTTCTCGTTCTCTTTGTGCTAAGCGAAGCTAACTGGCTGCTGGCTACAGCTGCATATTTTACTGACGGATAAAAGAGAGGTATCGATTTTCTGATCTAACTCTCTGCGAGAAAGTGAATAAGTGTATTCAAATCACAAAGAACCAAATGTGAAAAAAAACAACCCTGCAACTGCAGCTGACTAACTGGAAGGATAAAAGTCTACATAGCAGCCAAAATAAAAGTACTTTTACTTCTGGGGTGGAGGCGCAATGTGGTTTGAAGGCCGGGCATCGATGTGTCCAGCTCTCATTGGATACCTGATAAGAATTGGCCTTCATACATACTCGAACCCTGTGTAGAAACAGTGGGTTCTTATTTGTAGTGGAACACACAAATTAATAGAACACACAAATAAGCACCTATTTACATTCCCATTAACTTCCATTTAAAACAGACAGAAATCTGAGCAGAGTGGACTTCTACAATTATACCACCACAATGGTTACCAACCCAATCAAGATGCTGTGCTTTCTCCCTGCATTTCCATCAGCTCCCACTAACATGAATGTCGATCCTGAAATTAAACGTCGGGATTGAATAGATATCTATCGCAATCTCCACTGTGGTAAAATAGAGGAATGTGTTACACTGCTGCTCTCTAACCTCTGTATAATGCCTCCAATCCACTCTCCATCCGCGCTCCCTGCTTCTTTTCTCTCCATCATAGAGCAGGTTCCCAGAAATGCATGCTGACCCTGAGTGCCTCCTCAGTATGCAGGAGATGTCGGTGTGTGTGTGTGTGTGTGTGTGAGAGAGAGAGAGAGAGACAGAGAGAGAGTCAGTGTTCTGGGTGGTAAAGCACAGCACGTGTTGGTTTGTTAAAAATCTTTCTGCAGGCCGATTCATGACAGTGATATTTTTAAGATGAAGCTGCTGAAAGCTGATATTTGCGCTTTTGTTAAACACATCTAAATTTGACATTTCAGGGTTTTTTCATCTTATTTGCAAGAAAAAGATGAGACCAACACAGTGTCACTTGAACTGGTTACAACACTGATGTCCTTTGTTGAGCGAACAGAAATCCTGTCCCTCATTAGGCTCATAGACTGTATATTAATCTATGGGCTTTCCCTAGGGACAATTAAACATTAAACTTTGCCAGTGCTTCCTTCAGAAATGTTCGAAGCAGATAAGCTGAATGTTAAATTCTTGATAAAAGATCAGTATCAATGTTTTTTGTTTTTTTTAACTCTTCCTTCTTTTTCTAAATGATTTCTTATTTAGCCATAAATATTAAATGTTATAGAGAAATACTCATTAAATCAAACCCTCACCTCAGCCACGTCAACAGCGCAGGTTTTTCATTCAGCTGTATTGGTTGAACCCATCATATTGTATTGTCCTATGTTTGTGTGCATGCATGTGATGAGCATGAGATGTCTGAGTATTAGTATAGAGTATGCGTTTTTTCCTGTGGCTGATCATATTGTGTGTGTGAGTTTGAGTACTTGTGCATGTGTGTGTGTGTGTGTGCGTGTGTGTATGTGTGTGTGCGTGCGTGCGTGTGTGTGTGAGTGTGTGTGTATGTGTGTGTGTGTAGCAGCGCAGAGCAACTGACAGGGCTGTCAACTTGGCCCGGGCCCAGGAAGCCACATCCAAACATTCACAGCTGTTGCGACTGTCCTCTGTGGCAATCCTGACACACTTTCACTCTGAAATACCCACTCACAAGTAATTCTGATTCCATTATGGGCTAACTCCATATCATGTTGGTTATACGGGGGAAGAGCAGGAAATGTTAGAGAGTATTGGCTCCTCACATCTCCGCTTCATTACAATGCCTTTGATGAGTTCATCACGTCAGGGCTGGCTAATGAGTTTGAAAGGCGAGTGTCTGCTTTGCTCAGGGCTTGCTGACAGCAATAAAAGCCTGTGAGCCCTCTGCAGTGATGCTTTAGATGTAGAGTGGCCTTGTCAGGGACTGACAGCTCCACACGACAGAAAAGCCACGCTGAATGCACTCTTTGTTATGAACTAATCAATCTGAAACCGATCAATAACTTAGCTTCAGTCATTTCGGTTGGTCTGATGGCTCTCTCCTACCCTTCTCCTTGGTCCTGTGTGTGTTTTGGGATGCAACATTTATATGCCTAAGTGTCTCTTTTTTCATGCAACTTGCTCTTTGTGTCTTTGTTTTCCTTGCTTTTGCCCATCTTTTGTGAGATATTTCTGCCTGCTGTTGTTTTTCATGATCGGGTGATTTTGCAGTGCATGACTTCCATATTTATTGGCCATCAAATTTGCCATGTAGCAAAATTTACACGACTATCAACTAGAGATGGTTCTGACTTTATTGTTAAGGATGTCAGTCTTGACAGGGAGGTCGATGTAAGTCCAGAGAGCTGGTTATGTCACTTTGACACATTTCAATCTGGGGCACTTGATTACAGTATACCAAGCAATCCCCATGGAAATAATCTGGGATTATCCTGTTGCCATGCTTATCCTCCACATCTCTGAAATGGATTTCCCCAAGACATCAACAAACACATGGCCACAGACTGTATAGACTGCATCATCTCTCATCTGTGATGCCATTTTTGTCCATATGTGAGAGTGAGATCTCAGAGGGATGGTTTATGCCAGTATGGCCCCTGATGATTTTCCCTGTCTTTCATGACCAGAGGCAATGGGCAGTGGCGCTGCGCCAGTCACCATGGCATATCATTATGTCCATGTGTGAGACCTCAGAGGGTTGTCTGCCAAAGGGCACACACTGTGGGTAGTGGGTATCTTAATCACAAAGCCTAAACACAAATTCAACTTCTGCCAGCCTCGCTCAGACACTAGACCATGCCAGACGTTGCCAGTCAGTACCTCTGTTGCTAGGCAGAGCTCAGAGGGGTGTGCAGCACCCTTGTGCTTTGTTGGCATTGACTTCACTTCTTCATTGTTTGGGGCTCCACAGACCCCACTGGTGTATGTGATAATAATATTTACAAAAACCAACCAATTTATTTCATTCAAATTTTTCAGATTTTTTTTTTTCATCTAATCTTATTAAAATACAATTTGTTTAAAAATATAAATCTTCCCTTTGCTACACACTGGGTTTGCACATTCAGTGAGGTTGACAAAATAAATAAAGGACTATAAAGCATTTACACCAAACAGGGAAATATTTCCCTTTTTCTAAGTTACATTGAGTTGAATTATTTTATTGCCATTACTATAGACCAGTGGTTCCCAACCTGTGGGGCCACGAAGGTATTGCAAGTGGGCAAAGGATTAAAAGGAAAGAGAGTCAAGGGACAAATCGACAAGCAATCTCTCTCCTCATCAAACAGCTGAGCTTCCCCTGCTTTCAGTTCAGCCCTGAATTTTGAATCATTTTAAAATAAAAACTGCTCTGAGAAGGCATCATTTAGCCACCATATTTCGGATGTATCCCACCAACATTTTTTCAGTTTTTCAAGTGGAAAAGTTTGTGAACCACTGCTATAGACTATTAATATAACCGTCATATATAAGAACATACTGAAATACACAAATTACCGTAAGGTAAGTGGTTTGCAGTTCAGAAGTCATTGCACAGTATATATTTCTACACCACTCATGTTTGAAGTCAGTTAGACCCCAGAGACTCCCTCTGAGACTTCTCTTATGAACAAACTGTTAGGAAAAAAATGAAACAATAACTGAAATCCAAATACACCCTTTGGGGCTTTTTTGGGGGTCGGTGATTAATGCTGTGAGAAAATATTGTTAAAATCAATCATAGGGGTTTCATGGTGATAAAACAAGTATGTTTTTTGATTTATTGAAAGGGGGCAGAGTCTCCAGGACCCAAAACTGAACATCAGAGTTAATGGACTGAAACTGCTCCAATACACAGCACCTGATTGTGTATGTCTTTGTGACACAGTATGTGTTTGTGTGCATGACAGTATGTATCAGCAGAGAATTACAGAGGAGCAATAATGTGGAATTAGAGTTGAGTAGTTTGTGATGAATACATATAACGAAATGCAAATTTGATCAAGTATAGTGCGGTGGGGTGTTAAGTGTGAAGCTGCCACTGCTTGAGGGATTCCTGTACCTCACACAGTCTGTGATTTACAAGAAAAAATGCTCTGACTCTGAGCTGTGTGAAAATCACATTCAATATATACTAGTTACACTCCACAGAGACTCAAAGGGTTTAAATACGCCCTGGAAATGTTTGCAATTTTCCAATGGCCAATTCTTAATGGAGGTGATTAAAACTATTGTTAACCAATCGAACCTATCTATCTATCTATCTATCTATCTATCTATCTATCTATCTATCTATCTGTATACATTCTGAGCAGGAAATTGTGTCTTTAAATATCAAACAGAAAGCCTAAACCTTTCCATGGCATGGTAGGAACAAACAGACGGGCCGACTGTTTGCACTGCCCATTGAATGACAAATCAGAGTCAAGTGACCAGTGGGAACAGATGGATCAGGTTTAGAGGGGGCCCTGATGAACTCTCACACTGTCTCCGTCCCTCACGGTGTTACATTGTCCCCGGAGTCCCGTGGCGTTTGATCAATGTGCGTCATCGCTTCCACGTGGAGTAAGTGGATCCAAGTCCTCCCGATTCCCTACAATACTAAATGCATGACCTGTATTGGTTCTGTCAGAGTGATTGGTATTGTCTGCTGCCTGTCACGAACCCGTTTGTGATCGGCCTTTTACAATCATGCTGAGCGTATCAGCGTATCTCTGCCTGACACAGATGAGCTCTGGAGCCTGGCCCAGGTAGTGGATGATGTAGGCTAGCCACAGGCCATTGATGAGCAGCCCTTACTCCCAGCTCCCCTCCTCCCATGCTTTCCATTTTTCTCTCCCTCCCTCTCTTCTGCACACTCCTCCCTCCAAGTCTCCTAGGCATGCTGCACCTGTCCCTGCACCAAAAATACCCAGGGATGCCAGCAACCCAGCAATCTGTCACCTCCAGGGCCTCACTGACATTTTTAATCAGAAAGTGATAGGATCACAGGTATAGACGATATTTACCCCCTTAGCAAACGCACTCCCCATACTCAAGGCTTACCTAGGAGTCATTGTTGTGAGAGTGGTACACACCAGTTTTTGAGAGAGGCAACAAAAACAGAAGCTGTGTCTCCAACTGAAAGCTTTTTGTCTCTGCACTGTTCATGAAGTAGACCCAGCTCTGTGGTTAGCAAGACAGAAATACATCAAAGGGTACATGTGATGGAGTCCAATTATTGGAGTGTTGGGATTAGAGGCCAATATGTAAAACACACTTTGCACTTTCCCACCCTTTCATGCTTTCTTAGTCTCACACCAAGGGGTATAATGATTTCCCCACAGCAAAAAAAAAGAAAGAAAGGCTGTTAATGGGTAGTGTTGTGAATGCAATACAAAAAACACAGGGTATTAGTACATTTAATAAAGATAGTAGATTTTATGCTTAATCAGGCTCCAACATTGTTAGTGTGAGTAACAAAGACTGTATTGGAAAGGCTGATGAGGAATGTTTTCTTCATACCTAACATACTGTATCTACCTGTGCCAAGAAGTTTGTTACATCCCATTGGCAGTTTTTAAAAATGTGTGCTGAAGGCAAATTTCCCTGGCCCTCACTATAGAACATTTCTCCTGTATCATGGGATGCTGCAGCCTCGGGAAAAATAACAAAGAATCTCTTGAGCAGGGTGTTCTAAATAAATCCCAAATGGAAAATACATTTTGTTTTTTTTCTGTTTTTTTCTACCTCAGCAATGTTAATGGATAATTAATGCTGGAGTGAACAGGAGAAATTTCCTATATAGTCACTGTCAGGACCCTGCTGAGGAGAAGACTCACACACAGGCAGATGTTACCCTTAGGCGAGTGATCTACAAAAGGATTTTTCTCTCCTCCCCCATCTCATCATGGACAATAGGAGGAAAATTTATAAAAAACATCTCCAGATCTGTAAGAGGAACAGTGTGCACCTTCATTAGTGCAGCTGTGGGCTGTTGAGGCAGGCAGGTGAACAGGGCAAGTAATCAAATAAGAAGTTCAAAAATCCACCAACCCCGCCAGAGAGATAAGCTGCACTCCTCAGTCGAACTTAGCTGCTGTATAATTAAGGGTTATGAAGTGACTCTCATCTCACTATTTTTTGTTGCTCTTTGTTGGAAGCAGCCTATATAGTCTGCTGTGGCTGTGTCCCATTTCCCAGATAAAAAATGCCTTGGTAAGGGAATGGCTGCCATCCCCTCCATGGTTGAATAATGGTGTGATGCCCTTGCTGCACAGCCCCTTGGGGATTATGTTTCAACAGTAACCTGCCAGAGTAAAGGTTGTGGCAGTAATTAAAACCAAATATTTAAGAGTTGGCCAGCAGTCCGACGCTGAATTTTCAGATCAATGTGGGCCAGGCCCAAGGACCTTGTTGCCTGCCCAGGGCTCTGCATGCCCCACAGAGAAAGTCAAACAGATTGAGTCAGCTCAGCTACTGGCTAACTCACTGAGCTGTAAGGCTGTATGCCTGCTGGGACCTCTTGTTACAGAGCTGGAAATTCTTTTTCTCAATGTTTACTAAGGAGAGGAATGGGATGCACTGCTGACAGCTCTGAGCACTGGACATGTTCAGTGTGAGCATTCTGCTTCAAATGGGTTCTTCCCAGCAGCAGCAGCAGCACCAGCAGCAGAATGGATCTTGTGAATCTCTTCAAATACTGGCTAAATACTACTCCTGTTGCACCTGGCCCAAAAGCTAAATGCTTGAAAGAAAGATTTTAACACTGACCCCACCTAAATAACTCTCATGCATACTAGACAAAACTGACGGCAGATACATTTATCTATTCACCTTATGGAAAAGAATGCAGCAACCTACACTGTGTAATCATCACAATCAGTAACTCTGAATGAAAACGTCAACACGTCACGTGTTACATAATTACAGTAATTATGTTATGATTTCGTTGTAACCTTTGTAGAGATATCCTGAAGTTATCATATGTAGAAGTTTGTGTTCAGAAGGTCAGGAGCAGCGTGCTCGAGAAGAAATAGTTTGTATGATGTGCTGTTGACCACATCTGAAGGCAAAATGTGTTTATAGCTGTTCAAAATGGCTACCCTTGAAGATGGAGTGAAGAGCCAATGATCATGGAGGGAGGTTGAGATGGTGATAAGTGTTCAAATAAGGGGGTAAAGGTGCACATTTATATAATGTTGCACTTGTTTAGACACACAAACGTAACAGATGTGGTTGTGTAAAGAATGAAAAAGGAGAACATCTCTCCTCCACACATCTGGCCAGTCGCTGTGTAAAGCCTGAGCAAATGCCAGATTGTTGCTTTTGGACAGTTAGAGAAATTGTCAGATGCAGCTGCCCCCTTATATTCTGATGTCAGAGAGGTGTTGGGAGAGGAGGTTTCAGACACGGTTTGACCATCCAACGAGCACTTCAGGACGGCATGTACTGATGTTTTAACAAAGTCAGATTGTCCTTGAAAGCAGGTTTATCCCACATCACTGCATTGGTCTGACAGGGGCGTAAAAGATGCTTTAGCAGAGAGCTTCTTATCTCTGCCTTCTTACATTATTAACTCAGATGGTTCTAGTTATTAATAGACTTACCGAGTATATTACCCATCAAAGCTGACATGAAAAAGTGCTTAATTGTCTTGTGTAATGATGAATATTGGGGAAAACATCCCATGAAACTTCAAACACTTTAGGGACTCAGCAATCTAAGTCTTTCAGTCCCTTTTGAGTTGAGTTGGTCTTTTGATTCACTTACCTAACAGTCAAAAATAATTCAGAAACCAAAATCACAGGACGACTGCCAACTCCGCTCCCTGGCAGGCTTCTCCTGGAGGCAGTTAGTGGACTGGCAGATAACATCCGTAGAGGATCGTTACATCCTCTCTGCTATTTCTTCGAGATCCTTCCCTAAGGCCAAAATCTTAAGATTTCACCGACTGAAATGTTTTCTTCCATCACTTACACTCTCTGCATTCAAGTGAAAAACAGTGTGAGTTACAGCAAACTGGCATAAACACCTGAGTTCTGAAAGCATTTAAAGGACTTTGTTGCACTTTGTTGCATGTTGAGTATGTTATGTCTAATTTTATGTTGTTTTCCCCCCTTGCTGTAAGCTGAGGTTTTTTGATGTCAATGAAACAAGTGTTAACAAGATTTTTGAGTGTAGAGTCATTGCGGCACGTACTGTTAGAAAAACAAATAGTGTAGTTCCAAGTACTATAAAAATGATTACTTAAAGCCACAGTAAGAAAGCTTGGTGTACGTGTGGATTTTGGGAGAAAATGTAAACAATTACACTTTCTTTGTTGTGGAGGGGCTTTTGAGCCCTGTCTTCAAAGCCTTCCCACCAATGGAAGTCCACATGCAAAGTTTAAACACAATGGCTTATACACAAGTAAGAGCAAAAACAATTTCAGTAGGCTATCATTATCATTGTAGGATGTTTATTTTGTGCAAGGCTACATTAAATGTTACAGGCCTCCACTTATTTGAACAGAAGCAAACAGGAGGTATAATATTGCCTTTGAGTTACACTGAGGGCGACAACATTTTGGAAAATTAGGCATGCTGAATCTGCTATTAGCAGCTCCTATTTGCTATGTACGACTGGATGTACTGACTACTATCAATTAATTACTTCGATACCGAAGAAAACTTAAAAATGTGATGGTTTTCAGACAAGTTCTGGCGTTATACAGAGTGTCTATTTTCTGTGCTTTCTAAGTGTGTTTATGGACATTTATTTACAATGACATTGGAGCTAATGATATCTTTGCAGAGTTGTGACTCAAATTTTTGACACAAATTGCAGCAATCAGGTGCTCAGGGTTTTTAAGTACCCTTGCATCATGTCCTCCATGAGCTGTGCATCATACTGCAGCTGTGGACTGGGTTAATGGGCTGGACCACAATTGTTTTTAAAACACCCTCTCACCTCATGCAGTATCTTTGCCCCCTTTATGCTTTGAAAACATGAATGTAACTTAATTTTTTGAAGGGAGCAATGAGCAATGAAAACATTCAGTTTATATATATATATATATATATATATATATATATATATATAATATGTTAACAGCTACAATGATAACCTTCTGATTTTACCCAACTACACTTCTATATAATACATATTTTCAGTATATATAAATAGGCTACCATTAAAATAACTGTACAGTTACTGTTCAGAAAATATACTGTACATTATATTTGTATAATTCTCAACACTTGTGTTTGCACCAGTGAAGGTATATATGTTTTACTTTTTTATACATGTTTAGAGCTTGAGAGTTGAATGCTTTACCT
The DNA here is from genome assembly GCF_021018895.1 of Seriola aureovittata. NCBI lineage: Eukaryota > Metazoa > Chordata > Actinopteri > Carangiformes > Carangidae > Seriola > Seriola aureovittata. Next base: position 14,408,657 of record NC_079369.1, on the reverse strand, counting down.
CTGCCAGAGATGTAGGAAAAAGATAATGGCGGAGAAAAAGTGTAGCAAAGTGTACTAGTGCTGTAACCCCTCCAGCTTTATGCTGCCACACATGGAAGCTTATATTTTGCAGGAGAGAGCCTGGACAGGAAAATTGGGTTTTATACAGTATATTCAGTCAAGGTCAGCAGTTCCCCATCTTTGCTGAATACAGTCTGGGCAAAGCACTGCTTTCCCCTGAGACGTCTTTGTATTTGCCAAAACTGTTTTGAGGGCAACCAAAAGGTCCTCTCTCTGGCGTCCTCCCACACCAAAGCTTTTGCTTTTGCAACTACAGAGACAGGATCTCTTCGGACTGCATGACACTCGTCCCATTTGTACACTTAAAAACAGACCATTTATTAAATGCATAAACAGTCTGACATGATTCTACAGCCAAACAGCCTTTATCAGACCTTGGACAGACAGCCCCATTCAGCTCATTCACCGCGTCTCATAGAAATTACTTTTATATTAAATTGTTTTTTCATCTATGCAAGACTTTGACAGGAGAGTCTAGGATACACATCCTGAGTCCCGCCTGTGGTTAAGATTAGGGAAAGATGATGGTTTTGATTAAATGTTTATAATCATTTTGTGTTCTGTGATTCAACTCACTTTTTCTGTATTAAACCAGACCACAATCCTCCCTTAACATTAAAACGAGTTAAAGCAAGGAAAATTTCTGTGCCTGTAATATGTTTGGCGGTTAGCTGTAGGCTACAAGCCAGATGGATAACTGTTGTGCTGCATATCGTGACCCGTTTCAGAAAGACAAGAAGACTTAAAGACCACAAAGACCTAAAAATCTAATCGTTTCTAACTGTGAATCCCCATGTTAACTTGAAAGGTCCAAATGGAAGAAAAATGCATTATCTACTCACCCATTCCTCAGTTGGAAACCATAGTCTGGTAATTGTATCCAAGTCCAGCCACAACTTTCAAAGCCATGAGGACCAGCCTAAACAGCCTATCCAATACGCCTACCTTTCTAACTTTTCAATGCTCATTTCTCCATTGGTCTCTAAACTGTGGCATAAAAGGCCCACTGTTACAATTACAAAACAACAATTGCCAAATTAGTCCAAAAGACTGCGACAATGGTATGAATGAATAGCCTATTCATTGCAGGTCTTTTTCAAAGTAGCGCAGTCACATGCATTATTGAGCTGACACTTCACTGAGCCAGAGCGTAAACAAAGGTCAAGTATGTCTACTTGATTAATACAAAATATAGGGTTCCTCATGGCTGTACATACATATATATATATATATATATATATATATATATATATATATATATATAGCCATATTATTGCAATGCGACAGTCAAAAAAAAAACACACAAATATTTTCCATCTATTTTTGAATCTAAAACAGCCCTTATTAATACTACTAATACTTGAGTCCCTATGAGTGGACATTGTAATGCTAAATCAGATCCTTTCGCAGAAAATAAAAGAAATACATTGTCTATCAACATTTTCATGAAACATTGCCTTGTTGACTTACCAGACAGATGTCTACTCATTAGGTTAAATGCAGGCTGCATAGCATTTCCTTCAAAATGTTTTTGCAATTACAAGCTACTTCTAGCATGTATTTCTAGTATTTCAGCTTCTGCCACTGTATGTGGGACACACTAGGCAATTCTTTTAAAACCAAACTGTAGTTTAGTAGCAACTCAGACAGATTTTCTCTTTGACCTTTTTTGTTTGTTTTACGATACGGCCTGTGATTTCTTTGCTATTATACATCAACTTGCTGATGTGAGACACAACTCCTAGAGTCTACAGAGTTTGTTGCGCTACTGTACACAGATGTCTGTTAGCAGTGATCAGTTATTTACATGTTGACACAGTAGATTTTTTTGGCAACCCAAATACATAATTGAGAGGAGTCTTAGTGACCTGATTTAATATAATCTAATTAGAACAGTGGTGTGCATAAACTCTGTGAGGAAGAGTGAAACTGGGCAGCTCTTTCATTGGTTGAAGGTTCAGGTTCATGACAGTGGCAACAGCTAACCAGAGTGATCAGAGGGGCACCTGGATCGGCCAGAGGGGCTCTCAGGGGACACTTTGAACTGTCCTAGGGCAAAAAATTAAGCATGGTCCCAAGTGTCCCATTAAGGCACACATATATCCTGATTAAATAGATGTTTTTATTAAAAAGGCTCTCAAAAGGGCAAGCGCCTCCACTCACCACCTTGCACACCACTGAATGGGAATTTCAGCAAATACGGTAAAAAATGTGAGTTAAACCAACACTACCTCCAACAGTTTTAATGTCAACACTCACATTGTGTACTGAGCGAGCCTAGTTTTCTAACATGACATTATTAACATAAAATCTGGGTCACTGTCATAAATATGGGGCAATTAATTGGTTTGATTTTAGGTCTCAAAACATCAGACCCAGATCTGAAAAACACCATGTATGGCTATCCCTCTGGGCCGACACCTAACAGAAATATAATAACCACAGGCTAGAGGGACAATACAACAGAGCATTTATACAACAAGCAACTTGATACACTGTCACAGGGAGGTTCATTACTTGTTTTTTACTTGTTTCACAGTGCAGAAACTTTAGAGAAATATTTTCGGCCACATCCAATTACAAACTAGTACTGCTACATATCCTGCCTATTGCTCGCAGTCTAAAGCTTGTAATTAGCACTGTAGCTTGTAATTACAATATTGATTGGCCAGTAGCGTGTCAATATTTCTGCTGTGTAGCATGGTAGTGTTGTTTGATCACCATCACTAAATATTGGTGGATAAAGGGTTTTGTGACTAAATAACTATTCATTTCATTTCAATTTAAGTGATCTTCAATCTCAGTATAAATAGCTGCTGAAATTGGGGGACTGATATCTCATCATATAGTTTTAACAGCTTTGGAGTGGTGGGAGGAGGGGGGTGCGAATATGTTAAATATGACCTTATTAATTCATAAGAGTTTTTTTCCTATAAGCAATAAACAATTTAGGTTTGTGGCCAAATGTAGAGCAACTTTTACAAAAGTTAAATTTATGTTCTAGCTACAAAAGATTACATTAAACAATAAATAGCCAATAGTAGGAGAGCATGGGTCAGAGTAATAATATCCAGGTGGTATTTTTGTATTTATGTAATATTTTTGTGTAATTTGTGTACAATGTGACACTAGAACATAAAATATTTGTATAGTAACTCCGTATTTGGCTGTGTGTTAATTGTGGGGCCACAGCTTACCCAGTTTCCCAGCAGAATATACTACTGCATGCAAATGAAGTGAAAGTCTTATTGCTAATTGCTAACTCTGTTTATGTTGATTGCGTCCTCTCTCACTGAACTGATAACCGCAATCTTCTATTAGAGAAATAATAAGGGTTGTGAGTTGTGGGGTGGTTTGGAGGGGTGATGGGGTGGCAAAACAAAAGATAGAATGCCAACTGTCGTGTGAATGTGAAGCCATATACGACACGTGGATATAAGTCTAGGAAGAGTTTATCGGCAGCTTATGTCACGCATGGGCGGTAATATGAAAACAGCACAATAAGTGTCTCAGACAGCAGCACAGAGTGAATACAACAGGCTAATGGCTTACATTTAAAACAAAAGGCCAAAAATTGCACCCTGTCAGACTTAAAAGCTTTATATAACGTCGCATGAAGATTACAGCATTAATGTAAGACATGCCATACTTCGTTTTCCATAAAGCAAGAGAAAGTCTGTCATTTGCTCTTGATATGTTTTGCTCACTGCGGTACTTAAAGTAATGCCTGCTACATCTCTGGAGTACCAAAAACTCACCTTCTGCCGATATCAGAATTGAATGGCAGCTGTTCAGATTTCATAGTTTTCTCATCCACAGATAACAGCTGAATTTAGTCATCTGGATTATAAAATGTAACTACAATCACTATAGAAACTCCCTGAATGACTTCAGCAGCACCAACCACTTTTCTCTACCCATCCAAATTCTCACCATATTCAAAACTCTCAGAGTTTTAAAAAAACATAAAAGGCATAGAATAGAATTGAAAATAAGAACTTGTGCTTGTGGTTTTTGGGCATCTGAGATTCTTGTGTAATAACCTTTTTTTACACTCCATGGAGTGCAGAAAATCCATCAGAACGTGTCTTCAAGACCCTTGCAGCAGTATTTTTCAAAACAAAATCCCTTAAAAATCAATATTTTTACACAGTGACAAGACAAAAATTTCAGCTGTTGTCCTGATTATCCAATCACGAGACACCCCCTAAATGAATATATAAAATTGCCAGGTATTGTCTCTTCATTTTGAAACCCTGATCAAGGTCTATCAAGGTAGAAACTTCTTTGTTGTCTATTTTTCATTGTCATGAACAAACCATGTAACCAATAAAGGCTTTTTTTTAACCAAAAGTCGAAGTAGTGCTGCTTCACATCAATTTGCTCTTTTCACATATCAAGACTTTATAACACCAATGAAAGGTCTTCCGAGTACTGAGATATTGAGCTCTGTAGTATAGATTTGCTGTTGCTACATAATAGGTGAGGTGAATGGTCAAGACAGAGGCAAGTCCATGTCAACAAACCTACAAAAACAAGTCTGAGACAACAGAAAAACTGTCTTTAGACTGTGGTCAAGGCAGAGACCAGATTCAAGCACTACAACCCTCCAGTAATCATCTGACTCAGAGAAATAAACAGAAATCAATATGCTTCTTGATACAGCACATTTGATTGTCTTGGCAAGAACCACAATTACTATCAGCCGTTTCTGTCTCCTATGCCCCAGGGGAGCACTATAGTTGCTTTCTCACTGTTTGTTACAGTCTGGTCAGTACATGACCAGTCTGGAGGAGTCAGGAAACAAGGGCAAATCAGCCCCTCAGCTGATGACTCTCAACGGGAGGAGACATCATGGTCTGATGAGACCCACTCTCAGGACGAAACATTCATTCATTACTGGGCCATCACAGAGACCTTGTATCCTCCAATACGTTCTCAACATTATCCCATACTAGCAGGAAACCATTCAGATTCTTTTTCATCTTCCTTCCCCTTTTTGTTGTGCACTTTTTTTGTGAGTCTGTTCTGCAGCGAATTTGACGGTTTGGAGATGGCAGACTTGAAAGGGAGGGACAGAGGTTTTAGGCCACAAGGATTTTGAATACAGAGCATGCCTGGAGTGTGTTGTGATTCATCCTAGGAAATCAAACTGGCTTTGTGCTGGAGCTTGGCAGATTGGTATCCCGTTGATCTTTTTTGTCTGATAAAATGCATGGCTACTGAGACTCGAGGAGGAGCGGAGGAATGGTCTGCTGAAAGGGCTTGCTTCATATGCGCAGAGGTCACTACGAACAGCATGAAGGTAGGGCTCAAACAGTGTGTTGCGTTGTTCTACAGCCACTCATCAGCCCTCAGAATCTTTCCAGTTTTGTCTCCAACTCGAGGCCATGCATGTACCATTTCCTGTAGGGTTCAATGACTGGAGCAAAGCACAAACACTGGTGTGAATTATGGTGTCCCCTCTGGCTAACAAAATTCTATCATTTCTATGCCACTAGGAGTTTTTTTTTATGCCACAATGGGCCTCTGGTGATGGCTTCGGGTGGTTTTCCAAGTGTAACAGTTTGCTAACTTGCTGCAGCTCCTGTACGATCATGTGAGGGTTTTACTTCGCCTTCCAGCCCAGCAATCGTGCAGTTTTATTTAAAAGTTTTCATGGTCTTCCAGATCTTGTCTTGACATTGCAATTCCTCTTAAACTGCCATTTCTTAATAAGTTCTGGACAGTGGAAATTGATATCTACAAAGTTGGGACCTCGCAGGCATCATTTAGCTTCAGTTTCAGATCTTCAGTCAGTTGCTTCGAGGAACTCATAGTTGTGTGTTACAACAAGGTTCGAGGGGAATTTATTAGCTCTTAAGTTTGTGAAATAAAATGTAACAGTATTTAAATATTTGAGGAAATGTTCATTTTAATGTCTGTTTGCTGCAGGGATTGTATTTACCTCATTTCATTTCACTTTCACTTAAATTTTAGCGAAGTGTAAGTGATTTGTAATTTTGCTGATTAAAATTCTACACGCAAAACAAATGATTAATTCATAAATGATGATGCATTGTTACAGATTTAACTACCCAAAACTTTATATAGTAGATAAATTACTTCCTTTTTCCCACTGCATAGAGTAAATGATACAGTGTGTGTCAGTGAAGTCAGAATTTCCTGAATTAGGCCCTTGACATGACATAAAGTTGTCGTCATTGAGCTTGGAGCAAACATATGAGCTGAGTATGATCAGTATGTGGTGACAGTGACAGGAGACAGTGGGGGGTCCTGTGCTCTCGCCCTTGCTCCTGCCACTAACTCTACAGACAGAAGGGGGCAAGTGAGTCCTGTTGCTAGGATACAGAGCATGGCTCTTAAAGGGGAGCAAGAAGAAGTGAATGGTGAAGCCAGTGATTCTCCCCACAAACAAACCCGGCTTTTCAGGCACTGCAAATATGTCTCTGATCAATGACACCATCCCCTTTAAAGTGTATGTCACCAGTGCTGCCGGTGGCGACCTGGCTCACCTTAGGCAGGAGGAGCAAATGATCCATAGAAATTAAGGAATTAATTTATAATTCAAAAGGCATCAGTGATATTGACATATAGGGCCTATCAGAGGCACAATCATTAATTCTCCATTTTGTATTCTTTCATTGAATGCATTAAAAAAGCATTAAAGCTTTGTCTCGGTGCATCAAGCAACACCTTTTGTGCTGCAGCCAGGTGGTTGAAGTTCACAGCACTTTGTTAAAGTGACTTTTTCTTCCCATCAATCAACAGCACTACTGACCCTAAAACCCCACGCCGTAATTGCCTTCAGGATTAAAATGGATTGGAGCCTCTGCTGAAATCCTGCATGCATTTTCCATTAGCAGGAAGCAGGAAGTTTTGAAGATGCAGACCGAAAGTAGGGACGCAAGGAAAATGTTGGATTAGTTTTTCCTCTCTTTCATCTTTATGAATATTCAAAATACTTGTCAGGGAGTATAAATAAAGCACTACCTGCTCCTATAAGCGGTTTACCCTGCAGTGTATATACTGTAGCTTTTTGATTAGGTGAAAAACAGCTGTCAAAGCCCAGTGATTTGTCACACATATCTAATATTGTATTTTGGCCTCTTCTAAGAGATATGATCAATTGAAGCTTTGTGTAGTCTCGAGCAAGCAACAGATGTAATTATATCAAACATTAGATTACATAACATTAGATTACAGCTTGGTTCCTATTATGAATACGGAGAAGGTCAAATGACTCACTACATTGCTTGTAATATGATTACAGTTGAGTCAATGGAGGATAAGCATCCATGAAACAAAATTATGTTATCAAATGCATATCACAGGCGCCGTGAGTTGTTGTTTTCTATGTATGCTGCGAAAGCCAATTTAGGATATGCACTGTAAAAACAAGCAGTATCGAAAGACAGCCCCATTTGCATACTTATGATACAAAGAACCCTAAGAATATTGTTTCACACATTAATTAGGGCTGAGATTTCTTGGCCATAAATAGAAACACGCAAATTCCATGCAACAACTAAACATGTTCCATTACAATAATGAATGTTTACTTCCCTCCTACTGCCGGTGCATTATTTATTTATTTTCTCTCTCTCTCTCTCTCTCCCTCTCTCTCTCACATACACACACACCATGTACATTAAATCCTCGCGCAGCGCTGGGGAGGCAATGCAACCTGCTCCTATTAGGAGACAATGATGTGCTGAGCCGTGTTCTTCTCCAGTGAATGCTGCAGTTAGCTATGTATGTACGTGTGTGTGTGTGTGTGTGTGTGTGTGTGTGTCCGTGTGCGTTCATTACTGGCAGGCTTTAGCATATGCCCTCAATCTATAGTTTACTGTGTGTATGGAGCTGCGCTGACATCTCTCTGTCCCTCTATCACTCTCCTCTGTTCAGACTATTACCTTCTCTTTGACTTGTCCTCGAGGTCTGTCCCCTCTTTTTCTTGACATCTCCATCAGCTGCACAGGACCGATAGATGTATGGGACCAGAAGGTACTCTGTTTTTTTTTGTTTTTTGTTTTTTCTGAGACAACAGCAAAGTGCATCCAAAAACTGCTTGTTAGTCAAATGTTCCACTCTGCTGTCCTTTCCAGCTGATTCAGTCTCCTTCTCATATCTCCCTCTCTGCCTTTCTGCTCTGCCTCGCATTAATCTGAGACTCAGATTTATTGGACAAATGTGTTAACACACACAAGGACTTTGGTTCTGGTAGTTAGTCACTCTCAAGCAATACAGACAACGTACATATTATTTACAGACAACACACAATATGTATGCAATATACAGATTATGTATTATAATGTGCATCACGTATGGGAATCAAATTGTGATGTACAAGTAATGGTACAGTACATTATTTGTGGATGTGAAGCAGGTTGTAATAACCACCTGAGGAGACTATGTCATAGCAGATGATACTGGTCAGCTATGCGGGTGATGGGATAAGGAAAGTAACAGCTCCTTCGTCCGGTGGTTTTGGTTCACAGGGTTCTGAAGCGTCTCCCGGAGGCTGTCAGAGGTGGGATGGGGCAGTTGCCTTTGGGGGGTGAGGGGTGAGGATTTCCACTTAAACCTACGGTACAAGATATTCAGGTTGTCAGTGGGGGGGGGGGTCTCCTGTAGTTTGTGAGGTTTTGCAGGCCTTTTCACACTGATACAGGGTCATTGGCTGAAAACCTGCTTTCAGCTCTTGAGTGAGCTTCTTTTAGCCACTCTGATCTCCCTTGTCAGTGAGTGTCTGGCCTGCTTGTACAGGGCTCTGTCCCCACTTCTGCAGGACTATGTCTTGGCCTGGCAATGTTCTCTTAGTCTGGCTGTGAACCATGGCTTGTTGTTATTGTTGTATGTGTTGAAGGTCTTGGTTGGCACACACACAGGTCTTCAAAAAATCTGGTGTAAGATGTAACAGTGTCAGTCAGTTCGTCCAGGTTGCCAGGTTCAGCGTGCCAAATCGATGTTTGTTTACTTCAGAGAGAGAGAAAAAAAATCTCCACTTTATCAGATAACTGTGTGGCAGAATATCTTGGCTTAACAAATAGACATCTTGATTTCAGTACTCTCTCAGTGGAGTTTTGAATGATATACCTTTTCTAAATATTCGTTATTGAACTCAAATGATCACTTAGTATGGCATGTTGCTTTCAACCATATTGCCCTTCATGGGAAAGCATTTCCCTTAATCCCTCTCACCAAGAGAAGAGAAGATGTTTGATGTGGGTGTTGTGTCTAGCCAATCCTCACTGGGCCACTGAAGTCATATCTGTAAAAGCTGCTTGATGAATAACGTTTATGTAAAATCTGTCTGCCAGGCTCACAACAGCCTGGTTAAGTGACCTGAGCATGCACCAGACTCCCTGCACACGCTGCTCCTCGTATCATCCCACTGCCTAACGGGAAACATGAAAATACATTTTCTGCCTGTAATCACACAGCTTGGACTGATTGCGCAGTAGTGTTATGCTGTGTTTTTGCCGTTGTTTGTGCCTGGTGGTTGGGTGTGGTTAGGTGAAAAGAACAAGCTGAAAAGAAGCAATTTGATCCCACTGTCGGTTAGCGTCATGCATATTGCTCCTGCGGGAAACACCTGAAACAATTTGTTTTTGTGTTATCGAGCGGCAGCTGTAATGCCTCCATTTCTCTGCTAGTTTGACACTGAAATTTGTGTGTGACAGCTCAACAGCACATTGCTGATGCATGTTGTTTTCATCCATAAAGCAACATGCAGGATTTTGAACCCATAGGATTTCATAATCAGCATTATTGTGTGCAACTGTTGACCTTAATCAAGAGTTTCTCAACCTTGGGGTCACAACCCCACATGGGGTTGATTGATATGCAAGGCTGGTTATGGCAGGATATATATATATATATATATATATATATGGTATTTGTGTGATGTATTTTTAGCCAGTCACATGGCTGTAGGGATGGCGGTGTTGGTCAGCTGATCGGTCAGTTACAGCAATTCACTGGATTGCCATGAACTTTGTTGAAGGCATTCATGGTTTTGAGAGGATGAATCCTAATGACTTTGGTAATCCTCTGACTTTTCCTCTGCCCATGAAAATCTTAGTTTGTCCAATATTTAATTTCATGACCAAATACTTGACGGTCTACATCAACTATATCAGAATCAGCTATATTTTGTGCTTATTAGTGTCACAACACAAGTAGTACGAGTAAGCTGATTTGTTTTAGTTGAACGACCTGAGCCTTTTGGCTGCACCAGACTCAGTTATCAACACAAAACCAAGATGCAGACCTTACCTGAAACCCAGGTCAGCTTGGTCATCTTTTTGTTGTTGCGCCACTCATTCCCCGCAGGTTGCGCACTTGACTGCCCGGTCAGGCCAGCACATATAGGTCTGCTCCAGTCCTCTTCTTGTGTTAACAGCTGTGCAGAAAGGTCAATATTAGTTCCCGTTAATTTAGGCTAAGAGGGAAAAAAGGTCACCACACATTGTCCATCACTGTCTCAATGAAAAGTTGCTATTTGCACTCCTCGGCAGAATGCCACATCTTCACTCTCACCCCTTTCTCTCTTGAGAATGGCAACCAATCAAAAGCAACAAATAACCTGGTGACATGGTAACACACTAAACTAAGAAAGTGCACAAGATAAACACTACATCTGCTAAAGATCAGCATGTTGACATTATCATCATGACCATGCTGATAAAAGCATTTAGCTCAACACCACTGAACCTACGTAGGCTACAACATCAACAGTTAACTGCTGCTTTAAAACACAGTTATTTCATTATAATCTATGTGGATCTAATGCATTTTCAAATTCCCTCACAAATTTAACTGTCATATTGTAGATATAAAGATAGAGGGAGAAGGAGAGAAACACAAACAAACAATGAGATCGTGTCCATGTTGGCCTTAAAAATTGATGATTCTTGACCTCAGAAAAAGTGGTGGACAAAACAATCTCAGCACAGCTCAGTACAATTCCACTGTGAAGAAACATCACGCTTTGCTTTCTACAGCGACTGTGGTATACGGCTTTGGAAATAGTAAGTGTCAAATTTTACAAAGTTAACATTCATTCATGCGTGACTTGTCTGTAAGTGAGTGTCCCTATGAAGCACTGGTAAATGCCAACAAATGTCCCCAGAGTAACTCAAAGTAATGGGCTTTCCTTTCACATTCTGCGCAGACGGCAACAAAAACAATGGCTACGCTCCCACCTCCACCAGTCAATATATCATATACAATGACACCCAGGCCTACTGTATAGGACAGTGCACCTATTAGCGTGTACCTAATGTGTCTAATCTATCACGGTGGAGGTCCAATCATTTCCTCTGCTGTTGTAGTTAGTTAGCCATCTTTTTTTTTCCTGCTCCCCCCCACCCGACTTGAACAGACAACAGTGTTGTTTTTCCTTTAGTCATATTTGAGGACATTGGAGTTTGTGTGGCAGGTGCCAATTTCCCGCTTTCCTAGAAAACAGAAAGGCAGGCAGCCACAGTGATTTAATTGGAATAATGTATGAAATGAGTCAGAGTCGCAGGCAGAGAGTGTTAACAGCTTCGACAGAGATCAATGCACCTAACCTCAATTCAAGAAAACATTCTTTAATGGATCCCCCTGGGATCTGCACAGAGCCTCTTCCCTTCTCCTCACTTATTTATTTATTTTCTATCTTTTTTTTTTTCCCTTTTCGTCTGTGGCACACACTTTTTAATTATCCGCCTGAGGATTACCAGGCCAGTGGGAGAGGATGATTTTTTATCTTGTCACACAAAACAATACTGTTTTTACCACGTTTCTCTCATTCAGGATCTATACTCTCCACTCTATAGTGGTGACTGTTTCACCTGACAGCATGTTCAGGTTACACTCTGCTCTTCTGCGGTCTTGACATCATGTTTAGCATAAAAGCAGCTAAAATACATTGAGCCTTTTCCCCCAAAAAAGATACAGTCAAATTATAAAGCAATTCAGTATGTTCTTGTATGCACGTGGGTTTGAGCGTGTGTGTGTCTTCAGCTTAAAATTTGGAGCATCATCACCATCATTTTCTTGCTTTTATTGTGCATTTCCCTCCCAAACAATCACCCACTCATGCAAAACTGAAACAAGATCAGACAAAAAAAAAGAAAAAAAGACCATTGTACTGTTTTTGTCTTTTTCCCAGTCGACAATTGCTGCATACAACTGTGGCACCTCTCTTTGGAAAAAGAAAATCCTATTATATTAGGTCTGCTGTTGGTTTAGTGCTTTCCTCACAGCTGAACTTGTAGCTGTTTCTGGTTTTGTTTTGGTGTCCCAAAGTTGTTGAATGCATGGGAAGGCACAAAAGAAAAGGAACATTGAGTGACAAAATATTTGCAGATGTGACACAATCTGATGTGCTGCTGGCTCACAGAGAAACAAATATGAGATAGGAATTGTCTCATAGTTTACATGTCTACTTTCTGTCCTCTCGGGAGTTATTAATTATTCATAGGAATGATTTACGTCCCAGTCAGGGAAAAGGTCGCGAACAATGCCTGGACAAAGCTCCACTACACAGTCACATTGGGCCTTTTTTTCTTTTTTTTCTTTTAATCTCTGGTGTCTTTGACCACCGACACATTTTAAGTGAAAAGCCACACGTGGCTGCCCATGCAGGAACTGGTGTATTTAAAATGCCTCCTTTATGCCTTCTTTCATTACCAAAGAAATCACATTGCTTTTAGGAGAAGAAAACAATTACAACCCTTTTGACATTTACAACAATTAAATGCCTGTGGCTGTCAGACTGAAAGAAAGCATTTAATAGTCTAAAGTTTCTGCAGATACATTATGTTATTGACTTTTATCCTATTTGTAAATTTAGATTGTAACATTTAAAACAATATCATTTGACACTTTAAACAAAATATTAACGATATGTTGTTTAACAGGATGTTGGATGTTTCCATTCACCAAAACATACTGTGTGTATCCTTGAGGCCTGACAAATATGTTGAATGCATTTCCTTCCTCACAACAAAGCAGCAAAAATGGATTTGGATTTGGATTTAGTTACATCCATGTTTGCTTCTCAGCATGTTTCTTATGGCACCTATAGACAGTTCAATAACAAGAATCTCACAGGTCCTATGCATGTCATACTGTGCAAGATGGGTCAAGGAAAAGGTAATGGCCCAATCTGTGTCTGACTAAGCTATCAATTTTGAAGTATGTCATGTGGTGTGATGAATAACAGTGCTCTAAGCAGAGACATATCATTTACTTGCACCGTCCATCTGCACTGCTCTCACGTTTTGAAAATGTAGCAAAAGAATTAACAAACTTTGACCATAGCGCTGACACTTACTGTATCTCCATTAAAGGGAAACCTACAAAGAGGAGGAGTGGTGTGCGAAGGTAGTTGCTGCTAGGGATGAAATGCAGATCTTGGAAAGTGAGTTTGAGGTAAATAACATTAGCATTAGCTCACCAGGTCTACATCCAGCATTGTGCACATCCATGTTCACCTGCTACAAGTCTTCTTCTTCCCTGCTTTAGTTGCTGCATTGCAGCATATATCGGCGCGTTATCGCCACCTGTTGATCGGTGGAATAGGAAGGACTGTGTGCTGCATCACCCAGTATGACCTCACTTATAGCAAAACAGCTCCATAGTGCTATTACCGTTAAAAAAGAACGGGAACCGTTAAAATTACACAATGTAAAAGGGCCTTTAGTGTGTTGCTGCTGCTACTTGTTGGTTTGTTTGGCCTGTGCAAGATACAAACAAAACAGGGGACTTGCTAATGAAGCATTGCTTCATAGCTCCTCAGGGTACTTTTAATTGGAAACCATTGCTCATATGATTTTTTTGAGGACTGTTGATCCCATACGCAAATACATATTGAATTTACATATATGAAAAATATGTACATATGAAACCTGTTAGAAATTGAAACAATTTCATATATTAACATACTGTATAAGTCTAACCCCTACAAACATGTAAGTTTATGTATGTATGCTTATATAATAGACATATGTACCCATCTCAAAACCTGACAATATATGTTGATATATGTAGATAGAAAAGATAGAGATGTACAGTATGTTTAGAATTAATCAGAAAAACACAGAGAAGTGTATATAATTTAAATATGTATTTATAAATATTCTTACGTATATAGATTAAATGTATATCATTGACATATATGGTTAGAACAACATCCAGTACCATATAACAATTCTTCATATATACATTTTGTAATATACTCCCATATCAAAATTTTACTACAGATATTTTATGGATGTTCTTAACATATATCTTCACATATCCAGAGGATGTCTATATGTCATATCAATATATATATATAGGTAACATATATGACAACATCACTCTTCACATAGGGGCATATATGTAATTCTGTCTGATACTGAATTTCCCTAAAGAGATAAGTAAAGTGTGACATTACTGTCACAGCACGCTGTTTGTGTTTGTCGCCTTGATTGTTAGCTTATCAGTTTAGAAGGAGTAGGCTTGTCCTGTCACTCAAATCAGTGGTTTCTTGTTGAAGAGACAGTGTGTCCAGCCTTTCCTGAACAACATGTGTTTGCGGCAGCAAGACTGTTCACCTCTCACACTCAGAGGAAAGTTTTGTTTGTGTGGCCGTTTGATGGTGTAGCAGGACCAGAAGCACGGCCAGATGGGAGACAGCAGGCAAAGTTCGGACGGACTCTTCTACAGCTTGACAGCTGAACACAGTGCATGAATACAAGATAATACATGAACAAAGTTACATTATGTTTCACATGCTTGAATTTGGTACCATTACTGTGACATTGCTTATTTAATATGGTAAACATCATCATATTATTACTGTGTTAGTGTATTGCCCACATTTATTGTTCTCGCATGGTGAATAACTAAATATATAAATAAAAACAGTGCATGATGTGATGTCATCAATGTATTCATGCACCAGTGTACAGACAGTGTACATCCTGACAGCAGGTCTGTGAGTAACAGATGTGACAAAGCCTTTCCTTGCTGCTCCTGTGTGCATGGATCTCTCCCTGTCACTCCAGTCTCACATCATCCACTGGCCACAACATGCCACACTGAGACACACTGATCAGAAGCACAAGCTGTCATCATAACCTGACACTCTCATTCCAGTTTCCTCCTCTCATGGCGCTGTGTGAAAAACAAACCAAGCCTCCAATCTTTCCCTCCTACTGCCTTTGTCTTGCAATAATAATGATTATTACTGTCATAATAAATCTATTTTAGGCAGATTATTTTCACACTTTCTGCCTCAACTTAATTTGAACTACAATACCCAATATCCTATTCAGGTAACATCTCATTGCTTTAGTCAGATTCACTATCTGTGGAACAAGGCATAAATGACTGCTGTGTCCTAGAAAATTGCAGAGCAGAACTTCTCTCGCATCTACCGCTCCACGTGGCTGCTTCTATTGTTGCTCTATTGTGATTTTCTGAATACCTTGATTACGCCAATCTTGCCAGCAGAGGTACCTGCCCTCTGCGTATCCATATGGGACTTTTATTACAGTGCCACGGCACCTTAAGCTCATCTTCTCTTTCTTCTTCTAACATTTTAAATCATACAGTAGGGATGGTTAGAGGAGAATAGAAGTGACATCATCCTGTGAAAGCACTGTATAATTATCTCAACAATCTGGATCATTTAAGGAGGAACAATGTTTTTAATCTCTACAAAATAATAAGTTTCCCCTCATATTAGAGGCCAGTATCCCTACGAATTATGTGCATATTGGGACCATTTCACACAGCATGTCCAATGCCAACAGTCAGGGCCATTGCAATAAGTACTGTCCTTTGTATAGCAAGGTCAACTTATGTAGTACACATTGCTAAGAACCTGTCAAAAGAAACTGCAGTGAATGTTCACTTTTTCAAAGCTTTTCCTAACTTTGAGTGTTTTGGTTGCCGTCCTCGTGGGATTTACGTTGGCCCGCAACAAAGTGGCGTGCAGACAGATAATCTGTGTCACCCTGAGTATTAATTGAATGATATATACACAGAGTGCCTTATTGATATAGAATCATGCATTTAATCTAGCAATCTGGTAATCACACAATGTAAGTGCAGCAACAGCTTAAAGTCAGAATGTAACATGTATTCAATGATGTCTTTTGACATATGCACTTATGATTATTTTTCTTTTCAGGAGCATATTCCAATGTAAGGATGAAGTTGAGTCATACTGTGTAACCACATTACATTTATACAATGAGTTTTGATTATACCACTATACTTTAATCTAGTTAAACTTTTAAACTTTGAGTTAATTGTTATGATCATTTGTTTATTTGCATGTTGATCTATGATATAGACAGGTTCACTGCAAGCTGGTGAAAGGTGATCGCTCATTAGGAGTCATAGCCATTGAGGAATTTTTTACCTGTATTCCAGTTGAAGGTTTTTTTGCCTCAGTTTGCAGATGTGCTAGATCAGGTAATGGGAATGCTGCACTGAAACTGTCTTGATGTGATATGGATTAATGATTTCATGAAATCTTGCAAGGGGGTTGACCAGGTCCTGGCCGGCCATGGAAGGTGGGAATATGTGGTGGCAAAAGTCATATCTATGTATCTGAATTGTAGTCTAATTGTATGCACTCATGTATTCAGTAGTTCAGTATGTACTCATGTATTTTTGCCAACATCTGTGGAAAACATTAATAACAATGTGAGTGAGAATTTTCTGACCTGAACTCATGTCAGCACCACAGGGACAGCAGTTCTGGGAGAGGGGCCAGAGATTGTGAAACAGATTTACTGGAAACGGAGATTGTATTCTGAAGAACTTAGAGCATAATTGTAGTCACAAGGGACGTGAGGTTGTTTGTACTGCTCTATAAAAAGTAGGATTTGGGGATTCATCTGTTATCGTGCACTTGTATTCAATAAAATATACTATAAATTGGCAGTCTCAAGAATTATCTTTAAACTACTACACTAACCTTACCGTACTAAACTTGCCACATACAGATATTGTGGAAATCCTGCCTCAGCAGGTGAACGTGAAAACTATTATCAAATAATTTTTAAGTGGAGGGGGACTTTAAGATTAGGATCGTCACGGTACACGATGTGGTACATACTGTGCCTTAGTTTTGGTGAGTAACACTGAATGTAAACATCTTTGGTTTACAAAGACAACTCCAGAGCCAGCAGTCAAGTTTAAGCTTTCAACTTACAATTCAGCAATCTATGCTTATTACTCCGCCGAGACTCACTCTATTTTCAAGTTTTGCACCAAGTATTCATATGGGTCTCTGTAGCCCTGGCAGTCCATCCATTCATAGTTAGAGTGACTGCTGTGGCTGTGGATAATTCCTGGATGACTGCAGCCAGTGCTCATTTAGCCAGGACAGCCACAATGGACTGACAAATGGACGAGAAGCTCTGGCCCCGTAATGGATGAATCTGAGTGATGCAAATGGTTTAGCATAGTTGATTGTTTCTGTTTCCTGTTACCCAAGTTCAGTTCAATGGGCAGACTGACAGTTTTCATTCGTTCCACTCTTTGTCCAGTGTCACTGTAACTCCCAGGGAAACCATAACACCTGTGACGCCACACGCCTGCTTAGGAAAAGTATATGTAGCATGACTAAATCCTTTCAACCAGAGTCCCATGTATAGAGAAGGGCCTGGGTACATTGTTAGTAATACAGCAGATGCAGTGTCTCTGTCTTGATATTATACATTGTGAATATACTGTATGCACAATTTATCATTTCAGTTATTTCAATGATTGACACATACACAAAAAATATAGCATTATGCATAGAGCAGAAAGATGGGCAGCATTGTATTTCCATTTCTGTCAAACATCTATTGTACCATACACCTCATTCATTAGGCTGCATTGTTTTGGCTTTTCCACTTATATCAACATGCACTGAGCAAACCATTATGTATAACTCATTCTGATTATTTACTGTCTGAGGCCTCACATTGAACAAAATAACAGAAGGCTTAAGAAGCACCACAGGCCGGCAGATCATTTGTAGCTGCTCCTTCTCCTCTAATTGAAAAGCAATGAGAAGCATGGGTAATATACACCCAGGACACAAAGGCACCTCCTGGAATAAGCAGCTCACTTTGCAGTGTTTCATATTAACAAGTTTAAACATAGTTTGCATTCTGTAAGTGAATATGGAGAGACGCAGTGAATATTTTCATAGCAGCAGAGGAGATAAGTAAGAAGGACGATGCTACTACGACAGTCAACCTAAATTAAGATTGAGCGCAGTGTTCGCTCTGTTTGTTGTAGAGGGAGCAAGGTGAATTCATGTGGGAGGTCTCATTCAGTGCTGTGCCAAACAAACGCTTGGGTGTAAAAGCATAAAATAAATAAACACAAGGATCTATGTGAGTGTGGTCACCTTTGAGAGGCTGCGAGTATGACACATTTAGCTTCTTAGTAGCTGTATGCCTTAAATTCTTCTCAAGAAAACATCTGGGAAACTTGTCTAGACAGTTGTTTAGCATGATGGGGCAAAAAGCCAGGCAGTGTGTGCACTGTTATTGTCTTCAATCACACCTACAAACATTACCCTTTGTCCTCTGTGTTATACATTGGCCAGAGCTAAACCAATTATTATAGTCCAACTATGAATTATGCTGCCAGTCAGCAGCTCTCTGCCAGGTGCTACAGGTCAGCCCATCCCAGGGTTAAAAAACAGAGGAGAGTGAATGAAAGAGAGTGTTGAGGCACGATTAACTGCTTATTATGTTAAGGCGCTGTGGAGGAGCTGAGGTGAGGCCAAGAGGTCATCATTTATTTTACACATCTGCCCTGAAATCATTAGCGAGCCCCTAACTCCTCAGGCTGGGAAATAACAAACACAAAATAACGCAAAGCATGAAATGGGGGAAAGAAACTTTCAGCCCAGTGGGATATTATACTGTCCAGCTATCAGAGAATTCATTATGACTCTATAAAACTGAAACCCTGTTTTTGCTCTGCTTCTGGTTACTCATGTAAATTTCCTGTTCTCTAAGTAGTTTCCTATAAATGTTCCTACTAGAGTGAAATGGCCTGTAAATATGTACTTTGAGTGGCGGCCATGATACAAGCTGGTCCAACCTTTAAATATGAGGAAAATGTGATTCATTTGTTCTTTTCATTTTCGCTCCATCCATCGGCACCATCTGTCCAGTGAATCTGTGAATTTGATAATTCCTTATAATGTCCTTCTATATATATATATATATATATATATATATATATATATATATATATATATCATTTGATGTCATTACTATTATTCTGCTGTAGATGTTTAAGGTGTTCAAGGTTGAGCTAATTTTAACTACTTTACATACTGTTGTGTTGAGCCCATAAAGGAGTACAATGTACAAAGTACAATGTTGTATACAAATACTCAAGTAAAGGACAAATACCTCACATTTGTACTTAAGTACAGTGCTAGAGTAAATGTACTTCACCGTCTGTAAACCAGTGGTTGTTGCCTATTAAGATGCATGAGGTTTCTGATTTAATGATGCATAATAATGTGGATATTTTTAGACATAACTGAAACACATTTAGATGATACAAGATTCACCTGGGTAGATTCAATATGATGAGGAGGGATAGCAGCAGGTATGGAGGAAGAGTGGCTTTATATATTCAAAAGCATATTTACTTTCAAAGCAGAGTCGACCATTGTGTTATAAATGTTTATGGAATCAAAAATACCCTGTTTGTAAGATCTGTGCAACAGTACAGATAAAGCAACAAAAGAAAACACAGAAATACTCGTACTGGCAGACTTCAATATTAATAATGATACAAAGAATACAAATAGAATAAAACTGTCAAGGTTTACCGAGACCTGTAATCTAAAACATTTTCAACAAGAAACCATGAGAAAATTGAGACATGTATTGATTTGATTTTTAGCAGTTTACCAATGTAGTGCTCTGACAGATACTCAATTCCTGTGGGTTGGACAGATCACAATATTGTGACAATAACTGTAAACTCCAGACTTCCCAAGAAACCACTGTGCATTGATGTCAAGAGAAGTTTTAAAAATTTCAACCAATGTGAATTTCAGAAGCATTTAGCTCCAGTTCCTTGGGAAGTGGTGTATTTGAGGACAATTTTCATCATGCCACTGAATGTTTTACTCATCTCTTAACAAAAGGTGATGGAGCATCATGCTCCAGTGAGGGAAAGGACTGTTAAACCATGTCCAGCCCCCTGGATAGATGATGAGGTAAGCGAGGCTTTTATGGAAAGAAATAAGGCAAAAGTTCGGCACAACAATAAAAAGCTAAAATTAAATCATAAAAACAAGGCTTCATTTTACAAGAATGCATTTAGTGATTGTAAAAGTGATTCATAGAATACATGGAATATTATACGAGGACCGCTTGGTACATCAGTCTCGGCTCTGCCATCTAATGTTGATGTTGATGGGGACATATTAAAAATGATCTTGCAAACCTTTTTGCTGATTATTTTGTCACTAAACTGAATATGTTGAGAGAAAAGGTTAAACACTCAAAGTCAATGAAAACTGCTGTGATAATATCATGAAGGCTATCACCTGGTTTATGGCTTCTTCAGCATGTATAAGGAGGAGATGGTTAGTTTCTTGGAGGCACTTACTTATGGAAAATCAGTCGCCTATGACTTTGTGGACAATAAACTATTTCAACTGGCTGCTGATCTCTCTGATCTCTAACATTTGCATAATATTTTCCACAAAACAGTATGAAATAGAGTGAAATCTTATCTTGCAGATAGAATGCAGTCCGCATTTATTAATGGGTAATTTTCCTTTTCACATCTGGTAAAGTGTGGTGTACCACAGGGCAGCTGCCTCGGCCCATTCCTCTACTTAATTTATACAAATGACTTTCCACACATACTATCTCAGTCCAACACAACAGTAGCGACTTTAAGTAGTGATGGTTGAAGTGATGGCTACGGCACCCGTATACATTCCAACACATGTCTGTAGTGGAAATCAAAGATTGCTAAGCAACTCTATATATATACATATATATAATAACAGTTACATCACTTCTTCAGGGAACCGGGGTCGCTCTGAAAATTGCTACAAGATGTCTCTTAAAATGGCCTAAGCGCACTTGAGTTTGTATAAATCTGTCTGATACTTTAGCACCATGGAAAGCGCCATGGTTTTATCAGTACACAGCAGAGTGGGCTGGAGAGGGAGGATGGCGGGTTAACAACAGTTTGTGCTGACACATCTATGAATAAACTGGAAAAATCAGTCAAATTAGTGTGTAAGTTTCAACATAGAATCTACGTCATCGCATCACACTGTAGCCGTCCCTTCAACCGTCACTGCTTAAAGTCCCTATTGTTTGCAGATGACACTACTGTGTACACAACTGGATGTTCAGCTGCACAATTAAATGGACATGCAAAATATTAATCACAGGGCCTGCTGCAACAAACTTGCTGAAAGCCAGGAAGACCAAAATTATGGTGCTTAGATCTTGGAAAAAGGGACTTGAACAGATCCAGTTAAAAGTTTATTCTGTGGCGAGGGGTACGTGTTGAACAGGTTTCAGATATTTCACTTTTAGGTATTCATTTAGGGTTCCCCATATCAGTCACTTAACAAAAAAAGAACTAGCACAGCATGTACAATTCAGGTACTGACTCGAGAACAACACACAGGCACAAATTATGTCTTGCCAAAGCCAAAATTAGAGCTTGGTAAAAGAACGTTTTCCTATCAGGCTTGTCAAAGGTGGAACTCACTACCTGACAAAATGGATTAAAAAACGTTTCAAGTCAATGTGAGATGATGGAAAGATGTAGTTACATATATTTCATTGTTTATAAAGTGGATTTCCTGTTGAGTGCAGGATTTTACATGTACTCGGTTTTTATGTTTAAATGGTAATTTGTGTGCTGTACAATGTGTGCAGTTAGTTGTACTTGAACAAATAGTGTTTGTTTGATTTTATTAAAGGGATGTTCTTATGTTTGAGTACTCTTGACAAAAGAACCCAGTTGGGATAAAACTGAGCCTAATATGAAATAAAAAAGGATTATATGGTAATTTATCATTAACTTATACTCCATAGTTATTGTAGATTGCAGAGTTTGAATTGTGATATGGTACAACCAAAAAACTTTGGAGATTTGATCATGCGTAGGTGCAAATAAGGAACAAGCTTTGTGGGCCACGAGGATGTGTTCTATGCATTATAATTTCCTTATGAATTATAATGCATGGGAGGTCCCATGGGATGGATTAATGAAGTGGTTTAAAAGGGATGCTGCCAGTCAGGGTATGTAGTACGTTGGTGGAGAGTGCATATACACACTGTGTTAAGCACATTTGTGCTTCTTATAATATTTCACATTTGAATATTAAGATTTCTGTTTGACAGCTATTTCAGCTCCATCACTCATCTGTGCACTATTTGTTTGACAGCTTTCTTCTGTATAGACTCCTAACTGATAGCATATAATAACTCTACTTTATGTAACGTCTACCATTATTTATTTATTCACTGATTCCTTTATCCATTATACATTTCTTTATCTATAGTAGTTTTTCTTTGATTATCTAATTTTTTATAATTGTTTATCTTATTGTTATTGTCTATACCAATTATTTTAACAATTATACTTTTGCCTGTGAGTCTCATCCTAAGCATTTCATTGCACAGATGCCATGTGTTATACTGCTCAAATGACAAATAACGTTGAACTTGAACTTAGTCACAAAACCCAACTTAAATTCATTAATTATTAATATACATTAACAAATTATTGGTAATGTTCATTTGCCATTGTTCATAAATTTTCAATTGTTTTCATTACAGCATTAGTTCATCTAAAGAAAGGTCTGTCCTCTTTCTCTTAACTTTGGCATCTTAGTAATGATCATAAATGATCCACATCAATTGGAACCAAACTTTTCAGTATAGCTGTTTTCTTGTTCTTTTTAAAATAAATGATCTCACAGTGTGCAACGCTAATAATTACTTTATGTTTTTATAATCATGAGTAAAAAGAGGTGCGATTATGACAATCACTGCCATTTGAAAAGATGGGACTATGATCAGAGAACCTGATTTAATTTGCTTTTATTTCTTCCTTTGTTCTTTAGTCACGTATGGCATCGGTATTAGTGAGTCAACACACACACACACACACACACACACACACACACACACACAGACTCACACACGAGAAGCTCACTATATTTAGATTTGTAGTCACAGCTCCTGAAGATAATTTCTCACTTTCAAACACTGTCCTGTAAACGGGCTCAGGTTTATTTCCCTTTGCAGTGCTTTTTAATATCAGCCGCTGATAGGAAGCAACTTGGACCCAAACTGTTTCCTAGCAACACAATTTCAATGTAATGGTCACCAGCATCATTTTGAGTGATCACTTAACTCCAAAGATCCTTTTCTCCTAATTATAAAGTTACTTTTCTTTTTCCATTACATCACTTTATGAGGCAAACATCATATGACCTATCATCTGACAAGATACTGTAGTGACATCATGGTCCCCTGAATTTGTACTGTACCCTTAATTTCACACCGTCCTTGCCCTGCGTGTACATCTTGGCATGACTGACAAAGTAGTTTTAATTTGATCACCGCAGCGGAACCAGTTTTCACTCAGAGACTTTGGCATTTTACACTTTGTCATTTTCCACGTGTGACTCCTCAGGGAGCATTTGTCAAGACAGCCAATTTATCAGATAATAAAATAATGATAATGGTAATTAGATTAATTCTCCTGATCATGACCCGTGCACTTTGAATGCCGATTACCATGTAAACACAATCTCTGTGTGATTTTCCAGGCTGATAGCTGTGTGCCCAAATCAGAGCACCACACGTGTATCCCAAGGTCTAATGAAATAATAACTTTAGTTGCTCAAGCATAGTCAGGTGTTACTTCTCCTTTTTATACTACTGCACCACTAACAACAACTCTCCTGCCTGCTACGAAACATTAGCCATCAATTATGTTGTAATTAAGAAATATCTAAGCTTTGGCACCTACGACCACATTACAAATTCTCCACAGCTGACTGATTTCAGAGTATTGAAAAGAAAATGCAAATAGGTTTTCAATTTGGGAAGGGGATGCAGGCTAATTGAGTTGACCTTAAAATGGTCTTTTATTTAAAATTAACACCAGGATGTGAAGCAGTGGGTGTTTTTTGTTAAGAGTTACATTTGTTAAATATGCGGCCATACTTCACCACAGCACTGACTTCTGCAATCTAACCATAGCACAAATATTTTTTTTTTCATTTCATGGCAAATAAACCACATGAGTAGACTACAACTGACATAATATTTGTTCCTCTGTCAGTTTTTGTTTGTGTCTTACAGTGCCACCCTAATGACTGGAAAATTTCAACCTGAACAATTTCTGTATGCAAATGCACATTTGTACAACACAGATTTCAAGTAGTGCACGTGTTATAAAAGTTGACAGCAGGTTCTTGAGTGCATATAGCCTGCACTGGCTGCAGGAACGTCACACCTTTAATGCCAGAGAGAGCTCTCCATCTGAGGCAAGCAGGTGAGTACACGCATGGTCTCACACTGAGTTGAACCCCAGTCTAACCGCATTAGCTCAGCCGTTTATGCATCTAATGCCAGCTACAGCTATACATGCAGCAGGCCATGAATCACCGAGAGGACTTTTGGTTGGTATAAATCATTTATATTGTTAAGCTTTCAAGCCGACACAGTCATTTATCCTCAGTTCAAGGAGACACAGGCAGCTTAAGACACTTGTCAATGACGTGTTTGGAGAAAGCTCATAACAGCCTGTCAAGCAGAGATGAGATGTACGCCATGTACCAGGACAGCGTTAAAACCAACACGCTCATGCTTATCTGTGCCATAAAAACACGCAGATGTAATGGATGGAAATTCTTCCAGCACTCTGTCCTCTGCCCTGCAGTTGCCATTGTAAATTATCACCTGTCATATCTGTGACATTTCAACAAAGACACTTGATGTGATGATGCTGGAGATATGAACTTTTAAGGTGGCGGGGGTGTTCTGAGGGAGTTTTGCAACCGCAGACCCCATGCTAGCATCCTATATTTCAGGCGGCGTTATCCATCTATCTTAAGAGGATAGATCAAAACATGAAAACAGTGGCAGTTTGTTGCCTGAACATAGATCAAAGTTGGGATAGGTTCATCTTTAATTCACCATGACTAATCTGCACCAAGCGAGATGTGTTTGTTGAAAACAGCTTTTGGTGTTGTGAGAGCTGTTAACACTACACATAGACACTACGGCTAGCCATATGTCCAGGTGGAAAGTTAAAACACAAGCATATCCACACCAGCCTCACTTGAAAGTCACAAAGTAATTAAATGATTCTTTATCTTTAAACATATGCCAGTGTCAAGAGAAAATAGCCTCAAGTTAGGCGCCCAATAATGAGAAACACCTGTAATTACTTGGAAATGTCAAGTTCTGTGACAAAGCGAGCGAGCATATGTGTAGGAGAAGGCGGAGAGTTACAGCTGGTGTAAAAGCTCATGTCTGGAGGTAAACTGCATGGTGAGTCATTTTGTATTACGGGCTGCCTCTCTAATCGCCTTGTTTTTCTGTTGAAGTTTCTCCTGAGGGAGAGCTGGCCGAGTTCTGAGATGGAAACGACAGTGGGGGAGGACACACTATTCCCGCGTGGGACTGTTCTGTCCCTGTAACGGTAGCAGGGAACCTTTCAGCCCACCAGCTCCACACGTTTCCACAGGATCAAATGCTGCCCACCAAATAGCAGTCAGCTTTCAGAGGAAAACATTCTGCTTTAACAAAGAGACATAACAGAGAACAAAACACGGAGCTCGATGATGAAACATTAAGAAAACAACAGTTAATTGTCCATAGTATCCTGAAAGTTTGGAAAGAGAGAAGTCTCATCATGTCAACTATTACGTTAAGATTAGGGAATTAAAACTCCATGGTTAAGGTTGGGAAAACATGGTTGTCTGGGTTAAAAGAAATCAGAATTGATTGTTGGTACCAGATGGGGAAGACACATGATTTGCTGAGCCTACGATCCCCCCCGAGTGTTAAGAAATAAGAAATGGCCAATATTTTTTTTTCGTTTCAGTCTCATTAGGGATTACAAGCTTTTCAGAGCACACAAACCTCAGACCTCATTTGTTTAAAACCCACATTAAAACATAAAACAAGACTAGGTCAAAATCCAGCATATCACTGGACTGCGTATGGTCAATGTGCGAAATTGAGGACGTAGTTGAAAAATGTGGTGGAAATGCTGTAAACAACTGACATTATCACATTGTATTTGCATTCTGCCTAGTGTCAACAGTTTTCTGCCCTTTATCTGTTTGCTTCTCTCCTTCCTTCTGTGCTCACATATATAGTACTTTAATACAGCCGAGTTTCCAATAAATTTCCTCTTATTCACATGTTTTTCTGTTTCTGTTGTCAGGCAACAGTATAAGTGTGAAGTAGTGACTGAAATGCGTGACATTAAGACTACATGTTAAATTCCAAGCCATTTTAAAGTTGCTGCTCTGTTTCAATAATCAGGTTTTTAAAGCCACAAAGAGAAAGTTAGAAGCGACACAATATCTTTCTTATTTTGTCTCTCTCACAGCGCACAGCCACCTTCTGGGATCAACGCCTTTACTTGAAGCCGGCTTGTATTAGAGGCAGGTCTTTATTTCTAATTCTCTTTGATTTGTGTAATTGATCATACTGGTATTTTATTAGGAAGCTTCATTTTCAGTTGCTACCATTTGCTGTGATAAATTTACTTCCTTACGTTAATACAAACTCAACACTTCCTGTAACTGTTTGAAATTAAAAGCCCTCTAGCGTTTCAGATGGCAGAAACCAGGGCTTTTATTGCTGTGCTGCAGTAAGTGTATTGTCTGGTTTCTGTTGTTTCTGTTGTTTACATGCTATTCAGATCTGCTACTTTCTTTAGCATGACAGAAACCAATAGCTTCTCTCTCTCTCCTTCCCAGGAGAGGATCAAAATTAAGCTTCATACTTAAAACACTGCTTTGACCAACTGTACATATCAATTAGAGAGAACTGGAAAATAAGGCCTGTTACTTTCATAAGCTGAAAGTAGCTGTGAAAGAGCAATGACCAATGGTGGAATTATGATCACTCACTCACTCACTCACTCATTCTCTCAGTCATGGACATTCATGTTTATAGGGTTGACCCTGCTGTGGTCCAGCCAAAAATATGTTAAACACATTAAAACCATAAAACAGTGCTAAAGTGATTTCATAAAACCTGGAGTAATATCCAGCCATCATGATCCAGCCAAAACATTAATGGTTAAAAAAACATCACCGCTCTCACCCACAACATTAACCTGCCAAATGCCATATTTTAAGTGTATATCCGAGTTGGGCTGTATTTTCAGAAAAAATGCTTCCTAATTTTGGATCAGTCAGATCAAACACTGCACTCTGATGTCTCATAAATCCTCTTGTATCTTTTGGCAAATGATTTTGCTGAATGTTTGGGATGTCAAAAGGACATCTCTTATACTGAGAGAGCCATTTGTGCTCTTTATCTGATGAAAGTACATAATGGATTAGTTCAGAATATCCAAGTCCTTCCGATGCTCGGCAAATTGAGCTACACACACTAAGTTGTGAAGGCCAATCTACTCACAGATTGTCTGTCTGCTTTGAAACAAAACACTATAAAGAGTTTGAGATGGTTTTCAAATTTTCACATATGTGCGATTTATTTTAGCAGTGCCTTGATTTGTGTCATCACAGGCTGCCTCAGTTAGGATAAAGCTGTTGTACTTCCCAGTGTTGACTCAGGTCAACTCTTCAGAGGAGCAGCAATTTTACTACAATCACTCGATGGATCATTACATCCTGGCTACTGCACTCTGACCACTTCTGTCTGTTTGTTGAGTGCTGTGGACGTCAATTAACATGTGCAAAATGGTGCAACGCTGCATGACACAGCAAGTGTGTGTTGCACTTAAGGACAGATAACAAAAAGTAACATAAGAATGAAATACCAATTAACTTGTTCTATTTTACCGCCTGTTGTACTGATGCAGAATAATGGCTGTTTAAACATTAACCAACTTGAAGCTACAACACTACTAATTTTGAAAAAAAAAAACATACTGACTGTGAGCAGCATGCTGAGAATAGAGAAAAATCTTCATATCTCAAACCTTTATATGTATCCATGTTTTTTTTCCTTCCTTTGTTTTGCTTCTTTGAGCTATTATTTCCCCTTTAATAGCATGCCATTCATTTGGGTGCCATTTTCTAGTATAAAGTGGAGCCTTGTTAACAAAGGGGGAAGAAAAGCCATTAAAATGGATGGCTTTCTCATCAACAGGAAGCTACCAAGGCACAAAGGCACAAGTTGTTCTCTGAAACCCCCTTAATCATCCAACAAACACAATTATCACCATTGTTTTCCTGTGAGCTGAGCTCAGTCCACATCGTTTGATATCAGAAGTCACGTTTTTGCCAGATTTCATGAATTCATTTAAAGCAGGAGACTGAAGGAGAAATCTAATCAAAAGTGCTTTCACGATGAGGAACAGCTTAGTGTGACCAGTGGTGGAATTGCCTTACATGTTTATTTGCATTTGTCTGTCTGAAATACAGTCTTGTGGTTGTTTTGTTTCTGCCACTTTGCTGTTATGAAAGAAGAGAGAAATAATGACAGGGAAACTTGTGTTGTCTCAGCAGGACATCATGCAGCAAGCTCCCTCTGAGTTGTGTTTGTTCCCAGACCGATATGCTCAGTAGATTCCACTTAGTTCATCTTCATCTAGAAACCTGAATGCTTGCTGAAGACATTGTATCTCTGAGCCAGAGTGGGTGTGGTGTTTTATTACTTTTAATTCTTAGGTGTTTATGAGAGATTATACATCAATGTCAAACAAGAAAATCTTCAGCAGCACATAGCTGGAAGCTGTTGGTAAACAAATGCTTCCATTTTCTTAACATACTTATAAGTGGGGGGGGGGGCTCTGAAGGTGCACAACAGACTTGAAAGCATCACATATTCTACACGTCTGCGATTCTATGAAGCTCTAGCAGTGCTACAGTTTAGTATGATATTGCACAAAGCACAGAAGCTGTGTACATGCAGTGCCAGGATTCATCTAACGACTCCCTCTCATGGGCTGCCAGTTCATGGAGATGTGTGACAGTGTTGACAGAATCTGAATCTATTCAGCGAAGTCCAACCGCTAGCTGTTGAGGACCAAAACAAGACTTGATTAGCGATGCCTCTGCGGGGATCCTGCTCTGTACAGCTGAACAGTTGTACTGGCAGCAAGGTATCAGCAGTTCAGGAAATACACGAAACTTAAGAGAGGGACAGGTATAACAAGCGAACCGCCTCAGCCGCACTCAAGTGCAAGCAACAGTCCTGCAGCTCCTTTGACAGCTATATTAGTGCTAATGACAGGCTGTGCTACTGTGTGGCTCAGCTGCAACTGGGCTACGGGACAGAATAACTGCTGGACAAGTGTGAAAGCATGTCCATTCAGGGTTCACAATGAAGCCCTTTCGTAGGAAAATTATACCGTCAAAATATTTCCAGTTTGGGATAAAACTTGGCTGGAGAGAATAATTAATTGTTTGCTGTCCTGACCTCTCCCAGACTTGCAATTTTTGCTGACATGAACTATTCCTTTTTGTTCATTCAGGTGCAGTGGGAACAGGTCGCGAAACATGACATTGACTAATCATTACCTTTTACTCAGTGGATAGAGCTGGAAGTTATCAAACAGTAGTTTATCATTCATTTGGAGTCATTCACTCCCTTTTATCTCTGTTTTTGGTTTGGTTTGACCAACTCCTGAGGGAAATATCTGTCTCTTCAGCTGCTAAATGGTCCATTGTGTTCACCAGCTAACTTTGCTGTTTTGTATTGAGCATACAGGCTTTTTTTTTAAGTATATTTTTTTGGGCTTTTTTTTTTTTTTTTATGCCTTTATTGGACAGGACAGTAGAGAGACAGGAAATGGGGAGGCAGAGAGGGGGAATGACATGCAGTAAAGGCCGTCCGATGCGGGACTCGAACCGGGGCCAGCTGCAGCGAGGACTGTAGCCTCTACACATGGAGTGCTGCTTAGACCACTACGCCACACGACGCCCCGCATACAGGCTTTTAGAGCCTTTTTTTCTAAAAACAACTGTCTGCTGCAACCACAAACTGTGACATAATGTAATATTGTTTTATATTGACACTTGATACATTGTTGTAACAAAAATATTGACTATAGCTGCTTTAAAGTTATAATGAGATGATAGGTTTTTTTGTGTAATTAAGGGTCAACAATTTTCCAGTAATAGCCATTAATGTATTTATGTTCTGTAATTAGTTGTATATAAAGTACTGCTCATTGTTGGTGGTAGAGTCTGCCATTCCTGTGGAGGATTCACATGAAACGATGCAGTGTTACTGTTTTTGATCTCATGTTTACTGTTCACTCTCTTTACACCATATCAGAGCTGTCTTAAAGTTACTGCTGATGCAAACAACATGAGTTTGTTTGGTGTAAATAGATACACCAGTTGCTGTTCTAATGTATTTCCGGCAATGTAGCTGCTTGTTTGCAACAAGTGTGTGCTGCAGTTTAGTGCAACCACTGGAGTGCTGCCAAATCAACCAGGACTGAAATTTCTAGGCGTATAAATTGTATGACAAGTGGCAAAAGTCCATCTGCTGATGAAGATCACATGTGGTGAGATAATTCTAACACTTATTATTTCCAAGGTCGGAAATGTTTAATCTCAACTCTGAAAGATCTGTCTTTTCAAATTCTTCTATTTAATGTTCACTGTGGGTGCAGCAGCTGGGATGAACATTCGATACTAAAATAAAAAGTGACATTAATACTTTTGGCATCTAGATATCACCTGTAAATGTATTTGATTAAACTCTAAATGTCACCAACCGAGGAAACGGTCTAAAGCCAACTTTGAATGGATATCTGAGACGGAGCCTTTAGTCCCTGTACGGATTCATGAGACACTTTTGTGCTGCTGCTGAAATCATTACGAGATGAATTACAGAATCTGCATCATGTGTAGGCTGCATGCATTACTGTATGATTCACGCGGTTAAATGTGTCATTGCAACACGCAATTACAGGAATTGTCACTCTGTGGCCAGTTTAGGAGAATAAGGTAGTGTAGATCCTTTTTCGTCGGAGGCACAGATTATAGAGCATTCTGAGCTTATGTTCTGGCTCAAAGTATGAACTCCAGAGGAAAGCACAAAAGGAAGCATTTCAGCCTAAAATATGTGAACATGCTGGGAATTTTGAAGCAGCATGTTTCTAAAGTACTCCTGGTTTGTAATGACTGCATCAATTTACATTGCTCTTTATTAATTTAGGTCTACTGCCATGTTGCTAAGGCACCACTAACAAGAGACATTCAGAAAAAAAAGAAAACATTTCTATGGATAAAACAATTTATTCCATAAACGATAGGCTGTGAAATATGGTGCATACCACTTCGGAGCCATCAAAAGGAAGCTTCAGGGAGAAATTGCATGAGGAGGCATTATCAGGCTTGTCAGCAAGGCCTGTCTAAAATAAATACCATTTGCATCTTTCTTCTATTTATCATCTGTTGCATTATGCCTGCTGTCCTCTCTCGTTGCTGATTAAATTTCCATTAGCCATGCTTACTAGTCGTGCTGGGGAGGGCGCTCCTGAAAAATGCTCTTTGAATGCGATTGCTCTGAGAGAGTCAAGGTTGGGTAATGACACGGTGGCATGATAATTTTATTTTATTTTTTGGGGGGGATATACACCGTGTGACAGCGTGTCTTTCTCCAGTGCTTTTCTGGCTCCTGTATTGGAGGCTGGCAGGAGGAGAAAGGAAATGCAAAGAAGGAGACTCCAGGACATTGAAGGGGCGGAATTGAGGGAAAGATGGACGTTTCAATCAAAATGAAAACATCTTTTTGCGTACACCATTCATGTAATAAGATGAGAACCACTGCTTGGGGGTATTCGAGAAAAAATAATCTCCCAGGAAGAGTGTAAGAATTAACATTAAGCCCTGTATTTGCATTGAAAGATGAACTTTTAAATTACCTAAAAAGTCTCAGCTTTAGAAGGTCTAAATTAATAATCAACAACATTTTCATATAAATACTGTAGAAGTGGATTCAATCCATTTTAATTTTATTTATTTATTTTGCCCAAATTTGTCTTGGTGTGCTTTATAATCTGCACAAACACATGACACAGTCTATCCTTAGACCCTCGATATTTGCACAGTTGTTATAAGACAAATAATTCAGCTAATACCCAGACTGAGAACTCAATCCTCTGGTCATGAGGAGATCTGGGTTTTATGTTTTTTTTGGCCCAAAAATGGTTTGTTTGGAATAAAAAGGAGGTCAGTTTTAGCTACAAAAGGCAGCAATTGTGGCAGAAACTCAAAGTTATTATGAACATGAAATCTAAAAGCCACTGGGATGTACAGTGGAAAAACATAAAACTAGGGACCATCTTATAGAAGCTACAGATGACCACAGACAGTAGTTTATGGAGGTGTGAAACTGCAACTTGCTCTAACCAGCTGCAGTTCTCCTTGGTTTCTTTAATGGCTAGCTGGATTGATTAGTGCAGGGAGGGTGGGCGGCCGTGCGCCCCGCTGCCTCATTACTCTCAGTTTGCAGGTGTTCTCGATGCTTCGGTGCCACTGCTGCCTTGGCGTGGAAAAGACAGAGGACAGAGACCAGACCCACCTCGTTCATCTTGCGCGCTTTGATGGAGGTCACGCAGGAAGAGCGCTCTTGCTCAGAATAAGTCGCTGGGAGTGACAGATGGAGCTGCAAGAACGGGAGGGGAATCAGCTCAGCCTCAAAGTGTTTCATTTGTTTTTCATCTCAGGAAGGCGGCTGCAGGCACAGTTTTGATGACAGCACCCACCAGGCCTACTTTATGGTTATGTAAGGCACCCTGACTGTGTGTGTGTTTGAAATTTACTACATCTTGATGAAACTGCAAATGTGTGGTACTGATTGCGTGTTTCTTGGTGGGTTAGAACAACGCAATCTGTCTATGCTTTACTTTGCTTGGTCACAGCAACAGAATAGCTGTGTCAGCCACATAATGAACATGAAAATAATGTTCTCATGTCATTTAATCAAGATGTATTGAATTGTAGGAGCATGCAAAATATACTCATGTACACACAGTCTAGAAAGAGGAGTCTACAAAGAGCAGGGTGGGTGAGGATTTCACTATTTAAGCCAAACACGTCTCCTATAAATTATGCTTATATAATAATTTGTTTCACTAATTATGTTTTGATGGGAAACATAATTGCTGCCTGGATTATGTTCACTACATTTATGTACTGCACACAAAGCATCAGGACTGGAAACAATGGTTAGCAACCTGAGTGTCACGTGTGGTTAGGTTTAAATAACAAAGGCACTTTGGTTAATCGTGCTGGAGTGACCCCTCTTAAGGTTGTGGTCTCTCCGCCGGCAGGGGCTCCACATATAAGTACTAAAAAGATACTAACATATACATATGTGTTGTACCTGCATGTACATACACGCACATATACACACACATACTTGAAAACTGAATAAAATATCAAATGCAACAACCAGGTACAGCCAGTGTGACTGCTGGTTAAATAAATTAAGATAAGGTGATCATTTCTTTTGGTTTTACAACGTCAAATGTCAATCATTCGCAAGATATGTGATGACTGGAGTCGATCTGTTCAAGAACTGTCATTCGTAAGCTACACAGAATACCTGTTTGTGTCTTTCCCTCCATTGCCTGATTGTGGCTAGTTTGTTTTCTAACCAGCAGAGAGTACTAACTTTCTCTCTCAATGACTGATTAAGTTCTTCACATGAACAATTAGTTACCACAAGGAGCATCAGCTGGTACATCTCCTGGTGTAAAAATGGTTTTGATCTCAGCATGCACGCCTTTAGAGTACTCACTGCTGATTTAGGAAAATTACGGGTATGGTCATCAATATACCCACAGCCTCTCCAGCACAATGGTGATGACCCTGTGACAAATATGGATGTCACTTGTCACCGTGGTCCTAAAATATCTTACTTTTCAAGCTGTTTTTGAAGACAGCAAGGGAGCCCTCAGAGCGTTAGGTAATTCAAGAGGGACCACAAAGGAGAAGAGGTTGTAAACATTTTGCAACATGACAGATATGTTCATTCACAAGATTTCCTGATTATGTGATGAAAAAAAAAAAAACCTAATCAGAGCAGCATTATGTTTCAATCAAAACATATTTTCTGTTGCAAATTAGTTGTATGTATGTGTAATTTCTAGGAGACAGGGTTGTTAAAGTACCTATTTGAATGTCATCAGCAGAGATATTTGAAAGAAATGCAAACAACACAGATTTGTTCTCACAAGCTTCATCGTCAAGTGACAAAATCTGGGGGCATATCGTCAGCCAAATGGCCATCTATCCTGTCATAGTCGTCCTAATTGCCGTGTTAGAGCAGAGATCCGGCTGAGATACAGGTCTCATTATTCTCACTTTCATTTCACAAATACTTTGCAAATTCTTTCTTCCTGACTTCTAGTGCTGTCACTTATTGTTCTATCTCTGAGCAGAGGAGTTCTGGATCATAAACTCCATCTCCTCACATTTGCATATTCTCATATTCTGCCTCAGCTGTCTCGTCAGGTGAGAAAGTAGACCATCATAAAATAAAATGTTTCAGGCTATGCCAGTTGCAAGGACACTGCAATTAAGCAATGTGACCAGACCTGTTGTTTAAGTCTCTTGAATTTATGCAGCTTATCGTGCGGTGTATTATCTTGACAATCTCCGTGGGCTTTAATTATTGGAACACTTAAAGTGTGTTGTAGAGTTCATCAGTGCTCTGTAACACTCAACACAGGGCTGCCAAGAAAGAAACGAGTAGGTGGGCGGGGGGCAATTAGAGTGTAGAGCAGTTTCCACTCAACTCTTGTCCCATAGGAATTCTGTCCTCACATTTTGGTTCCAGTCAATAATTCAGCCACTGGATTTAACCATTTGTCATCATATCAAACTCCCCATTGCCAGTGTGACTGGCTTTTAGAAGGGCTGGGGAAAAAAAGGCTGTGAGGGTGGAAGAGTGCATCTGGGTCAGCACATAACTAAGGAAATGATAGAACTTCATTGTGAGAATTTTGATGGGCAATTGAGCTGTTAGTTAAAGTGAGCTTTTCCAATAAATCACGATAATAAACATGATTTTTTTCTGATCTGAATCCTCTATAAGTAACAATAAGAAACCCTACACATCACTGTTACAAAGATGATTAATATTACAATTTTTGATCTGGGAATGTTGTGGTTTGGCATAAAGACTGCTTGGTTAAAGTTAAAGAAAGATTGTGGTTTGGACTAAAACATATAAGTTCATTCCTGACTTTGGAAATAGCAGTTTTCAAACCTGGGACAAATATTATGATTAGCTAACAAGATTGTTTCCACCAACTTGCACAGATGTTCAGTCTTTGATAGTCAGGAAGGAGACTCAACCTCATGACTGAGTAAATACACTAGATAGATACTAGTATTAGAATTTCCAGACAACCCTGGAAATTGTGTGAGGACACCAATTTTAGTATGTTCTTGTAACAAAACAAACAAAGATGAAAAACAGCAAGATTGCACTGTTTATATGTAGTGCAGGTTTTTGCTGAAAAAACCAAAAAGGGGGGTGGGTGGGGGGGGGTGTCACTGGGGGAGACTGTATGGCCTACAGAGAGAATCGGGTGCGAGTGAACTTTGTAAAATGAAGCTAACTTTGGGTTAGATAAAGCTGTTTATTTACCGGTGTGTCTCCTTCAGGCAACAGACAAGAAACGCAATCAGTTGCTGATGTTAGTCACAAATACTGTATCAAACATGTTTAATAAATTTTTTATGAGAACGAGTATCAGCAACCGGGTCTGAAGACTTAAGATTGGTATCTTTACATATCACACACTAGTATTTGATTTTATCTGTCAACACCAACTGTCACACCCCAAATCATATTTATAATCTGATCAACAGCTGAAATGTGTGTCCCCGTATTTAGTAGACAACACAGTCTCAGTTAAGTCAGTTTTAGCTAAAAAAGACTACACTATTGACGATTTTCTAATCTTGAATTCTTGAACTCACAGTATTGCCTCAATAATAAAAAATAAAGCAGCTACAGACAGTAATCCAACAAGGCATACAATACAAAAAAGCCATGAGTGAATATTAAGGATACATCTTATTAAATAAGAAAATAACTGGATTAAAAAGTACTGCGAATACTGTATGCTGTGTCTTGGACTTTTTCTGATCTCTTTCTTGAGTCTGCTCTTCACTTATCTGTGTTCAGTCTTAAACTAAGGTGGCTTTGACAGGGCTATTTGTGTGCACTAGGGCTATGTATTGTACAGGATATGGCTTTTCATTCATTTTACAAATTTTGTTTGGATTTCAAGCAACATGTAAATAAAAAAAGTTGCGGTCCCAAAAGCGTCTTTAAAAAGGATTATATGATTTCAAAATGTGCGAAGATATCCTGTCGAAGTAACTGTTAAATCACTGTTGGGCTAACTGTTAGCTTATGTATTTCACTCTTTAAATCTTGTGGATTTCCAATGGGCTTAATGTGAATGTTAATCTTTCATTTGAATCCAGCTTCCCTGTTACTAATTCATTTTTAGCCATGGTAACAACATGGCTCTGTTAGGATGGCCAGTTTGGTCCAGACTGAAAACCTCAACAACTATTTTATTGACTGTCATGTATTTTGTATGCATTACATATACATTTGTTGCCCAGAGGTTGAATCCTATTGGCTTTGGTAATGCCCAGACTTTTCCTCTAGCGCCACCAGGAGGCTGACATCTATGCTCGCAAGATTGTTGTGAAATTTAGTCCAGATATCATATTCCCCTCAGGATGACTTATAATAACATTGGTGATTCCTTAGCTTTTCTTAACTTCAGTTTGTCCAATACTTTGTTTTATGACGAATTACATGGAACACTAATGACATTATATTCTCTAGAATTCAAATGTTCAGTTCATTTTTCAGTAACCATGAGCACAGAAGTATATTTCATTCATATTTACCAACATCGTAAATGAGCAAAACCAGCAAAACGACGGTGGCTCCTTACCTTTGGCGAGGTCATGAAGTCCTATTGTCTGTCCATTCCTCAATAATTTATATTCCTTTAGTCCATAAGGGTCCATAGATAAAAAAAAAATTATAATAATAACATGGTCATGAGAAGTCCATTGTCCATCAAGCAAATTTATTCGCGTCACTTCTCTCCACATTTCAAACATTTTCTCTCCTTCCAACTGCCTGACAGCGGGTATGCTTGTTTGCCTCAGTTTACTGGCTACAAAATGGAGGTCTCCTGCAAAGATCCATTCAGATTTTCGAAAGTAGGCTTGGGTGAAGACAGTGAGCGTACCCAAGCAAAAAACCAATGATGCAATTTTTTTCATTCGAGGAAAGCGCTGCTAGTGGTTGCTGCTTTTGTCAATCATTCTAGCTTGAAGACAGGTGTCTGCCCGGTTGAATGAGACCAAACCACCTTTCACGGCCAATGCTAATTGGCCGTTAAAAGTGTGAAATTACCCACCTCACAGCTGTGAGGGTGCAGGAGGAAATGTATGAGGAAAAAAAAGGATCAACTGTTTTGAATGATGTAAATAGGTTTTTTTAGACATCAAAATTATCCAATATATTTTCTACTGTTTCAGATTAAGGAGTTAAAGAAAAAGGTTAAAGCACACTTTTCAAGTTCTCCATTTAAAGAGGTTCAAGGGTGCCAGTGAACAAATAAATAAGTCTATAGCTCCCATGTGATTAGGCCCAAAGGCCTGCAATGTTTCTGACAAAATGTAAAAGGGATATGATGATTTTTAGTTCTCATCCCTAAGTATATTTTATGTACTGTTATTTTTTATTTTCTTTTTTTTTCTTTAATTACCTTTTTTTTAGGCAAGGACAAAAAATACCAGGTATGAACTGGTGTAGTTTAGATTGGGTTTTAGTCTCATGCTAAACGCTAAACTTTCAGAAACTAAAAAATGTTACCTTTTAAATGATGTCTCATAAATGTTCTTCTATTTAGACATGAAACGGTATGGAAATCTAGTATCATGATTATAGTGACCAAAATGATCAAAGTTATCAGTATTATCCCGGTATTGGTAAAATGCGCTGAAAATTTTATTTTGTTTAAAATTAATAAAACGCAACCTGAAATCATCTGACCGAGTGAATGTTTGCATTAAACATTAAAATAATATCATGCCCAACACATCTATCAGCATCAGCAAACTCTGTGAACAAGGGAGTAGCTTTTTTTTTCTCCTGCTGTGACGTCTTTCAGGGCACAGACACTGGAGACACATCTGCCACCTGTCCAGCACAGTGCTGTTAAACCAGAAACACTGCGGCTACACTTCACGGGGATTACAGTGAGCTGAAGCCCTTTTTAAAAACAACCTATCACCGATCGAAGCGTCTCTCACGGAGGCTCAACGGCAGCAGCTCACTCTTTATCTCCTGCGTCTGCCTGCGCGTCATGTGACATCGCTCGGAACAGAAAGGCAACCTCGTCTGGCAGTATAAAAGGAGTCAATCGCCATTTTAGCGGGGTTAGTTGCGTTTAAAAAAACGTGCTTACACCCACTACTTAGGTGTGGGTGTAAAAAATGTATAAGAAGCTGAAAAATCTCCACAGCAGTGCTATCACTGCCTTCCGCCATGTTTTGATTGACACATTGATTGTCACATTAACAAACCCACGTTGTGTTGCCGCGCATGCGTCTGGGAGGGGTTGCTGGTTGATGCCTTACAGAACCTAAAATGAGTCAAATTAACTACAGTAATTAACCACAGTAATCGACCACGGTTATAGTGATCATTAGAATTTAATAAAATAAAATAAATAAATAAATAAATGTATAAATTATCAATTCAATACTAACCACCTGGCATTTCTAACTTTATATAGCGTGAAACCAGTTAATGTTTCATCTCTACTTCCTATAAGCTTTTTCATTTGAGTATGACAAAATATATGCTAATTCCATTAAAAACAGTTTCTTTGCACTAACTATTAACACCATATCTTTCTCTGACTTGTAATTTCTTTAACCAAATTTTGTCCAACACTCTCACAGTTTCACAGTTGCTTCCAGTAAACACTTTAAAAGCAGGTACCAGTCTTCAAACTACAAACTCTACCGACCTTGAAAGCCCTAGAAAAAGCTAATCAGTTGACCCTAAGTTGGGATTTTTTGTCAAACTTCTTGGTAAAGGTGCTATATATATATATACAGTATATACATATATACACATATACATACATATATATATTAGTTTCAAACATTAAAAAAATTAAACAGAAACTATCAACAGAATGTGAAATATCAGTTTTGATGTTATGTTAAAGATGTCTCTGTATTGTCTTGCAGAGATATGGTGGGTTCCAAGTATGGTCTCAGACTTCGGGACCTTACTGTATCTACTGAAGCTAGCATGCTAACCAGATAGCCCTGGCTTGTCCCATCTTGTAATACCACTCTGTACCTCAAGAGGTGATAGGGAGTCACTGTAGTGTCCAGTCTGTTCTCAGTCCAACATGAGAGGATGAAAAAGTGGCTTTGCTCAGAGGGACAGAAACCACATTTGGTGCCAAAGAAAAGAAGTGATAGAAATAGAAGCAAAACAAGAGTGTTTTTGCTTTCCACTACTTTGATGTTGAAGTTGGCTTTATAGTGATAGTAAATACTTACAGCACCTTTAAGATTAGGAAAGCATTATGGTGATGGATAAAAGAAAACAATGTTGACTGTTGGTAAGAAACAAGAAGCTAAGTGGTCTCCTGGTTTTGTGGAGCTAAAACCAGGAGTAAAGGTAAACATAGCTTGTTTTAGACTTTGGAACAAACAACGATACATGTCCTTTTTGGTGAGGACAGTCTCTGAAAGTAATGGAGTAACTTTTGTGTTACTGTTTATCACAGCTCGTGTTTGTACATGTTTTGTAATTACTATCAAACGTCAGGGACCTATACAAACAACAGAGCTATGACTAAAAACAAATTAAATTTTCGGCTGACATCAAACCCTATGTTAAAACTTAAAAATCAAATGTGTGTGTGTGTGTGTGTGTGTGTTCTCTGCTGTTAGTTATGAGCCACTCTCAGGAAATCACAATGTATCTGCTCATTAGATGGATGACTTGGGTATTTTTAGTCTGTAACATGTTGTTATGAATAAATTATTCTATTCCAGTGTGGCTGTAAAGTGAGTATGTTCAGTCAAAGCCTTCCTCCTTGAACACATATAAAAGCATGACAATGTTCAGAGTAGAGTGTCACTGTTGTAAAGGTCACATCAGTTCAACACAAAGACAATCTATAATTCCATCATCAATTGCCATTTATTAGTATCAAACCACTGCTACAAAATTACATCAAACATGATGAAAATGGACTTGCATACGTGCTATACACAATGTAAGCTTTAAAGTAATTAAAGTACATGGATTTTCTTACTTCTGGACAAATATCAATATATATTTATATATATTATATATAGATATATCAATGCCACTTAAAGCCATATATATCATTCCAGTGATCTAGAGCCTATAAATGTACAACTATATCCCTGGTGGCTAAAGGACCCTCATACACATTTAAGTAAACATTTCATTTCCAGACTTCTCATCGCATTATTTTTCAGCATGAAGATTAAATAAAAACAAACCAGATAAAAAAAAGAAGAGAAATAAAAGCTCATACAGAAAACTTTTAATATGTTCCTTTCAACCATTTTTTATGTCCACTCCTATTTTTTTGTAAAAGGAAAACAAAATGGCATGAGTAAATATTTTCAATTTACAGGAACAAACAGAAGAAATGCTGAACCTCATACACTGAACTCTACTAGAGGTCACTCCATTTAAACAAATACAACACTGAAGACACATACTGTATGATGAACTGGTGCTACAAAGAACTGATTTGCTGTGTCATTCAGTGTTTATAAAACAATGTGTAATCTTCCTTTTGAGGCATGAAAACAAAGGAAACAGGATTACAATTACCGTCAGTAAAATAATGACATTTTCTCTATGGTAACATGTTCAGTTCTTCATGAAAAACTGACAATTGCCCTCGAGCTTCATGTGAAAACTCGTCGCAGTGTGTGATTCAGTCATTGGCGTCATGGAGAGACCTGGCTTAGATAGCTTGCTTTAAAACCCAGGCATTATCTCAAGCTCTGCATCATTGGCTGGCAACTTATTTTCCAGTTCAGTGGAAATAATGAGGGACTGGTTGACAAATACTTGATGCAACCTCTTTTTAAAATAGCACATCCCCCCCTACATTGGCAGCTGCCACACTATCACAGCTAAAAGAAAATGGAGAGTCACACCAGTCAAAAATTACTCACAGTTTTTGTATTAATTGAACTGTTTGAGAGAAAAGGAAGAGACCTGTTT
The DNA here is from genome assembly GCF_021018895.1 of Seriola aureovittata. NCBI lineage: Eukaryota > Metazoa > Chordata > Actinopteri > Carangiformes > Carangidae > Seriola > Seriola aureovittata. Next base: position 14,367,060 of record NC_079369.1, on the reverse strand, counting down.
AAAAAAAAACAGTACTTTTTTTTTTCTTTTTCCATTTAGAACTGAATCAAACTTGCCAATAGACTGGTTACAGGGGGAGAAATTCAACTTCTTTTTCCCTTTCTTTGACAGGAGGGATAGCTTTTGCCTGCTGTGCAACAAACATATCTACCAGGCTGAATGCTAGCACTCAAGAAACAGAGGTTTTTTTGATTCTGACAACTCAGTATGCTGCTCAGGGGAGTGGGATGGCAACTGCAGGAGCCAGGCAGCAGCTCCAGCGTGTAGTATGACACAATCTCCCAGTTAAAACTGACAAAGGCACAGGAAGGGTTTCATTAACCACAGGGTCAGAAGGAATCCCTCTCTCATAGCTCCTCCAGCCTCCTCTGTGTTCATGCTAGCCACAGACGCCTTCGTAAAGAGCCAAACAGCACTTTGACGCCATGCTAGTAATTTCCATAAACTACAGTATATGATGCCTTAATTTTGCTGCAGGATAACACTGTTCTACATCTAATAATTTGCTGAACAAAAACTGCAGATATCCAGATTTTAGTGGTGGAAGGACAATACAATGTCAAGCATTATGTGCTGAAATATATCCTGGTTGATCATTTGTATTAGTTGCAATACAAAACAACTCATTCCAGTGTTTGCCACAACACATTCATGTTTGTCTTTTAAAACTGTTAATGCCACTTGCAATATATTGCCTCACCTCCTCACATTGGTTCTTATTGGCAACACAGTATGTGCTCCGCAGTAACATGCTGTCACAAATGTCTCTTGAATTTGCTATGATGTTTCCTACACTGACATCCAGAGTCACACATCATCCACAAAGTAATTCTTGCTGTTTTTTTAAACTCTGGTGTTTTTTTTTTATTATTTCTTTCTCCTGCAGGAAAATTGTTGATAGAGTCGGGTACAGTATGTCAATCACAGAAAAATATGAATAAATGTGCCTTTCAGATACGTCCCTGTCCATTCTAAAGAAGTGACAACAAGCAACAAGTATAGTTTGACTTGATAATATCCAGGATGAAGATGATTTGAACGCTGCTTCTGTTTCCCTGGAGGATAACTCCACATGAATACATTAAAACCTAACTATTCATTTATCATAATCATTTTATTCTTAATATCGTCACTATGTCTGATTCAATTTTTCAAACAAGTACAGATACATGTAATTATGTGATATCTGTGACCTATGTGGAGTTGTGTTATTTGCTTCTGCGCTGAGATATTGAATCTTTTGTTGTTATAAATAGCCAAAGTAATGAAAACTCTTATGCGAGCAAAAGACTGCATACAAGAGCTTTGTCTTGGGTTGTGGAAATAATGCTCAAAATAAGGGTTAGTCATGATTGATTGAATACTTTAAAGGCACATTCAGTACAGTACGTGACCTCCTCCGAGACTTTAAGTTTAAACAGCTGTTGTTTCATAACAACAAATCCAAATTTGTAATAAATGTATTTGAACAGAAGAGTATGATTCTGATACATCAGGGTGAGAGTAGGAGGATGGTTTGAAATGGGCAATTTAAAAATTTAGGGTTGGGATTGTGGAGCCTCAATAATACGCACTAGCATGAATATTTAAAATCCTCTTATCTTAAATTTAAAAGTGGAGAGATTTCTTTTTCCTCCACTATCGGCCGGGAGTGTGAGGTGAGGCAGTGATCTCTGCAGGTGGGTGGCGTGGCCCCTTTTCAGCTTGTACATCAACATGACTTTTTCAGCTGAGCTTTTATGAGGTAGGTCACACACAGCCGTGGATGTTTTAGTCAAGAGTGTATTCAGGTCAAAGGATACTCAAAAGCCCTGCGCTGCTGGGAAAAAAGCATAATCTACCCCAGGTGCATTACAGGATGCATGAGCAGTGGTTTATGTTTGTAAATATCTCCAGATCATATACTGAGCAACACAGTTCTGTCTGCAATGATGATGCAGTGCAAACAGTGATTAATCCTATGTACTGTGGCATCTGGCCATCTGCGCTCTGGAGGATTTATAGTGTTTGAGGGCAGAGGGGAGGGGATCAAATATGCATGATATGGCACAATTAAGATGACTCAATAACTCAAGCTACACTGTACAAACAGACTGATATGTCCCTCATGTCCTGGAGAAGTCCCCTCAGTGTTTGTACGAAAAATGGTCGAACAAACCCAGATGATTATGATTACTCTAAACAAAAGACAATGTTTTGGAAATTAATGAACAAAATAGGGACAACAGGGTCAACTACACCCCTTTTGTTTCACCAGGTTTTAACTGTATGTTCTTGAGAAATATTTTAGCTTTTAAGAACATGATAATTCTTTTTTTTTTTTTTTACTGTAGCTTACATTCAGCAAACTAATCTTGTTATTCTCTTTCATTTCTTCATTTTACTATTTTGACACCAGCACCAATACAAAAAAAGTGAAATCATATTTAGACGTGAATGCTATGTAGTTGTCTGCTTCTGGTAATAATGACAAACATCATGTCATCAAGTTACATCTGATAATTCAAGCTAAAGATATAAGATATCATCTAAATTGATCATTCCTTAATGTTTCCAATTGTAACTTTTGCTTACATTAGCTGTGGCAACGTTACAGAGTAAGAAAACAAGCTGCTTTCAAGAATCCTGAATTAAGTGATTAAAGTTAAATTAGTAGTGTGTGATGTATAACTGAGGGATTCCTAATTTTACTTAGTGTTTGCCAGGATTAGTTCATAGTAAATAAAGGATATATTGTATGTCCGATATTGTAACATTAGCTAATTTTACAATTACAACAATGTTGCTGTTGTAGCTATTGATGCTGTTGTAGCGTTTGCTAATGTTACCAAGTAAGCAAACAAGCTACTTTCAATGATCCTTATTTATGTGATTAAAATAATAATGTGTGATTTATAACTGATGGATTCAAACTTTAAAAAAAATATATGCTCAGGCCTGAACGTCCAAAGATCCTGATTAAGATGAGGAAAATATTAATGTGTGATGTATAACTGAGAAATTCTGACTTTTGTTTACTATATGCTAGCTTTAGTTCATATTAAATAGAGGATAGAATATATAGAAGACACCAGATAACATCTAAATTGGTCCTAAATTGATTTAATTGTAACATTTGCTAATGTTACAGCTTGCACAGACTGACAGACCAAGTTGCAGTCCAGTCCTGAATTTTCAATGATCCTGATTTATAAATATTAATGTGTCATGTCCATGAAAGTGTAACTTAGGGATTCTAACTATCATTTAAGATCTGCTAGGTTCAGCTGTACAGGGTTGAACTTGACATGTGTTTTCAGCTAACAAGATTGTTTATTGACCAACAGACTCACTACTCAATTGGTCGTTTTGAACAGTAAAAGGACGATAACACTTGTTAAGTTTTTCAAAATTGAAATAGTGCAGAATGATATTTTTCCTCTCCAACAAACCACTTTTGGCCAAGCGTACATGAAGATTATGAAGATTATGAAGTCTAAAAACAAGAAGCCTGTAAACAGTTTTTGGGAAACTTTATGTTTTAAAGAGGAGACTTGCAATGGCGCACTCTGGCTCAAATAATAATAGTGATAATGACAAACCCCTAGGAGTGCTCATTAATTCAGATATGGGTTTATATTGTAACATGAAGACTTTTATTGCAAATAATAGTGATTTGATAAAAGGGACTTGTTAATACCATTATTCAAAATAATCAACATCCAGTACATTTCATATGGAATACTAGCATGGTCTTAACTGCTTAGATAAGCAACCAACATAACTCCAGACTGTCACCAATGTGCCACAATAATTATCATGACTCTGAATAGCAGTTTTAGTTTATCAGCAAAGTTGATTCAAATAAATCACAAACAAACATGGCCTGGTGATCTGTAGGAGGTATGTATTTTCAGACCAGGTTTAAGAACCAAAAGGTTTTTTTGGAAGAAAACTGGTTCCATTAATAAAGAGTATGAACACCTGTAAAATGGCCACCTCAAAAACACAGGTTAACTTTGACATGCAGCACAACCATACTCTCTGCACATCGTCAAACACGCAAGTGTGTGAAAACTATGACTACACACTGGCTCTAAAGATCAAAAGGTATCCTATTTTCTCCAAATATACACACATTGATTCTGTTCTATAATACTGTTATATTGGTTCACACCCTCTCTGTTTCAAAAAGTAGGTAATTTGATTGCAAACATTGTTCTTTTTAATGTACTTGTCTGACAAAAAATCAACAACAGTCATGGCATCTAAATGAACCTGACAACATTATAAACTATGCCATACTGAGCCTCATTCAAATAAATGTCACATATTCAGTTTTACATGTTTCAAATGTATCTTTTATACATTGTTTTCATAAAGGAAGAGAATAAATATATTTCTGACCAATTTTCATTATACTTTAACATTTAAACAAGATCATATGGTGCAGTATTTTCATAATTTGTAAAACAAGCTGATAACAATTTCAGTACAAACAATAAAAGAAAAAAAAAAAAAAAGTTTACCAGACCTTAAAACAAATCACCACAAAACGTAAAAGTAATAACAGTGTTTGTGCTTTAAGTCTTTTAACTGCGATGGCTATTTCTCTATAGGTTTGCAGTTACAAGTTCATGTGAAAATACTGTGTGAACTTGGGTACTGTCAGTCCCTTGAATGGGGGGCAAAATATAACATAATCCAAATCCAAACAAGACTTGCAAACATGTTAACCTGTACGACAAATACTGCATTTGTATCAGATGCAACTGGCTTATTTGAAAATACCTGCGAGAGCCATAGGTTGACACATTAATATTTACTGAATATAGTTCCTAATTTGCATGTGTCAAACGAATGAATTGTATATTATTGAGAACATCTGGAAGTGTCCTTGTAAAGGAGGTTAATTTAATGTCTATGGTACTGTTAAGGCATTATAGTACAGTGTCTCTGTTTCCATCATGGATTGAAGATACTTGAGGATGAATATGCCAATGCTGAAAGTCTTGTCAAAAAGTAAACCCTGACAATAATACTGATTTTGATCCTTGATATGATTAATTTGAGTGAACAAAAAGCCACAGTTTCTCCTATTAAACGACCTCATGGTTTAATTTATTCTACACTCCTGTGGACGTTCACTGGCTCTGTGGACACTGATCATCTGTTTGTGTTAAACTCGCTCATCGTGGAGGAGCTGTTAGCACCTTAGGCCATGTTTGTAGTGATAAGCATGTTCATAGTTTTTATTTTGTTGCTCATAATTAACACGGGAAGATTAGACTCAAAGTTTCATTACTGTTGTTTTGTTTTGATCATGTGCTTAATGATATATATTGGTGTATTTACCACAAATTTTAAGTAATGTGGGCTCTGGCTCTCTGGATTTCAATTATTAGTTAATTGGTACAATGAAGTAGATATATTAACTGTAAAACAGACTGCGTTATATTGAAGTGTTGAATAATCTGTAAAGAAAGAGAGAGGAATAAAATACAGTGCTGCAAAGTGCTGCTTTCCCAGAATCCATTAACTAAGTATCGTGCCAGCAATTGAAGCCAAAAACTTCAAGCGACCTACAGTGTGCAGCTGTGGGTTTTCAGCCAGGAGATGATCAGTAGGTACACAGCAAATTCAGAGACAAAATGCTCTGTTTAAACGCCTACTGGAGGTGGTATGTTTCAAAGAGCTGCATCTTTAAGAGAAAAGCTTAAAACAATTCAACTTGGGCTCTTCTTTTTCTTCTTAGTTTGTTCTGACATTCACGTATGTGGACTCACCAAAACAAAAGTATGGAGAATATACTGTAATATTTATATTTTCAAAAAAATGTAAACATAGGGCAGCGATGTTCCTCCCTTCATACTGTACAAAGTCGTGAACTGTGTTAATGTTCTTGGTCGAATGAGAAAAGCTGGTCCCACTTTAAAACAAAAGCCTACACTATATTAAAATATAAAGATACAATACAGTATACTTTGCTACTTTGACGGCTGCCTGATCAAAGCTGTTAGGCAGGCATAGTAACTGAAGGACCCATTTCAGAATACACAAAGCACACCTTCAACACTGTTCATCCATCTATTGAGTAATCATGACAATACAGGTCCTGAAAAAGCCCTGCCTTTTTTGTTATTTTGTTTTTTTTTCCTGTTTTTTTCTGTATTTTTCAAGCACACTCCATAATCAAAATTTGTATTGTTAGGAATCTAAATGTCTTTCCTTTGTTCAACAACCCATAATACATTCAATACAACATTGGTATGGTAATTCTGCGTACTGAGAGACTTGGCACAATTGCTTCTTTTTAGCCATGTACAAAAAACGGATGGAAATGTCAATTTTGCGCCATCGCCTCCCAGAGAAAGAGGCATGAAAGTATCTCATTTAGGAGGTTTGGGGGGGCTTTTGATATGATTGGAAGTGGAGTGGGGGTAGGGGTGAGCACTGATTCACAAGGTGGTCAATCAATCAGAAAACAAAAGATAAACAAAAAAACAAAAAAACTAAATAGAGAGGAAATAATAATAATAAAAAAACATCATAGTATTTACATGACAGAAATTTCACCAAAAAGTAAAGAAAGAAATTTCCCCACACAGTAACGCTGATTATTTTCCCCACTCGGCTTTTCAACAAACTGTACCAGATTGGAATCCAGCCATCAGCAATGTCAAAAGGGATTCATAAATGCTCTCGACAGTCATTGTGTCTGGGCTGGCCTCTGCTAGTACACGCTGATGAAGGAGGAGAGAACCAGGACCAGGTATCGGCAGGCCAGCGGGACGTGTGCGCCTCCTGTGCTCCCATAGGGTGCAGTGTTGGGTGCTGTGGGCAGGAAACAAGAGAGGCTCTGATTAGTTGTGATTGTACTTTCACTCTGCCACACCCACCATGCACAAACCCACACTCAGCTTGGCATGGTGCATCAAAATTAAACTGTAAAAACTGCAATTAGTGTACAACTGTCGCTGATTTGAGCTGGTTTCTTGGCTGCACGCTTTTGTAAGCGACACTTTGCATGGTCGGTGCTACTGTATATTGTGAACAGTGGTGGAAGAAGTACTCAGATCCTCTGGTTAATTAAAGTACCATCTCCACAATCTTAAAATACCTCCATTAATAATAAAAATTCTGCATTTAAAATCGTAAAAGTACAGAAATATTTTCAGTTAAATGTACTGAAAATATCAAAAGTAAATGTACTCATTCTCCAGAAAAGTGGCCCTTGTTAATACTGACGCATCAGTACATGCGTATAAATTTTCTGCTTTAGCCAGTGGAGCTAGTTTTAACTACTTTAAATACAGTTAGGTTCTTTGGTCTAGTGGTTCCCAGCCTTGGGGTTAGCCCCCCTCCTGTGGGTCACAAGATAAATCTGATGAGTTGTGAGACGATTAAAGGAAACATTTTGGAAAATATGCTTATTCGCTTTCTTGCCAAGAGTTAGATGAGAAGACCGATACCAGGGCAGTGCATAAGACTAAAGCGGAAAATAGTTGTTTTTACACTTAGAGATTAAGATTTACCGATTAAACAATGGAGATATAATGTGTTTATTTGCGAGCTTTAAAGGTGCTGATAGGCGGATTTTTCTTTAACCTCTGGCCAGAGCCAGGTTAACTGTTTTCCCGTTTCCAGTCTTTAAAATAGAAGGCTGCTGGTGGTAGATTCATACAGCAAATAGACATGTGAGTGGTATCAATCATTCTCATCTAACATTTTGGCAACAAAATCGAATAAGCACATTTTGCAAAATAAACTTTTCCTTTAATTGGGTCTCCTACACAAACCTCTCTTTATTTTTTTGTAATTTTTTTGGTAAAATATTACCTCTGGGGCCTCAAACAGTAATTGAAATGAAAGAGGAATTGTGTTTGGTGGAACTGCTAACAACTCATAGACATCTGAAGCGTGATGAAGGGCCACAACCAGACACTGCCTTATTGAAACAGGTCACAAGTTAAATTGGCTTAATCTCAACAATGTATCTGTTCTTTCATGTTAAGTCCACTAACACAGGTGTTGTCAATTATGCTCCATCATCAGACCTCTTCTCTGAACTGGTTGGAGGTGTGTACAATCTAGGCTGGATGGACAGCTCTCTCACTCTCCTGGTGGTTTTGTTGCACATGTTAATGTTAGGGTGAGACAATTTACCCTATTATTATACCTGACTCCAGGTCTAATCAGCATGAGTAACTGAAAACACCTGTGTGAGTGTGCAGTGCCTTTAATCTGAAGGACCTCAGACAGTAGTGGAGTAGAAGTACTCAACTAAAGTAAAGGCACATCAATCTGCACATAATTGAATGCACTTTTTTTAAACTTTAAACTTTTTTTACCACTGATTCTGAAATATTCGAAACTACTTTTCTCCTCTCTCCTTCTTTTGTAGTTGGGTGTCAAAACACTTATCCCCCCTTCCTCTCCTCCATATTAGTGGTACAAAAAAAGCCATCAGTGGAGAGAGGAGAATAGATGAGGGCTACACGAGGTCTTTTCTTCACATTCCTACTGAAGGCAGCTTTGTTTTGTGCTGTTTGTGTTTCTCTGAGCAGCAGACAGCCACAGTAATATGAACAGGGCTCTCTGGAGAGCTGCGTCAGGCGGGCAGAGAGGGAGAGGGCAGCCTTTCATTTGGAGGGGCTACTGTGCCTCCTCAAAACAGACACACTCTTTTAGCTTGTAGCTCAATAAAGCACACCTCACAGGTTACAAAACATGCTCTCCATCAGCACACACACTCACACTCACACTCACACACACACAAACACACACATAGCTGCATGTACAGGTCACATGCATGCCTGCACATATACACACACACACACACACATACATACACACACATAGCACTGCAAGGCAGCGCAAACAGGCTCTGCTCTACCAGGGGAAATCATGTGGTGCACAGCCCATATCAGCAGGGTGCCTCTATTTACACGGCCATGTAATTAGTTCACAATGTAGCTCCTCTGATGTGGACCTCACGTTGCACAAACACACTGAGTAAAGCAACAGCACAACCACACACACATACTGTACTCACACAGACGCAATCACAAACATTAAAGTGCTTTCCGCTATGTATTTTTAGGGTTACAAACGGCTCGTTGGTGCACATTTAGAGGAAGAGGATCCCACTGTGCTGTTGTCACTGTGGACAGTGTAGTTATTCAATAAGAACCCGAGCTGGTTGTCATTAGAGTGGCACATGGCTGTTGGTGTGTTAAAATAAATACAATGATGCAGAGACTGATCTTCTTTTACCAACATAATAGCTTGTTGGTGACAATTTTCACAGGAGATGCCAGGGAGAGAGTGAAAAAAAAGCCACATATCCCATTATCGCCTACCACAGCACTGCTTTTTCCTGATATTTTCAAGCATTATTTGTCAGGATTGAAGTTGTTTACCTATTAAGAGTGAAAACTATAGCTCCACTGACAGAATGAAAAAGGGTAAAAAAAAAAAAAAAGGGAAAGTAGTGACTAGAAGAGCACAAATGGGTGCAAATTTTGATGATGTGTGTGTTAGATGCATGGTTGGCCTGCGTGAACTGCAGCCCCCCCCCCTTCTTTCTCCTTGGCTTTCTATCTTTGTCTTCTCTCTCTGCCTCGCTATCTCTTTGTATCCCTCCTCCCTCTCTCTTTCCTTCTCTCTCTCTCTCTCTCTCTTCTCCTATCCAAAGTACAGGATAATGACACAGTTTTCCTGGGCTGTGAGAGCGAGCCGAGAAATGTAACCATGGCAACAACTCCTGTCCTGCTCAGCCGGCCCACTGTTGCTGAAGCCTGAGTGAGCTGCATTGTGCTAGCCACGCTAGCAAAATCATTTGGGGTTTGTGTGCGTGTGTGTGTGTGAGAGAGAGAGGTGCTGATGGATGGGGAATAGGCAGATGTCACTGTTTCCCATCTTCAGTTTCTCATCTGGTCAGTGTCAGTGTACTTTCTGGCTCAGTAAATGCTGCAGTAATCACATTAATATCTTGTACACAACTGCTTTTCATGCAGCAGTTCAGTTCAGGAGCTTGCAAAGTAATTACTGAATCTCCGCTATGACTAATGTTGACTGGGCTGGAGAGCGTAACAAGAAACCCCTCACTACTGCAGGACGGGAAGTGTTAATTCAGGCTGGGGTATAGTCAGTGTTACTGGATTCCTGCCTCCTAACAGTGTTTGATTCTGGGCTTGTTTAATATCTCCCTGTGTCGCTGCAAAAAACAGGGGCCTCCATTGTTTTGACTGTGTGGGTTGTAACTTGCCATTTTAATTAACTCCCCAAACAGGAACTGCCTGCAACACCATTACTCTGCTTATTAACATGAAGGGAATAGAAGGGAAAAAGAGACAAAGACAGAGAGCGAGCGCAAAAGAAAGACACATACTGGGGAGAAGAAGGGGGAATCAAAGAAGAGAGAGCTGGGATAAAAGACAGTGATTGAAAGAGGTGCGAGTGTGAGGCTGCAGCAGCAGCGGACAGGAGAAAGAGGAGGGGGGGGGTGGCTGGGGGGTTTGAATTTAATTGCCATGTACATCAGCAGCGAGCTACAATGAAGTAACAGAATCCCAGACAATATATCATAGAGAAACCAACAGTGTCAAGATGCGCAAACGCTGGGAAGACAAGCGGCGCTCCAAAGGGGGAGGAGCAGGGGAGATAAGTGGAGATTAAAGTGATACACTTCAATTACTGTTTTGCAACAGAATTGAAATGAAAAACTGAAGCCTCCCCAGCACTAGCCGGAGTCATATGAAAATAACAATCCCTGGTTCTCTCCTCTGATTCTGGACTGGAGCCATCAGCTTTAAATAGTGTGCTGGGAGTACGAGCCAATCTCTCTCTCGTCCTTCTTCCCTCCCCCTTATCCCTCCAAAATCTCCATCAGCAGCAGTTTTGTCACCCACATATCATATGCACAACAAATGCTAAGGCCCTGAACCTCAGTCACTGTTGACACGGATAATGAATCATACTGAAATATGCAACAGTGACACTCGAAGCAGGGTTTGTGTTGAGTACCATCTCAGATATTATGCACTGCTCTGTGATTCACTGGAACATCATCATTCATCAAGTAATAGCGTGAGCACTTTTCCTTTCCTCTTTTCAGCATTTCAATATTGTGCGCTCTGGGTTTGTGAAAACATGTGCTCCATTCAGAAATTCTCCATCCTGTGTCTTAAGCTTCATACATGTTCCGTAATGCACATGTGAAAATGCGAGAGGCAAGAAGAAAAGAAAAAAAAATCTCCCATGTTTTTAGATTGGATTAAGTCTCCAATTCATTAATTTGTCCTTTAGTGGATGATTCATCCCTTGAGTTGGTCGTATCCTCCAAGCAGGCTGTCACAAGCAACGCACAGACGGCAGCCAGCCAGGCAGCATCCCAATCCCCCCGAGGACACGACTTCAGAGATGGGCTCCTCTGAGCAAGAGGGTAGGGGGAGGGGTTCGATGTCCTTGACCATCAATCAGTGGCCTCTGGTCCTCCCCCTGCAGCTCCCCTGAGAGAGTCCACATGAGACACTCCAGAGCCAGAACTGATCCTGCACACACCATGCTGTAAATCGGGCTAAATCCCTCTACATGCAAGGTTCACAGCAGCCACCAAGGGTGTCTTTAACACGCCACAGCAAATACTAAAAGCAGTTTTTTTTGGAGCCCCTTGCTGGTGCTCTGTAAAGAGTATAAATGGAATATCATGCAATGCTCATGACATCTGATGAGGGGATGCCGTGCCTTCAAAGAATGTGCTGCGCTTCATCGTCTTCTAAGTGCTTACACACCGGGAGTGTGCAAGCACTTTATAGAAGGCGATCAAGACATTTTCCATGCTTTACCTCACTTCAATCCACTGACAGTGAAATACTTTCGTCCCCTCCACCATTCATCTTGTACCCTCTTGCCTGTAGCAGCCTGCCATATTGAGTTGGTGCACAATTGACTCGCCGACCCATCAGCTCATTCATCCATTTCTCTCTCTATTCGTCCTGTTCTTGTACAAGCAAAATGTTCATCATGACCAGATATGATGTTCAAAACTCATCACCTTCGTCTCCCGCTATGATTATCACACACTGCTGCTCCACAGAGCCCCCATTCACACGGACCTTCAAGCTCATTAGCCCCACCAATCATTTGCATTAGTGCTAGTAATGAAAAGCCTCCATTAATAAGATGGCCTTCAGAGATCATTTACCCTCCTCCGCCTCCCAATACTGCCGTATCCTCACCCCTTTCCCAATAAACTCCCTCCCTCCCTCTCTCCACATCCTGGTGCCTGCCGGTTATCAACACCCAGCAGAATGCTTTTTGGGGCTGGAGCCTGGGCTCTAATACCTCCTCTCAGCATCAGTATCTGACTGGAGAGTGAATGAGCGAGAGAGACGGGTCACCTGATAGCTCACTGAGTGAGCTGGGGGCTCTCGATTGCAGGCAGGCTTTGGCCTTCAGCTTGACTTAATCAACGCCTCTGTGGGGTATCTGGACACATAAGAGAGCCCTCAGCACAGTGTGAGCTGGAGGAATCCCGACAGAGGAGACATTTCCGGCATTCTCCACACAGATTCTGTTCCTTTTCATTATTGATCGACCGCTCTCTTACAGTCTCCCCCTTCTCCCCCTTAAACAGAAAGTATATGTGTATGCCTTCTGTTTAAACTGAATAGTCAAGTTATGAGTCTGGTATTCGAGGGAATCCAAAACTCAGAGTGACCTACACCTATGTTTATTGCATCTATCAGTTCAAGGACATGCGTTATGCAGGAAATCAATGAGCTTGCAAATGATGTACTTTATATGCAAGCCTGATGGATAAATCTCCATTTTTAAAATGTTTTATGAATTTTCCCTTGTAGATTTGTTTTTTTTCCCCCAAATCTAGAGGGTAAATCCACATCAGCACGTTCTGGGAATAAACAAACAAACACTAAAAAAAAAAAAAAAAAAGAAAAAAAGGAGAGTGGATTGATACTTTAAGCAAGTGTTTTTAATCACAACATTTCCAAAAGCATAATTACTCCATGACTTTGGCTGCTCCTGCTAAATCTGTTTAATGTGAGAGGCTTAATAAAATGCACAGGGACACAAACAAATGGCGTCAGCATATAGCAAGTTCATGCAGCCCCACTTTTCCTTTCTCTCCCTCTCACTGTCTCTATAATAATCCCCCTCTCATATTTGGGTCTCTCACTCCCACTCTCTAATAATTCCCCACGCCCCTCGTCTCTCCCTCACTTTTTAATGCTTATCAGGGTTTTATTTCTGTGTGAGTCCTGCTGCAGGCCCAGGGATTTCGCTGAGTCAGCCCGTGCTTAGCTCTGCACCCCCGTGATGACAGCGACAATTTGGCCAGTTATGAGGAATGTCTTACCACAAACTGATGGTACTTGCGTCTCCTTGAGCTGCTCCATCAATACAAGCCGATAACATCTGATCTCCAACTGGGAGGCAACCCTGTCTTCCTGCCCTCTCCGTTCCACCCATCTCCTTCGTCTGTAGCCTCCTAAAATAGCAATTCCCCGCTGTTATGTATGTGGGATTATGATAAGACAGCTCTCTATTATCAATTTCCATTATGGTGCCGATAACACAGCAGGGCTGAATGTAGAGGGTTAAGTGCATTTTCTCCTTGATAGATATAAGATAACTTTATCACTCCAGACTGCCTGGTTATCACTGTTCACCTGGGGCTAGTTGAACCTGACTGGAATTTGCTTACACCGAGCATCTGTGCAATAATACACAGGCTGCAGCCAGAATTTGCTCAGATGGTCATACTGTATGCAGACCAATCCATATTTTTTGTTCATATTTACCTTCCCTGAGCTGTTAATTGATTTCTCTCAGATCAATTCGGAGGTTTACAGAAATTGTTTGACCAAAAAGGGCCAAATCAATTGCCAAGTGATTAGCATGTGCAGTGGATTATTTCTAGCTGAGGCGCTGCAAAGACTTGAGGCTGCATGGAGGAGAGGCACAATTCAATGGAGGCACACGCCATATGTTTACGTTAATTATTGCTAGCTCAAAGTCTGCTTTAGATAGTGTACGCCCGTAGACTGTGAATGTCACACCTGAAATATTCCTTTATTATGCCAAGACAGAACCTGAGGCAGTGAGGGCTCTCCAGTCTCTACTCCCCCCCTTTTTGCTGACTGCCTGCAGGAGGTTCAGATAAAAGCTAGTGTCGTGAAGTGAGCACCATTGATTCAGAGAAAGTATTTTATACAGCAGCTTGAGACAGTAAAGGTGCACAATACCAAACTGGTCTGGTCTGTGTGTGTGCGTGTGTGAATACCTTTCTTTCTAATTCACACAGTGAGATATTTGTTAAATGGTTTTAAGGTTTTAAGTTCAAGGTCTCAGAACTGGATACACACATGCACAACCTCCCTGCTGCCTCAATGTGTCTGCTGCAGGGTACTGGACAATGAAACAAACAGAACAAAACAGAGCACTGATGCTACTTACATGACCTTCTTGTCACATGTAGCTTTGAGAGATTGCAGTGTGGAATTAAAATGAATCCCTTTTATACTGAAACTAGAAAACTAATTGTGGTGCTGTTAATTAATTCTTAATAGCCTCCGTCTGCTGTCCTGGAGAGGGGCCGCACTGAAAAGGATAAAAACGAAATCACTAATGTCATTTGCAGTTAATCTGGGGAGTGTATTTAAGGCAGAAATTAGGAGTGAATCTGACGTGTGTCACATTGACGCTCTTTGTCTGACATTTCTGTGAGCTTGCTGCAGATGTATGAAACAAAGGTTCCAGCTTACTAAAATTTTGAGTTACATTACAATGTGTAGGCCTCATTATACAGCTCTACATAAAACAAAGACAATAAAAAAATATAATGAATATGCTTAAGCAGTTTTCTGTATGTAAACAGTTCTTTAGTTACATGAAAGGTGCTTAAAATTTCCTCTTCTTCTTCTTTTCATTATCATTATCATTATCATCTTCATCATTATTATTATTATTACTATTATTATTTTACTTTACTTAAGTAGAAGTAACAACAACATAATGTAAAATTACTCTATTAGAAGTAGAAATCCTGCATGAACAATTTTACTGAATAAAAATAAAGAATTTTAAGGAAAAAACTATTTAATGCACCGTTTTAATGTAAATGTTTAGGTGGATTTGACTTTAAATATTCAACTTACTGTTTTGTAGTTTAATCCATAACAATGTATCATGTTTAAAAGGATGATCATATGGTTTGTATGTAAAATATTATTCAATGATATAACTAATGACTCTAGTGTTCAGACAAAACTCACAGACACATAACACCTTATGTTATTTTATGTAAAATGTAATCTGGAAGTAACTATATTTCTTAGATAAATGTAGAGGAGCGGAAGCATTTAATAGCATAAAGTTGAAATACTCAACCACAAGTACAAGTACCTCAAAATTGTACTTAAGTCACAAACATCCTTCCTCCACCACTGTGCTCAGATAACATTCTTCTAAATGTGGCTAATTTTAGCTGCATTGAATTGGCTTCTTTTGAAATGCTTCAGAAAATCAAAACAATTTAAGAGGAGAAATGTCAAGGTGGTTTGGTGCACCAAAAAAAAAGAAAAAAAAAGAAAAAAGAAAAACAGCTGCCAAATAAAAGCAATGGGTGCATTCCAAAGTTAAGTGTGACGCATATTCAATTTGCTGTGAGATCGTTCCAAGCTTTATACAACTATTTAGAAGTCCTGAGTTGTGTGTTCTCTATACAATGATAATAACTGTGGAACAGCTGTATGAATAAAAGACAGACAATATAACCTCATACTGAAATGTGTCAGATCCCTCCCAAAAAAAGCCCTTAACTCTTATCTGCTCCTCCACATACACCCCCCTACTCCAAATCCACTTTAGCCTTTCCTCTGCAGGCTTATTCTTTCTGCGACACTGACACTATCAATGTGCAACTCGTGGTTGCATAAATACCAGGACAGATGATGGAGACACATGCTCTTTCCCTTTGATGTGCTGCTGTGCTTGGTGACTGCAGCTCCCAAGTCTGTGAGTACCACGCTCTCCGCCTTTGTGTTCCTGTTTTTCACATGAGGTCAAACATTATTGACTGGAATCACTGAGGGGAATGAGTCTGCGTTTACCAACAAATTGGACTGGTGGATTGACCCCTGGTTCAACTCAGCTGGGTACCGGGAGCAGCAAATATCCATGCATCTGGTAAAACACACATCTCCCTTTGTAGCTGAAACCAGAGCAAATGGCTTCACATTTACATACAGATTTCATCGAGCTGACTCACCGCTCTTGTGACAGTACGGGAAATGTCACTTCAATTATATTGCATTCATACCATTAAAGGCAATTATGGAAAAATGTAAAGGGTCACAGAGTACCCATATAAAATGGGGTAATGCCATCTGTCTAGAAAATAATACTCAAAGAAATTTCAAAAATACTGTTTTATTGGTTATAAGGCCCAGAATCCAAATACTGAACTCCTCTATCAATATTAATTTGTCCTGTATAATGTGTGAGGAAAAGAATTAACCAAAATGAATTGAATCTGCAATTTCTCATTAAGACTACTTGTATTGTTAAAACACTATTTCCAAGTAACCTATTAACCTATCCAAGCAACATACGCGCACACACATACACACACACACACACACACACACACACACACACACACACACCCACACACACACCATGCTAAAATATATCTACTGAATGTAAGATGTTGATAATACAATCATCCTCACTCTCAGGAACTTTTGCAGATTTGATTACAGCCTTGCTAAACCCACAGTGAGAGTTTCAATTGTGTCAAGTAACAAATAACTATCAATTCCTACGCGCCCTCTTTGCATGATTCATGACAACTGTCTCGCCTCAGTCTAACAGCGTTCAGCTCCATGTACACAGTAATTGAATAATTTTTCACCTGGAAAACAGAATTAGTCAATCTGGAGCCTTGTGGAGCCCTGCACTGGGAAGTCCAGAAGTCTTTGGATCTCAATTCTCTGAAGGGACAAAATATATCTGAATAAAATATGCAGGTATCAGGGACAAGGCTGGTGATATTGTGTATTATTGTTATTGTCAAATACTATGAAAAGATTTTCACAATCATATCCTTTCATACTGGGTGCTGGGGTTTTCAGTGAATGTTATTCAAAATGACTAAACACTGTTTTATCAGCAGGTTTATTCTCGCTTGCAAGAAATCTAGCGGCCTTGTAAAGTTAGATATTTACAACCCCAGGAAAGTGTATGTTGAACTGACTCAAAAATAAACTACAGTAGCATATTGATCATAATGAAGGAACATGTCTCTCCGTGGTACGCTCTAGCTTCAACACTGAAGCTCTATGGCTCACAAGAATGAGCTTTATCAGGCTTTGGATACACAGTCAATACTTATAATTATGATCTGATTTATCCTTTAAGAACAAACTCGACATTTCGAATGAGAGCTTTTAATCCAAAATAATACTCCTTCCAAAAATAATACACGCTGTGAGACTTTAAATAACATGTTTGTCGTTTAATTCACTAAGCAAACATGAAGAAAGTCAGAGATGTCCAGATAAAGTTGTTTTTGGCACTGATTGCAGTCAGAGTCCAACATGATACTTATAATTACCTATATGTAGATAAAATATTCTAAGTATCTGACTCACTTAAATAAACGGTGTGAACTACAACATTTGATGCACATACTCTTTTTTTCATAAGCTACTTGATCCAAATACTGGAGGTCCTGATTGAAATTTATATGGCTGATAAGCTTAAAGTGTTGTATTATATGAATGAAACATTATTTGGTAGAACGTAAAATTCAGCAACAACAAATATGATATTAGAAGCTGCTGCATGAATGTTTTCTATACTGTTCTTTCAGGAGAGTTCGCCTTGGAATTCAGCAAATCTGTGTATTCTGTAAATCTGAGTGAGTCACTCACACCGCTGCACATTGATACATTCACATTCACACACAATGAGGCATTGTAGAGCCCGGCTGTGACAGAGAGAGCAGTCCTGCACCACCGGCAGGCTGAGGTGGACAAAACGCAGTAGAAAACAGTAAAGAAAAGATTAGATTTTGATCAGCTTTATTTTAGCTGATCAGAAGAATATACTTGGATGGTTGATAAAGTAACACAGTATATTTTTGGTGGTTTATCCTCTCTACTCTGATTCAAACTACATTCATTTTTAGTTTGATTTGGAGAAAAGAAGGCGGTTTCCAGTAATCTCAAATTCTACATCAATCAGCCAAATGTCAACAAACAAAGCAAAAGACACACTAGTGGCAGACAAGTAAAATGCAAATGAACAATCATGGAAGTAAGGAAAAATCCCCCCTAATTCTGATCTGTGCGAGGATTGCTTACTGTTCTGGTGAAAGGCATGTGGGCCTCTTTCCAGTCATATTCTACTGTCTCATGCTGGGATGCAGATCTGTGGCTGGGGGCCCACCGGGAGCCGCCCACCATCACTAAGATCTCCCCATGCTAGATGGCATTAGGAATAAAAAATGTAAAGCAAAATGGTCTAATCCGATCGTCTCTTTTCAAATGTGCTCAGACAAAAGCGCCTGGGATTCTTCTGTGCTAATTAACAATGTCAGTGGTGACAGGACTCTGGCTCGGGCGTAGCTCAGCTCATTGATTGTTTCAAAAACGTTACAGTAATTCAGCAGGAAGGGGGGACTTAGATAAAAAAAAGGGCCGTTTATCACTTCAGAGGCCCATGCAGCCTTGGTGTATTGAGTCCCGAGATTATTTTGCCAAAGGCATCTCTCAGCGTGTTCACTGACCTTTCGTCATCATTAGTGAATGTAAAGAGGGTGGATCCTTGTCAAAAGCCTTGAATAACTCATCAGCTGCAAGGCCAGGGGAATAGTAAAGGGTTAATGGTTTCTGTTCGGGGCCTTCGAGGCTTTACCCATAAGCACTTGCATTTCAATTCCTCTGCTGTATGAGGAGAACTGAGGATGGAAGCAGACAAATAGAGACAGCAGTGAGCTGTGCAGGATGCATACAAGTGTTTTTGTGTGTGCAGTGGGTTTGTTTTTCTATTGGTGTGTATTTGTGTGTGTGTGTGTGTGTGTGTGTGAATGAATATGTACATGAAGAAGTGTATCATTAACTGTCAGCAATAACCCCCTAGCCATCCACCACTAATGCACCCACCCACCCATCCACACACTCACACACACACACACACACACACACACACACACACGCACGCACACACCATCCCCACCGCCGCCAAATGGGAGCAAAGTCGGCACGTAAGTGCTTATACAGTATGTGTATTTGCATGTATGTGTGTGTACTGCACTATTTATTAGTCTCTAGAGGAGTGTATCACACACAGCGACACCACTTCAACTTGCAATGAGAGCCTTCAGTATTAGCAGAGGGCCGGGCACTCTTTAACGATGCTGAGGAAGCCAAACAGCTCGGAAATCGAGCTGATAGAACTAACCTTATTTAATGGCCAGACATCCAAGCCATTTCCCCAAAGAGAATGCCATTTCTGAATGTCATGACCTTTTCTAACCGTGTTTAAAAACCTCCAAGGTCTTGAAGGTGTGGTTTGTCAATAAAAAGATTTTGAAGACTCCTGAAGAGTGGTAAACAGAGAGAAAAGGGATGCATATGCTCATCTCCTAAAGGGTGGTTTATTGTAGATACTGTCATCTGTTGTTGGGTTGATTGAGAGGTTTTTCCTGAGGCCTGTGACAGTGATGGAGGCAGTGTGTGTTTATGTGTGTGTGTGTGTGTGTGTATGTATGTGTGTGTGCTAAATGAACTTAAGTGCAAGTCTACACAGTTTTAATAGCATAACTACAAGAGAAATTAAGAAAGAGAAAATGCTTTAAGGGTGCCTGTATGTGTGCACATGATTTAGTGTGTATATTTGTGCACAGACAAGAGTGTGTGCCATTTAGTGTGTGATGGGCAGTGTGGACTGATTTAAAGGCTGGGGGAAATTGTTGTGAAGAGCAGCTTTCTCTGTCCAGGCTTCTCAGAGATAATTGTCTGCCAGAGTAAAACAACACTGTGCAGCAGCACTGCCGCACCAAGCAGAGTTCATCCTGAGAGGGTGAAGGGGCGACACTGAAGACATCAAACTTGACAAAAGAAGTAAAGAGGGAATTAAAGAAAAGACAAGAGGTAGGAGTCTGGGGTGTGATTTGAGAAGACCATGGACAAAAATCTTTGCTGTGCCATAAGGACAGAACACATGGATCCACATAATCGATAACACAATGTCTTTGAAGGTGAAACAAGTGCAGGAAGTCAACAGGATTCGTTTAGAAAGCTCTCCCTCTGTGGACAAAGATAGGAGAGTGTGGAAAACCTGACTTAAGAGTAGCAGTAGTGAGCCCTCCCTATCACATTTCCTCCAGTATGATCTTGTATACAAAGTGGAGACCAAATGTGTTTAGACTTGTTCTGTTTGTCTCCAGGCTGTTGTGATTAAGTGGAGCTTGAATTCTGTTTCAGTCAGAGCTGGATGAAATGCAGATCAGTAGCCAACACAGTCACATCTTTGAATGTGTTGTGAAGTGCTGTAAGGAGGAGTTTATGTTCAATTGAGAGAGTGAGCCGAGAACAAAGTTACTGATCTCAGGTGAAAATGTTTTGTATAAACAGTTTAACAAAATTTCTGACCATAAACAAATGTCTGTCATCTAATCATCATGTTACCGTTCCTTAAAAGAGCCCATACAGCAAGTAGTTCATGATATAGAAGATTTGGTATGTTGCTTTTTTAAATTTTACCCAGCATAGAAATAAACATAAATTAATAAAATAAGGTTGATTTACTGCGTAAGTGAATACTGTAAATCCTTACAGTACAACTGACAAACAGCACAAACATATTGAACCTCTCAAGTGTCACTAATCTGGTTGCAGAATTAAGAAGGGAAGAAAATGATTCCGCAACAGACTTAAACAATAAAACAGCAGCTTAAATGCATCTCCATATCATTATGTCTGTGTGTTTGATTTATACAAGTGAAAAAAATCCTAGACTAGATCCCAGAATTTTTATGCAAATTTGGGAGGCAAGGGTTTTTAGAAGAGGTTGCTTTTGGAGGCAGTGGGAACAGTATCTTTACTCCTCAGGCTTCTTCCACTGTCAGTGTCAGTCAGGGTTTGTTTAGAATGGGCAAACTAATTACTGTGTAATTCCCAACACTTATCATGGAGTGACATATAGGCACCCTGTCCCTCTAAGATTCAAATACGTGGAGAGAAGACATGCCTTGGGTGGGTAGAATTCCTGAGTTTTAAGTATTATCAGGATAGTTGGCAACAAAGACTCAACCCTGGCACAATCTTATGAAAGACCAGTAATCTTCTGGCAGCCAGCTGTAATATATGAATATATATGAAACCCCACAACAAGCTGTCCAGGCCTGACACTCAAAGTCACAAGTGAGGAGCGCAGGAAATGCGTGTTGCCTGACAGAAGCGGTGAAATAAATGTTCACACAGTATTTTGATGCAGTGTTAATTTTGTCAACCAAACTATCATGTAAAATATTCATTGACAGCATTTTTCCCCAGATGAAAACAAGACTAATATAAATGACTTCTCTACAAATAATTCTATGTTCTTTTCACATTTCAAGTAAAACAAGGGCTGTAATAAGTACATAACAGAGAGCAACTTAAAATAAAGTGCTTCATTTCAAACATGTGAAATAGGCCTAAAAAGTGTAGCTTCAGTTTCCCTTTTTCTTCTTTTTTGCTAACTCCATTTCACATCTTAACAGTCTCAACTAGTCTCTTTTTACAATACATAATCTCAACACATCTGAACAACTTTAACACCTCTTTCTTTCCCTCATATGTCCTACTTTCCCCACTGATTCCTCTGCTGTTATCTCTTGTCTTGTCTCTCCCCTTTCTGTGTAGCCTCCATCACTGACTTGATTGGGTGAGTAGTATCATGTGACCAGTACCATAAAGGCTAGAAAAGCTGTGCCGGGTAAAAAAGAAACGTGCTGTCCAAATTGAATAATTCTCAGTAATTGATAGGTTATAGGTCCAGCTCCAGACAGGGCAGCGTCTGGGTCCGGGGTGACCACGGTGACCTGTTATTGACCTTTGCGGTAGAGGATCAACAATAGGGAAAAAAGATCAATGTTGAAACAGTCAGGGTTTGTCAGAGTGACAAAGGCACTGTGTATGTTAACCATTACAGTCTGGTACAAGCAAGTAATCTGCAACTTTTCTGCTAACCTTGCAATACCACAACACGTGTAGCCATGACACGTGGACACAGCTAGAATAAAACACCTTTAGTTTCTGTTGACTACAACAACACTGAAACTGCAGCTCAGTGGATATGCAGAATCCAACTCATGTTCATTTAAGATACCTTCTCAGCTCCTAGTGCTTATGAGCTGGATACAAAAAAAACTGAAGAGTGATGCAAAGTAGAGCCTCCTAACAACTGAGCAACGCCTGAAGAATGCATTTACCGTATTTCGAAGGGCAATGACAACATGTCCAAAGCCCTCTCTCCATTAGTGGTAAAAGTGTTCTCTCTTTTACCTCAAAATTATACCCATTTAACTCTGCTGAAGAGTGCTCTCACCAGAGATGAGAGAGAGGGAAGGCCTAAAGCACTGCACAGTGTGAACTCACTGCAATCTACAAATTGGCCAAAAAGCCATCTTTTCTGATTTACCGCGGCCTCTACTGTAAGTGTGTGGCTAACTTCAATCATCCTCCTTAATGCACTAACCATTAGAGTCTGTCCTGAAAGAGAATATACCCTGGTGTCTCAATTATAGACCAAGACTGAATCTCTACAGCAGCCTTTCGTGGCCATAAAAGGAAATGACTATCCATTTTCTGCTTCAGCTCTCACACAGCAACTGCAGAGTCCTGTCTGCTGTTTGGGACCAGCAAAACTCATCTTTCCAACTGAATTGTCTTATTAATCACCCTGACTGCTGTGGCGAGAGTGCCAATTAAAGTTGGAAAAAGATTTGAATTGACAAAAAACATTTTCCTCACGCCTTTTACAGTGACTTCACTTTTGTGCTCTTTTCTTCTTGTTTGCAGAACTTTCAATTCAAGAGGAAGGATGCAGGTTCTAAAAAACAGTTGTAAATACAACATCAAAAATGGGGAAGGATGTCACAGACCTGAAAGCGCTACAATGCATAATGAGCTTTGATCTTCTGGGTACAGCGGTAGATGTGTGAGATTTGGTGATCTGCAAATTCTGAAAAGTTAGGCTAGAGGGAAAAAATTTAAGTGACAGCATCGGGGATAAAAGCACCGCCTGCAACAAGAGCTCAAATAAGAGGTGGGAATAAACACATGAAAGAAAGACGTTTTTTTTGGCACAATTTAAAAACTGGAAAGGCTCTGACACATCTCAGTTTTAATACCTTCCACCAATATTCCCCCAAATACTGAGAAATATCCATGAAAGATGAACAGAGAAAAAATGAAGTCTGTGAAATAGTTTTCTTGTTCTTCTGAAGGTAGTTATTACGGTTTCGGTGCGCACTGCTGTGTTTCTTCTGTGTGTGCGTGGGACTGACAGCGCAGCCAGGTTTGCATTTAATGGCCGGTACTCCTGAGGAGATGCGAAGTGGGAGAGATCATCAGAGGCAGAGAGGAGAATGGTACATGTTCCCACATGAACAAGAGAGGCAGCGACAGAGATACTCAGTGAGAGAGATGTGGGGTAAGTACAATAATCTGCTGATAGGGAGGGAAGGAGGGAAGAGGACATTTATATCAGACACAGGTGGAAAGCAGCCCTGAAAATTAGTCTTTACGGAGAGCAGAGAGGAACAGCGGCTAAGGCCCATGAAATATGTACAATAATCTATTGATGTAGTTAAGTTTGGAGGGAGGAGTGGTCCTTTGAGGGAGTCCAAAGTGTGTTCTGAATGCTCTATCAGAGGTTAGAATCAGTAATGTCAGGGTATACAGGACTGCTGCTAAAGCAACTTTCCTAATATCTATTAACCTACTATATACGACACGATTTAAGAGCTCCAGGTTTTCAGTTGCAAAATTTTTTAACATCAACAATACATAATATACATAATATAACCATATCTGCATGTTCCTCTTTCATGTCTTTTGGTTTAATGAGTGAGTTAATTTGCCCTTATTAGCCTTTAGTTGCCCCTAGGGAGCAGTGATGAGACTGCAGTGAACACAGCTCCCTCAGATCTAAAACAGGAAGTGAGCTAGTTAATTGTGGTGATGCTTGTTGGCTAATCAGTTCAGTAGCATCAAATCTGTTTACTGTTTACTGGATACTCAAGGATGTTTGAACTGTGTATACTAATACATTTCGTTTTTATATTTGACACCTTATTCATTAAAACATGGAGCTTGGTCACTATTCCCTGTCTCCTGTGGCGTTAGCCTAGTTGTTAATTTGTGTACACCCTAAATACACAAGGAGGACAGTACACTGCATATACCAAGATCATGGTTATGGTGAGTTTGGTTTGGATATGGTTATGGTTAGGCAACTACAAAACTTAGTTAAGGTTAGTCAGAGATCATGGTTACTGGTAATAAAATGGCAGTACAGTAATTGCTGTCGTCTGTAATGGAACGTGGACTCTGATCATGCTACATGCATTTACCCTCCCCTGACTTCCACACCATTACAATTTACTTAGCTACATATAGGGCACATTACGTACTACACTAAGCACTGCCATTAGATGTGAATGTGAACGTACTAACTGGTATGTCCTTCAATCATTTTGTAATTTGTGTATAACATCCGCACAATCCACATTTATTTCTTTGTTGCAATGCTTAAAAAAAATTTTTTTTTTTTTTTTTAAAAGTCCTTTTTTTTTTAAGCATATCGTGAGCGTTTCATTATTAATCAACCAAAACAAATAAGGGGAAAGAGACATCACTTTGTTTTAGAACATCCTTCCCAGCACAGTAACACAAAATCAATTTCATCAACGGTATCTCCCACATCTAACTAATCAGTTATAGCACTCAAAATGTGTTTTAGGGCACTATAATAAAAAGCCCAGGCAGCCACAGCAAAAGACCCCTAATGACCAATATCACACAAACAAGCGAGTACCAATCAGCCAAATAACAAAAATAACACTTCCCTTGATCAATACTCATTAAAAGGAATTACAGAGAGGAAACACAGGATCATACAGCAGTCATATTGTGTGCTATTAGAGTATCAAAGTAATGGCTTTCATTTCCTGAAAGCATATGCTGTATGGAGTAAGGTAATGCAAGTGTTGTCGGAAGGCATGGAAACTGTTGATCAATTAAATGAACTGTGGAAACACTGGCACACTTTGATATTTCAGAGGATCATGCTGTAAAGCTCAGGAGCGCTATAAAATGAGATAATCAGTGGCCTTACTAAATGCTGGATATACCCTGTATAATGTGCATTATATAATGAGCAGTTTCCTAAATGCAGTCACTGGAGGCTTTGTTTTCCTATTTACGTTTCATTAGATATAATATATCTTTGAGCAAAGGAGGGAATGTGTGTTTAATTTCTTGAACCTTTGAACCTGTTTCCTTTAACAACAGGTTTTCGACTGAGGAAGCTCACAGGAGAAAACCCACCGTCTATTTACGTTGTACAAGGTTCTAGGTGTCATGTATGATAGATGACATGCCATCTGCTTATCAGGACCTTCCAGAGATGATTGGGCGAGTTAGCACTCGGTGAAAATGAAGGTCAGCATATCACCTCAAAACAAACCGTACAGCACAGAAGTCTGGTTGGCGTTGCGGTGGTGAGAGGAGGGTGCAGAGGGGGTTTGCATGGCTCTTGATCTTGCCACCATATAACTGATAAGGCTGGTAGAAAATGCACTGCCAAAAAGGATTATCTGTGGGTAGCTCAGTGTGTCTGACACCAGGCATGCTGGGTAAAGAGAGGCAGGGCTGTTTACTTTTCCTCAAGCAGTTTAACACTGTAGTTTCAACAAGTCCAGTCC
The DNA here is from genome assembly GCF_021018895.1 of Seriola aureovittata. Lineage (NCBI taxonomy): Eukaryota > Metazoa > Chordata > Actinopteri > Carangiformes > Carangidae > Seriola > Seriola aureovittata. Next base: position 14,341,076 of record NC_079369.1, on the reverse strand, counting down.
TCTAGGAATTACAGTACCAGTCTACGCAGACAAGACCCTAATGCAAGCTTATCAGTAGGAGATATTCCACCCTATTGAATATTTCATGAGTGCAGTGTATTTATACCGCCATTACCTGGGGGTGACTCACAAACCCAAGTAGTCAGTATTAGTGACTAGATTGTAATTGCCACTTGACGCAGTTTAACTACAGTGCTTGTGGCTCATGCTTTTGGCTACAGAAGTTTAAAAGGAACAGGACACATAACCACCGTTAACACTGAGATCTTTTTTAGCTGTTTTTGGGTGAAACGCAGCTTCTATAGGTTTCCTGAGCTGATGAGTTCTACGCAATTCACCTCATGATGAAGTCTTCATCAACAATACCTAAATCTGATCAATGGCAAAAAAACAAAGCAGCATCTTAGTTTGTTTTTAGTAGAGTGCAAGTTCGGGAGCTGGTTGATTTATGGGGTTTTGAGGGTTGCAGGAGGAGAGAGATGACAGAGTCAGCGCTCTGTGTGAAGTGAGAGTCAGGGGATGGAAAAAAAAGCCCCTTTTGAAATCTGGTACCTGGTACTGTTTGACTGACTTGGAGTGTCAGATTTCTCATCTAAGATGAAAATGTCTGAAAAGATAACATATGGGATGAGAACCAAGTTTAGTTTGAAAGGAACTACAGAGCAGATGGAGATGGTGTTACGCAATTAGTGATGTGGACTGATTGACAGTGATTAGTGTGATTGATTGTGTCTGGGGTTAAACGAAGGACAGGCAGATCTATCCAACTCATTCAATGACATCCGCGGAATCCAATATCAATCTCTAAGTAGGTTTCCTCCTGTACAATGTCAGAAATAATCCTGATGGAAATTAAGGACATACTGTGGCAGCAAAAACATATTACTCTGCCTTAAAGCCAAAGATACCTTTAATATTCTTTTAGCTTTCCTTCCACAACTTTTGTGAATATTTCACTTGCACACAAATTCAGCATGGCCCAGTATTCAGGTTATCAATAATAATCAGTATTCCAGTAGTCTATGTGGACATGTGGCATATGTTGGAGCATATGTTTCAGAATATATTGCAAGGATTTAGTATGCACTGCTACAGGGCCCTGGAGCAGGATCACTCTCCCCGTTAATAGTTAGCATTTTCAGTAAAGAAGTGCCATATTTACATACTTAGCTGTATTTAGAGCAATGAGCTCTTAGCTCAACATGTAAAATATTTTGAAGCGAATTAATGGATATAGGAGGCAGTCTCTCCATTTCACCAGTTCTGATGTTGTGACTTTCATCTTGAAATATGGCTAGGAATAGAAGTTTTGTTTGATGTGACACCATATTGACAACAGCCCCACAGACAGAGACGTTGTTTCAAACAAAAAGAAATCTCATGGTCACTTTGCCTTCATTACAAGGCAGGAGCTGATAGCAACCAATATTCAGGCTCAGGAGAAATTGAGAGGTTTGCTCCTCATTTACAATGGACTTCCTCAGCTGAACAGGGTGAACATCTAAAATCTTTAATTTAAAATGTTCCTTCAAACTGTTGCTCTTTTATCTGTATTAATTCCCACTGAGGCCAACATGGAATAAAAACATGATAAAAAGTGCAGAAGTTTTCAAACTTTAATGAACACAGCTAAAGATGCATTATGTATTAGGGCTAAAGTTAGAAAATGTTGCAACAGTATTTTGAAAAACAGTCAGCTGCGGATTTAATCACCAAAGTAATGTATTACATGGTTTCAAAGACAGACTAAATGTGCTTATGAGCCTTTTCCAGTAATAGTTAGTCTAATATTTACAAAGTGATGGCCAAGAGAGAATATTAATTTAGAACTTAAGAGAAAAATGCCAAGTTGTTTATTTGTTGAGAAGACCTTGCACAGTGTAATGTCAGCAAAATGTGCCTGAGGGTCCAACTTGTACCAACATCAGATAACAAAACAAAGAATTGGGAGAGGAAAAGCATAACCTAACCTTGTTTAAAGTCATCTTCCAAAGAAGACATTACCCCAATTTCAGACACAAATTAGCCAGCTATCCTTTGATTAAAGAAGCTTTACATGCTCACTAAAATAATTTGATTAACACTGCTCCCTGAGCCTTAGGGAGCTGAGTGAGTGGCTTTTGAATTTTGGAGGACTTAGAAAGAATACTTAATAAGGTAGATTATCTCTTTGATGTTGTGCTCTGGACCTTGTATAAAGAAAGATATATGACCTACCTTTGCTCTAAATCAATCAGAAAATGGGCTTCATTAAGCTGGTGAGACTTTCAATTTCAAAGGCTCTACATAAAGAAACTGATTTCACTGTTTGTTCACATAAAATGCATACAAAACAAAATGTGGAGCACTGCTCTGGATTAAAAGTTGATCATTCTTAAAGGTTGCTCCATCATGGATCCGCTCATCACACAGCACATCCGTGTTTTATGGCCTACTCCACAGTATCACCAAGACACGTAAACCTTCATGGACTCATTAATCTGTGTTTCCTATCTCCTACTGCTTCATACTGGGTCGGGGGGAGGGTCAAATAAATGCTTCGCATGCCAGGCTTCCAAGATACATGACAGCATTACAGTTACCTCCTCCGTAATTAGGTCTGATTATACCAGATATTGGAAAAAAAATCATCACGCGGTATGAAAAATGAGGCCAAAGAACAGGATTAGTAGAGTGAGAGTGAAATAGTATGTGGCTCATCTTCACTTAGCTACACTCAGGCTGTCTGAATTTTGTTTATTTGTGAGAGAACATGGCACATGGGAATCAGACAGAGTCGCACACATTATGTATAATGCATGTAATATTCCTTGAACCAGTAGCACTGTACACTGTGCCTCGCAAAGACATGAAATCTGGCTTAGTACAGTGTTAAGAACATTGTTTTTCTACTGTCAAGTGATTTGCGGAAATAAACGGAAGTGAAAGCCTGTGGCAGCATATGCTATTATCACAGATCTACATTTCACTGGGATGACAGGGTGGCACCAAACCAGATGCTTCGGAGTATTGGAGCAGTGCTTTATGTTTAGGTAAATACGTACAAATCCATACGCTTAAGATAAAACAAGCTTAAGACCTTTATTGTCAACAAAATGTGGAATATTACCATTTTCTACATAGGCAGTGTAAACTTTAATGAGCGGTGGATGGCAGCGACAGATGGTTTCTATATGTGTCTCTGGTTCCCTGACAAGTGTGAACATATCTTTATATTTTGTTCAAGAAACTATAAAAATATGAGGATTTCAAGTGTCAGAGGTCAAAGTTACAGTTGTTGTACGTATAGAAAAAACTACACAAGGTAAAATGTTCACAACAGTGCACTTTCATCAGATACCTGAGCAGTCACATATTGACTAAAACACTAACATACCATAAAAAATGTAAAAACATATTAAAATATAATGTGTTGTTGAGTTTGTTGTTGAAGTGATTTTAGAGGTACTGCTAGATGGATTTTTTTAAACTAGGCTAGCCCTTCCCCCTTGCTTCCAGTCTTTATGCTAAGTTAAACTCACTGTCTACTGACTATAGCTTCACAGTTACTGTACACACATGACGGTGGTATCAGTCTTCTCATCAAACTCTCGGCAAGACAGCACATAACCATACTTCTCAAAATTATTATTCTCAAAACTAACAATAATAACAAATATAACTGCAAGCAGCAATGTGCGGGCCAAGCAGCCCAGCAGGCCAGAGTTGTCATGGAAAAATGATGTTATTGTAAGCACGCACAGCAAGCTTCATGTCAGTTGATTAAAGACTGGCTGAGACGGTATTACCAGAAACAAGACTGTCTTTTTAGGGCAAACATGTCAATGGTTATTAGCCAAAACCTATTTTTACTTACTGCGGTGACCCCTAGAGGCCAGGTGACAGTGATGATTTTGGGCTTCCTTTAATGTGATGGTCTGGATACATACAAGCTGTTGCTGTATGCTAATTTCTTGTTTAGTGGCTTCGATGACGTTTTGATTTTGAACTTTGAGGAGTAGCAACACAGTTTTTGATAAACTCCAAAATGTCTCCTGCATCAATTAGGTTGACCTGACAAGTTGCCATTTCTCAACCTTGGGCCCTTCTATGATATTACCAAACACAATAATTTGGATTTTAAGGCAAACACATCAACAGTTATATGGCAAAATGCAATTTCTATTATTCCAGCGCCCCCCTAAAGGTCCAAGGACACCAGATTTCTTGAGCTACCGCCTAACGAGGCCCTGAGTCCATGTATGAAGTTTATCTTTCATACATTACAGTGTAGGTGAGCTATGGCCTCACCTCCTGTTAGGCAGCTTTGCGATTTGTAATTAGCTGTGATAAAACAAATTTTAGTGAAGATTGGCCAAAGTTTATCTGTGGAGTAGCGAAAAAAACACTTAAAATCCAATATGGCGGATGATCCAATATGGTAACTCCTTTTTGAAAGTCAGGCATACGGTTCAAAAGTTACACGTGTGAATGCACCTCAAACTTTGACCTGTTGGTGGCACCAGAGCGCTTGAGGCACAGACATGAAACTTGGTGACAAGCATCACAGGAATGTCCTCAATCAGTGTGTCAAATTTCAAAACTTTTTACCATACGGTTCTGGGGGATGTCATAAACTCCCATTGCAGGGGAAGAAAAAGAACAGAAGAAGAAAAGATACACAATGGGTGGCACAGCCCTAAATAATGACAATAATAATAATAAAAATGAAAATGTAGTTCATGGAAAAGGTTCATGTGCCATTGTCCAACAGAGAAAGTCCATTTTCAGTAGTCAGTAGTCAGAGTCTAGATATTGGGCCAGTAAGAGAGATAAGAACATTGAGCCGGACTGTTCGGGCTGAGTGCGAGTGGGTTGGGGGTTGGGAGGTGTGGGAGGGTGTCACACTTTCTGTTGTGGCGTCTGATAGCAGTGGGCAAAAGTGAGCGTTTGAAGAGCTCCGGCTTGCTCTGTGGTGGGATGAGCTGGATGCAGAATGTGCGGTCCATCTGCCACAGTTCGTCATAGAGTGAGTGGGAGGGGTTATCCAGGATGGCGTTCATCATGTCCATCATCCTCCTCTCTGCCACTACCCCCAGACTGTGCAGTTCCAGCCCCACCACAGAGCTGGCCTTACTTACAAGCTAAATGAGTCAGCTGGCATCATCAGTGTTGATGCCGCCTCCCTAACACACTACAGCCAAGAACGGCGCCCAGGCCACTGCAGCAGCCTGTTGCACACACTGAAGGAGCTCAGTTTCTTCAGGAGAACTTTCAGCCATGGCTTTTCCTGAAAAGGGTTTTGCTGTGTGACCTCTTTCCGGATGATAACCGGAGCAGGGGACCTCCTGCTTGTACGTGTGTGAACCATCATGTCTTTCCTTTTGTTGATAAGAGCTTCAAGTGGTTGTTGTTGACCACTTAAGATAAACGACTTATTCCCATGTTGTACGTTTTGCAGAGTACTCAGGGATAAGTCAGTGCATTTTGAAAGCATTTTCCAATTTCCAAATTTCTAGCACCATTCCAATTCAAAAACATAATTCACACTTTGGTTATCCAAAAGATTCACACTGTATTTGTCAATAAAATTAGTTGTGGTTTATTTTCACTATTTTCTACGCTCTGCTTTGTATGCATACACTTGCTGTTTCTACTGTTTTACAGGTTTTTTTTTTTTTTAATTTTATTGATTTATCTGTTTTTGGACTGATTTCTTACCTTTTAAGCAACCACTGGTTTCCATTTATTTCAGGATACTAATTACTGCTCTTCCAACTTGCTCAAAATACTGCACGTTTATTATTTAAGTGTTACAGTTGGGACCCTTGTGAAAACTGTCCTTGTGGCACAAGGGTGTCCACCGTTTGTCTTTGAAAGATCAGAGTATATGAGCTCTGAGTCCAAACAATCCAATATCTAGTGTGCAAATAGGATCCAATTAAACTGCACATTAACATCTGCACTGATTTTTCTTAGAGTAGTACCGGCATAGCCAGATTAGAAATAAAATCAGAATGACTGATGTTGCCTATTCACACTGTTTTCTCTCTGTAATTTGAATTTTTTTTGTCATTTGCCCTGAATCAATGGACTGAAACATGCACTGCTGCAAGTGCTGTGGGTGAGCAATTTTTCTACTTCAGATTTCCTGATTTGCTTACCTTACAGACCAGATTTCCATTCCTTATTTTAGGAGGACATCTTCCCAAACTAATTCACAGGGGAAATAAAAGCAGATGATAACCTGTTAAAATTAATTATTAAATGCGATTAAACAACGGTTGGGACAAAGAGCCATTTGCAGGGATCTAAAATAATTCCCTTTGCCAAACCACTTAGTGAGGTCGCCATCAAAAAATTAACTTCAAATACAACTTGGAACAAAACAAGAACAGTGGGTCGGTGAGTGAGTTTATCTCTACGATTGAAACCACTGGTGTTCCTTTGGACCATGAAATTGTCATTTGTTCTGCAAGTGTTACATCAAATGAGAGTTCAGGGCCATGCCAGGACTGTTCGTTGCTGCTGAGCTTATTTTAACTTGTTATCTGACAGAATCTCCACAGATAATTATATTTGGCTCCGATAGACAGGTAGAGAACGCAGGCGAGCACGTGCTAATCCGGGGCTGTGCCTCCAAAAAACCCCAGGAGCAAAACGATGGCGTCTCGCCAGAGAGCTGGATGAAAAGTCAGAAAAACTCTTAGCAGTTTCCTCATGCAATATGAATCCTCACATGTGATTAGATTTGCACCATAAGTCCAGGTGTTTGAATATTTCAACATGTTTTCATTTCAATGTCTATTGTGACCATTCCTGCCAGTGAAAGCTTTTTAGTGTGAGTGCATGTCTGCATGTTACTGTGCGTGTGAACAGTATTAAGCAAAAATAATGTAACCAGCATGAGAGATTACATTCTGCGACTTGCTTAAAACCATTAGAGAGGGAGAAAAGACGACCAGGCAGAGGGGATTACTCTGGGCTGGAATGTGGAAGCGGGAGAATACAGCGAGGGGGGAAACAAGGGCGACATTGACAGTGTAGCACCGACAACAGCACTAGCAGGAGATCAGGTTAAAGAGGGTGGCAGAGCGCCAACTGATTGTTCTAGAAAGAGGAAAGAACAGAGACAGAAAGGAGGGAGAGGGATATAGGAAGATTAAGACACAGAAAGAGAGAGGGAGGCAGAAAGGGAGTGATAAAAGTACAAAGGCTGCGGAGATTCCATCTTGCAAACAACAAACCAAGGGCCTTTGACACCAACAGCGTCCTGCCTTTGATGTATACTGCATTTAGCTAGCACTGTGGAGCAGGAGAGTGGTGGTGTTGGTGGTGAGAAAGCCAGAAAGAGAAGAAGAAGAAGAAGCCATCAGCATTATGAAAAGCACCAGACCCAGAGGCATAGAGGCATATGGAACAGCCACTTTGATGACTACTACTGTTTGCTCCACGTGGGGGTGGTGGTGGCAGAAGTGGGGTTTAATGAAAGGAAAGGGGGCAGGGTGTTGCGATGACGCAGGGTGCAGGAGGTATATGTAGCCAGGCTGTAGAAGCCAGCCCAAAATTAACAAAAAATAAATAAATAAAATAAATTCAAAAGAAGGAAATGCAAACAAAAGAAATAAAGGACATACAATGAAGCTGTACACCCAGAAGTCATTCCAGCCAGCCAATTGAAATAAATCAAGATGGAGGAGAGGATTTCGGCTCAGGTTAGTATGAGGCAGCGGACCTCTTTGCTGATTTGGTGTACAGCATGGTGACATACTGACCTGGGCTTGAGACAGCACTAGTGGTGGTGGGTTCAATAATTGCTAAAGGGAAGGAGAGGGGGGGAAGAGGGAGGGGGAGGGAAAGAGGACATTCATGTATTATTAACAGAATGGAGACGTAAAATAAAAAATAAAAATGCATGCAAGGACAAAAGGACAGGGAATGGAGACAAATCCTCTCCATGCATTAAGGACCGGTGTCTCAGTGGCAAGATGCAACCTCCACATGCTCATAAACAACACGTTTCATCCCCCCAGTCGCCTCGGATTTGCATGGGTTACAGCGAAGACAAAAACTGAGGGGAACCTGGGAACTGAGGCTGCTCCAAAGCCCCGAAGGTGTTTTGTGACCGGGCAAAAAAACTTTCATCATACTTCTGGTATGCTAAACAACTGGCTGTGTCTCACTTTGATAGTGCAAGATCACACCATGCTCAGTTAGCACCCATAATTTCATCTGCACCTGCCGGGTAGTTCTTAAATCACATCAGTTTAACTTTATTTTCCCTTTCCAGAGGCTATAGCGCAGTTTGCCATATTATGTCCTTCTTTTAGGTTGCATGAACTGACTAAAAAAAAAAAAAAAAAAGAAACTTTTAGTCTGGCTTTGATCCCTCTGAGGAGCGAACTCAAGAGTCCCAATCTGATTACCTTATGAACTCATTTCAGGCTGAGCCACTGGTGGCATTTGGGAGATGGAATAATGTGGCGTCCATGAATGTTCAGTCTAGTGTGTCAGACTACTAGAACTAAGTGTATCGACCGAAGCACGGCAGCATGAAGTGTATGTGTAAAATGTCACACAGAGTAGATTTTATGCTTAGTCACATTTGTGGTAAAGATGTTCCTGTAGATTTTGGTGCGGAAGGAATCAAAATTCCATCTATAATAGCTACTAAACTGATGCAAGGGTCAAACAGGTCCAGGTAATAAAAGTGACGCATGATAGTGTAGCCCAAGAAAAAAAAAAAAAAAAAAAACATAACACATTTGGGTGTTGATAAGGTTACTGACACCAATGACCTAATAATTAGCTAATTTCTTTGATTTCTGGCTTCCAAAACTTGAGAGTTAAATCCAGACTCTGCTGTGAGGAATACATTATCTAATGCTACTTTGGTTTGAAGATATCACTGTAATGTAAACATTGCTGCCCATTTGATCTGAAGTTGAAGTGAAACAAATAAATAAATAACATGGCTTTCTGTTTGGTAAACAAGCATTGAGATAAGCTGTGACCAGGTTTGTGCGGTGACTCACTTGGGAGCAGAATCGGGGATGTGTGGCAAAGCAAAGCTTTACCATGAGCGCCATCAAGTCAAAGCGACGCAGTGGTCGGGCTCATAGGGTTGTTTTCAGCTTTGCGTTTTTGACACAAACAGTGAGACTTGTACTTGCAGCGAAAAAACAACTATTTATACTCCCCACAAAGGTATAAACCAACTTCCTCCAGAAGGCTTCATGGCAGAGGAGGAGCTTATCTGTCACAAGGGAAACCATGGCAGCCATGATTACACCTCACACGCATTTCACACACAAAAAGAATTCTACTTTAGGTTGTTGCAGTGAGCTGCTGTATTTAGGGCATGCAACAGTGCAGAAGCCTACTTAGACTCTCCATTTTAATCCATTTACATGGGAACTTTCAATTGCTCACCTCGTCCACACCATGCTCTCAATCTGTAATCTGTGTCGCTTTTCTCAAGTGTGAACTGTGTAATGGCCGTCTTGCTGTTATAAAGGCCACTGTGATACCAACAACAATAAAACATTTGCTTCTGACTGATTCCATCATTCTATTTGAAGGGGAAATTGTGTAGGAATCAGTATTCATACGTGGAATGATACGCCTTTTCCATCGGTATATTGGTGGAGAAATGGTCGAATTAATCTTTTCTTCCACAAATGTTTCCACTTCAAGTACTCCTGGGGGAGCCGATATGTGAAGGCAGTTTCTTTTTAGTTCTTTCTTCAAACAGGCAGGCGGGTGCTATCTGATTAATACTTGAGCATGAATTCACCAGTGAATCATTTCATGAGCTCTCAGACACTCCTCCATTACTGTGGAACATATCTTTTGACATGCAATCTTTCCCTCACAGCTCCAGACTGACTTGGACTCTTTCTCTCATTCAGCACAGCAACGCATCATTTCACGTACTGTAAACGCCAGTCGACCTCTTGCGCAGCTTGCTCACTTGCAAGATAAAACACATTAGTTTTCGCAGCTATTTCATTTCATGGATTGCTATTCTCTTTGTTTCCTGTAGACGGGATATTGTAAGAGATTTATGTGACATGATTTGTGGGAATCACTGTTCATGTTGGCCCTGTTCAGAGTTTAGCTCATCCAAGGTAATCCAATGTTAATACTTAAGTTACACACACACACCTACATTTCACCGAACAGACAAGACAGGAAGTTGATAAAAGCAAAGATCCACACAGATATCTATATGATCTCAATTTGTTGAGTTTGTTCAGCAGTGCGTGAATTACTTCCTCAGTCAATAATACTAATCAACAATCAGCTCAGACAGATAAAATATGGCAATTTTGTGCGACATTGCAGTAAGCACCCCTTAAAGGAGTGGGTAGGAAAAGAAAGAAAGAAAATTTGCAGTCTGTGCGTCCAGTTCATCTTCACTGCTCCATTTGAGGGCATTATCAAGTTATTGTCATGCAGGGACACATTCTTTGTGTGAATTGTTGGGCTATTCTTAAATATTTTCCTCACTTATCCCTCCACGATGATGGAATAGTTGGTGTTAACAACTGTGTTAATTTGTGAGTCAGCTAATTAGTTATTTATCCTGTGTCATTTTTAATGTTGCCCAGAGCGTGTATCATCCTGTGAGCATCCACAGGGCTCAGTCATCCAGGGATGAATGTCCTTAGCAGTGCATCTGGTCTCCTACAGGACTCAGTGATGGTGGGTGGGGTGTGGGTGGGTATAAAGTCCATTGCCCGCTGGGCTGCAGGATGAAGACTCTGCTACAGCACCAAACATTTCCTCATCGCAGTGTGGCTGGAAAATGTTAATGGATTTTCTGATTGCTTAAATATGGAAATGCAGGCATTCAAAGGATAGGTAAATGGCGCAACACTGTAAAGGGTGTTTTTGGGAAAAATAAAGGACAGTGCAACCTTGCCATGTTTAATTTATTCAGCACATTTTGATATGTGTTAAATTATTTTTAAGATTAAAACAAAATCAACCAGAAAACAGCTGAATATCAAATATAGATGCAACTTGTTTTATGACCGATGCAGACAAAGAAATAGAAGGGCGAATAGTTGAACACCAAAATGAACACAATTTGCTTCCCCACATGGCTTCAACATTATTTCCCTACATTTTAAGCTGTTATCACACACCCACATTTCGGGTTGCACCTTTAGCTCCAATTTTCCTGCATCTCTGCTCCATGACTCAGGTACAATCACACGGTGTGGGAACAAACAACATCATCAACAACAATGGCAGATGAGGAGACATGTCGAAATGACACCTACACATGCGGTGATTGATAAGCGTGACAAACGAACACGACGTTCATTAACCAACTAGCCAGCAGTGTCTCTCCTGCCTGAGGGAGGCTGAGCAGCGATGGAGAGAGAGAGTGAGTAACTCTTTTTCTCCCCCATCAGTCTCTTCCGATTACTGCTCAGAGGGGGGAGGAGGGGAGAAGAGAAAGGAGGAAATGAAGGCAGAGGTATAGGTGGAGAAAATCTCCTCCAGGGCTAAGCCGAGGTGGGCTGGGGGATAAGAGCTTGACCAATTAAGCTGGAGGACTCCTCAGAAAATTGGAGTGAACAGCCTCAGTCTTTTCATCGCAGTTCACTTCCATCTAGCACATGAAATTGGAAGTTGAAATAGGGATTGCCAGTTTGGTGATTGTTATACCTCAGCTAAAATCATAAAGTGTGTGTGTGTGTGTGTGTGTGTGTGTGTGTGTGTGTGTGTGTGTGTGTGTGTGTATGTGTGTGTGTGGTGTGTAGTGTATATGTGTATGTGCAAAGAGAATTTGTGAGAAATGCAGCCTGCAGTGAATGTTTAGGTACATTTACAAATAATTCATAATTTCTTTTAATTCTTTGTTTTTTTCTTGAATCTTTCATTAAAGAATAACTGGTTTATATAAAATGCTGATTCTCTTTGGCCTGATTACATGAGTCTATACATGACCCCAGTTTGTGCCTTATGAATTACCATTACGTTCAAGTCACAAAATATAAATACCCAGTAATCTTTAAAAAACCCAAAAAGTTAAAGAACCAGGAGGAAATGACATGTGCCCTTGCTCTTTAAAATGTTACTGCAATAAAAAATATTGTTCTGAGTTTGGAAACATCAATATATATCAATAAAACTGACAATATTTATTTTTATTATCACTTATGAAACTTACAATTTTAGCAAGGTGATATACCACTTCCAGACACCATCCTTGTTTGGATTAGGTGAAATATGTGCAACTTGAAAAAACTCTTTAATCTTTTAAATTCTGCAGTGGATGGAGTATTTTTTTTTTTATCCAGATGGTTTGAAATTCAAATATGAGGATTCTGAAAATCCCTTCTGAACTGTTGTCAAATGACCTTGAAATGTAAAACTCATTTAGTAACACTAGTGGCACAAACTGGGCTCAGCTCAGCAGTAACACCTTTGATGGGTAAAATAACTTAAGGTGATGACAAACAACGCAGAATGTAACACACACATTTGTGACGTGTGTTTCTATGTTTGTTCAACAATAATGGCAAGACTATATTCATTAATGAATCGATTATCAAACATTTTCACTCACACATGTTGTCACAGTGTGTTGGATCTAAGTATTTAACTTGGTGGGTTTTTCGTCTTCTGTGTTTTTTCATTTGAACTTTCATTCCCTCCTCAGACCTGCTAGGTCTTCCTAGTTTTCAGAGATGTCTCATCTGTTTTCATAAGTAAATTCAACTGAAATGCTCATACTGTTGAGCCTGCTATAATATTTACCCCACAAACATTTGCAAAGCCAGCCCTGATGTTACATAAACAAAACCATATCAACATGTCTATATTCTATACAATAATAAACATGCTGACTGTAAATCTGTCCAAAAAACAACTATTAGGATAGCTCTGGCAAATGTATGGTGATGATTATTAATATACGCTGTCTCTGTCAAATAAAGTAGTAAATCAACAAACAACCAGCACATAACCCTCTAGTTGACGACGACTCCTTCTGTATGAAGCTGCAATCATTCTTAGTTTACGGAGAAATGGATCGATCCAGTTCCACACTGCAGTTTTTGTTCCAGTCTGACTACTTTCATTTTGGACAACTGCTAATACAAACTGACAAAAAAAAAAAAAAAAAAAAAATTGAGATCGCTTTTCTATTGTATTCACTTTGTGGTTCGATTTGATCCAGAGAATGATGAGGAAAATATAATGAAGATACTGAGAGAAAGCCTGTGTCTTGTGATTAAATCTAACTGACGAAAAATGAATCACAGCACTGACTACACCTGTGCAAGCGCTGGTACAGTTGTAATCAATTAAATACAAATATTCCATCTGCAAACACATATAGAAACACAAGAAGCCTTCAAAGTTATTTCGGAGTATTTCTATGTTATCATTCAAGCATATTATCTTGGACAATTTGTTACACCTTTGTAACTTAGGAGTGGTTTAGAAGTACAGACAGTTATGACAAGTGATAACAAGCGTTATTCAAAAAGCGATCAGGTATAAAATACAGGTACAAAAGCTTTGTGCACACACACACAAACACTACTACTCCAACAAGTAGTGACAAAGAGGTTGTATGCTTTCTTTCTGCTCCAAAGAACCCAGTTTGTGTTTTACTACAATTTTTAACACAGAGCTTAAAGTGGTACTTAGCTGAAAGAGATCACAATCCTGGACTAATGGTTTAACTGCACAAAAACCCACATGGTCTGACACAACTGGCAGAACTGAATCCCAACCACCACACAAGAATGTAGTGAGGACACGGCCATCCAACTCATCTCAAAAATTCAGAAATTAGTCAGAACATCCCATGTAGACATGTGAACAAAGCCAGAATGCAAATCCTTTTTTCTTTTTTTCCATTCCTGTTGGATCTGAAAGAGCAAACAAACTATCTGACTTCCGGTGGCTGCCTCGGGTGGAAGACAAATGCCTTTACTTTCCTTGAGAGAAGGCTTTCTACAGTCACAGTTCATCTCATCAGTGATAATGGCGAGTATTTTGCTGAACCAATTTTAAGTGACTCTGTTAAGTTAAGACAAAAAGGATTTATGCCGCTCAAGGATAAGGACCTTTCAATTTTAGATTAATGTCAACAGACTAATGAAACTGAGCCTTGAATGCTTAATATTTTGGTTTATATTTTATCTTTTTTCCCTAGAGGCTGTACTCCAAGATTTCTAAATGGGGATGACAGTTACTTGACTTTATCAATTCATGTGCATCTACTAAACCTCTTTGTGTAATGGAAACGACCAAAGAAACTAACATACATAGTCAATTTCTCTGCCGCAAACCACCCTCATTGTGTTGACACTTAAAATTCACCTCAATATATGATGCTCTATCAAATATGCATGCCCCCTTTTCCCCTTCCCATCCTGCTCATCAATAGCTATCGACTGGTTCTAAAATAGCAATCCAAAGTCACCCGTGGTGAAATCTAACCTCTGGGTTTCGTTATTTACGTCAACGTACTGGTGAGAGTGCGCTGCGGCGATTGCTTGCCATTTCTCATTAAGAGCAACAGCAGAATTGGCCTCTCTTCCATTAGTGGTGATCATGAGAGAGAAAGGGAGAGACATGAGAGACTGTATGTGCGTGAGAAAGAGAATGATAGAGAGAGAGAAAGAGAGACAAAGGAGGGAGAGAGTGAAACAGGAGAATCAGATAGACAAAGCCACGATAGCAAGACCAAGAGATAAAGAGAGGGAATGGAGGGGAGAGAAGTTGGGGGTGGCAGCACAGGAAGTTGCTTCCTCTATCTATTCTGAGGGTTTCTTTGCTGCTCTGCCTTTGAGGCCTCGCTAGTGTCACATTAAGATCATCCATTTGAGGATCTGAGACAAGCCTTTGATGTTCTTGTGCATACACAAACAGGAGAGTGGAGTGCTCCTTTGACAATTGCCAACTCTACAGAAATATCTTTTTGTATTCGGAGTCTCTGGCCTGCTAGGGACTGTGTTATCATCAGAGGGTGCAGTGCAAACTGGTGAATAATTTAATTCACCTGTTCATATTTCATCAGTGAATACATTAAACAGAATTTTTTTTTTTTTTTCAACCCATACTTGTTCTAAAATGTTGAGGGAGATATGTTCCCCTGCCCCGTGCTGTCATTGCTCGAGTTGCCGTTTGGCAGGTACAGCATCTGGACAAAATAATGGCAAAGGCCCAACAGTGAAGGAAAATGAAACACCGACCAAGGAATTCAGTATGAAGCTCAGAATAAGTGGCGAACAGATAAAGAAAGCAAGAGTGACAAGTTTGAGAATGTACAGTATGTAGACGCATACTAGAACATTCAACAACACAGAATAGTTTCTTGTTATTTTAGAAATGAAAGTAGATAAAAACCATTTCCTCTAGAGCTTAAAAGATGTGTGCATCCGGGGAGTCGTGTGGCGTAGTGGTCTAAGAGGCTACAGTCCTCGCTGCAGTCGGCCCCGGTTCGAGTCCCGCATCGGACGGCCTTTGCTGCATGTCATTCCCCCTCTCTCTGCCTCCCCATTTCCTGTCTCTCTACTGTACTATCCAATAGAGACATAAAAAGCCCCAAAAAATATACTTAAAAAAAAAAAGATGTGTGCATCCACTATGGACCTCAGACTCATCAAACTACTCTAGAAGTTGTTTAAAAGTGAGTTTGGACGATCTTAAAATGTAAGAAAATTATGATGTGACCCTGTTTGTGAACTGGAATCCAAAAAGCTTTGTACTCCTGGTCAGCTAATTGACCAGTTCACAGACCTTGGCTGGTAAGGACTAAAGTGGGAATAAGCCTTAGGGCATTTTTAAGGTGCTTTCACCCCCCCCTTTTTTATTTTTATTTATTTATTTATTTATTTATAATTTCTGTGTTTTGAGCATCCCTGACATAATGGGCCTATTATACTTTAGTGATCATTGAACCTCAATCAGCCACTGGAGTCAGAGATTAGTCTTGTCATAAACTGATGGCATGTCCTCATCTACGTATACTGTGCTTTTGCCAAGTGTGTACTGGGCTACGCTTCAGTCAGTGGAACTCATGACTATGGTAAGATGGCTGCCTACTCTACAACATATAGTACAAATCAACTACCTCTATAGTGTTTTCAGCAGTTGGTAGCTTGTACTGTTACTGTCGTAGGCTGTTTCAAATCAAATCCATCTAAAAAGAGTGAAAGCTGATTCATTCTACCGCACAGCCTTTCTAAATGCTCATGGGTCTGTGTTCTAACCTCCTCATACTAGGGCATAAACGCTTGTGTGATGGCGGTATTAAAAAGCTTTTTTTGAATGATAGGCCCCATAATTACCAACTTCGTAATGTACATTATTTTCTGGAGCTGTGTCACAGGGGTCCTGATCCAGCTTTGTGTTTTTATCCTCCTTTTTTCTCCACAATGACCAATTCCCATTGTTATTACTGCCTAAATCTAGTTTTGTCCTGGGGAGAGAGTAGGCAGCCACACAGTCACCAGCCTTCACTGGGGAGGTCTGAGGTTGTGTTCAAGCAGACAACAGTGCTGCTGCAGCTGCTAAAAAAAAACAAAAAAACAAGGTGATCAGGCAAAAAAGTTGAACCTGGATCAACTCTGTTGTATGTGCGCTCTGAAATGTCTTCCGGCAAATCACCGCATGGGTAATTACATATCAGCAAGCTTGGTACGTGACTTTGTAATGTGAACGCCGCTAATTTATACTGTGTGACAAAAGATGAAATAATAACTGCTGTGAATTGAAAAATCCTTCTTCCTATTATTATAGACCACTGTGCGGTGTTTTGCAATCTGATGAAGGCTTTAAAACTCATGGACCCATTACTCAAACATGCGCCCACCAACACAGCCTCTTACATTTCTTTTAAATGCAGTGCTGTTTTCAGTCTGAACGTTTACTAATGTGGTCAGAGGTTCACACTATCTCCCTATGATGTCACCCTGTACTGTACAAGGAATTGCTAGTGCAGTGACATGGACATGATCCCTCACTGGCTTCCCAACCATGAACACGGCCACTTGTGTTTGTTGAAACACAGAACCAGGCCGCTGCTCCTGCTACCTGGGGATTGAACCCGGGTTTCTGCTGTGACGCGCGGGTGTTCTGTGCCTGCTCCTGTATTTTGCTGTCTCAGTCTGACGGTGCTTAGGAAATATTCTGATTTGTGTTTTTTTCAGTACTTAAATTTATGTAGAAGTGTTTCTCAAATCATTAAATAATTCTGCAGTCTATCACCAAGGCACCAGCAGCTTGGCCTCTGATTATTTGGCCTCTTCAGAAAGTCAGATAGATGCCTCATGGCGCTTTGAAAAACTGTGAAAGGGCTGACTCTCAGACCTCTTTAAAATCTGAGCCATACTGCTGTTTGGCATTCAACTTAACTGACCTGTGTAGCTGCCTTTGTAATTGCAATGCTCTTACTTAAAGCAAAATTTCTTTTTCAGATGGTGTTTCATTCTAGTAAACATGGACTTGTAGACTTCAAAAGCACCCACTCACACACGTACAGAGACTTTGCAACCATATTAGACAACCAACATTCACAAAAACTGATGACTAGGAAATGAGAAACCACTTGTACTGATGAGATGTGGGCACCCAGTTGCAACACTAACTTTTAAATCCTATATCAACAATGCTGCACCAAAAACACAAACCCTTTCTCAGGGCATCCCCACTGATTTCCGCAACACTCTCTCAGCCCTCTGATTCTTCACCACTCCATTTAGCCACAAGCAGATAGAATGACAACTTACGAATGAGAGGCACACTGGCATTGGCTGTCCCTAGCTTGTTGGAAGCGACACATGTGTAGTTCCCGTAACGATCCTCTGTCATGTTGTTCACTGTGAGGACTGATCTGGAGCTGAGGCTCTTGATGTCGATGCCTTGACCCTTGATAATCCTGAAAACAGAGCACAATTACAACAAGTTAAGGGTGGGGGGCATTCCTGGTGGGTATAAATGTTTGTCGTCCTTTAGTGGAGCTTCAGATTGTAAAGTGCTTCATCGCCCTCTTCAGCAGATCTATTTATCCCTTGGTCTTTCGCGTCTGTCTTGGAGAGACGCTTTGAGGGACTGAGAGGAGGGAGAAATGACCCAGGGGTGAACCTGCTGGGTGCCACTTGACATGTTGTTCATCGTTTTGCTGCAGGTGCAGGGGGATTACAAAAAATCCCATTCCAGTTGTGCCTGACATCTGTGCTGTGAAACAGATGAATGTTTAATTGTTTACTTTGGTGGTCGTGATGATCTTTAACAGCCTGTAGAGATTAAAATTCACTCTGTAATGGCATATGCTGTGCATCCTGGTAGTAGGATTATTGTGGATATTAAAGCTGAGTTTGTTTTTATGAGTGTGGTTTCTGTCACTGTTACAGTGTCACATCATAAACCATAAAAACCTCCACAGAAGAGACATGTTTCTACCCCCCCCCACACACACACACTATCTCTAGCTTGCAAGTTGCTCTGGTTTCAAACACTATGTGTGACCTTATGTCCAGCAAATATCCACAAATCTGTTGTTCCCAATCCCACAGCAACGTCCTCAAATGTTAGCGGAACATTCACTGATCTCTCAGCGGGTGTTTCGCCACTTCACTAGTTCAACATCAAACTAGTCAATGCTCCCCTCTGTCATAGTGAAAGAAGCCCCACACACACACACACACACACACACACACACACACACACACACACACACACACACACACACACACACACACACACACACACACACACACACACACACACACACACACACACACAATTCCATTCAAGAATGAAAGCAGTGACACATCAAGAGAAAGATTTGCTTGTCAAAACTGTCACACTACTTCTGATAGAGACAAAGTGGCAGCAGCAATGCACTGATGGTATGGCTGCATCAATACAGAGCCAAGATGAAAAGTGGCCCTCATTTCACTTACAAAGAAATGGAAATAGTCACATCCAGTGTTAATGGCATATAGAAGTTACACAGTTAACTACAGTTTCTCTGCTCATGTCCTTTTCATGATGATGAGTAAATGAAGAAATCACCATTATGCCACGTAAGAAGTCAAAGAAAGAACAAGTCCTTGAATTAAGTAAAGACTAGAATCATGCCAACTTGCCTCCTTAGCAATTTGAATAAATTGAATCCACCCCATAATTACAATTAGCACAGTGTGAGCTGATGATTGAAATTGTGCTCACTAGGAGTGGGTAAATGATGGGTAATGGGGGTAATTTGGTTTTTAAATTCAAGAACTGACACTCGAATCTAGACTGATTGATGTGTGTGTCGCAAATGATTTAAGCCAGTTGCCAGCAAACATTTTATTAGGATGCAAGGTGAGGACAAGGCACAAATGATTCTTGCTGGAACATTTCTGTGAGTCCTCCCCAGAGGATGGACGAACAGGAGAACAAACAAATGCACTGTCACAGGTAAAAATCAAATAAATAAAACAAATGACTTTTATATCATGTACTTGTCACAATCAAGTAAAGGTATGACCTTATAATGCCACCATTATTGCCAAATGTCTGCATTAGAGATTACAGTTTAGAATACAACATAAAACCCATTCAGCACAGTACTGCTCAAACACAGTACTGCCCAATACTTTTAGAAACTTTAGATGTTTAGATTTAGAAAAGTAAAAAATGTTATTAAATGCGTAAGTAAAACCACAAAGTACCTGTTACCAGTGTGATATTTGAGCTACAAACAACAAAGCCATATCCAGCGGAAATCTGGGGTGATGCTGCCGTCAAAACAACTCGTATAATAAAACTGGGCTCACCTTTTCTCACCCTTGTACCACTCGAATGTTGGAGAAGGCACAGCAGCCGCCTCGCACCTTAGCAGAGCTGTGCGCCCCAAGCCAACTCCATGGCTTTTCATCTCATGGATAGCTGGGGCAACTAGAGAAGACAAAGAGATAAAATATGTTAGCAGGGGAAAAAAATGTCAGTCTAAAGAAAAAAAATCTGTGTTATCACAAGCGGAAGGGCAATTTAAAGGAAAAAGTTTAAGTGATACATGGTGCGCTGGAGAATGAGGATTGTTGACCTTGAAAATGACAACCTCCGACGTCCTGGTCAGTGCATACATTACATATTGTAAACTCAACACTCAGAGTCTATAGAGGCGGAGTTGGGGAGGGGAGAGGGCATCCATCCCCGATGTTAGGAAAATGAAATGAATTGCACTGCATGGTGATAAATGGCTTAATGGAAGTTCAAAGACTCAATGGCACAGGCAGGTTCTGTGAATGCAGAATGAGGTTCCTTTCATGTGCTGAAATGTGGTGTAAATCTCTTTGCCAGTGTCACCAAGGCAGCTTTACATATGGACGGATTCTAAAGCAGCCCAGTCCTTTTGTACTTCAAATATTTACCCCGCTTATAGTAACACAGCCATGAAAGAAATGAAATTAATGAATTGAATTTATGTAGACTTACAACAATGGGCAAAACCAGTCAGACAATAAGATTTTCCAGCACTCTTACCTTTCCCTTAGTCACATCATGGGAATAAAAATGTTTCACTTGTTACATTTGTAATTAATGGCCATCGTCCGAGTGATGCATTTATAAACTGGGGGTGTAGAGGACAAAGAGTGCTTGCTGACAGCAGAACTGTACCTCGCAGAGCTGAATGCGTAGAGTGCAACATACCCACCAGTATTATTATGACTGTTCTCGATTAATCAACAGAGGCTAGGCAACAGGAGAACCAATCATAACAAGGCATAGGGCTCAATCTGACGGTACGTATTATGTAAACTTGGCTTGACTCCCTAAAGCCTGACAAATAATAAATGTGTTCTGAACACCAAATCAGATGCACAGCCATTTGACATACAACACAAGCAAAATTACTTTATGCCATTCACACAGATTCTGATTAAAACCATATGATACATGGAAAAAGCCCACACTCTCAGGGTCAGTCCTGCAGCTAGCAGTAAATTGCCCATCCATGTCTGAAAGTGAGATGTGGTGTGGACTATTTATATTCCTGACAATGAGCCTTTAAGAACGACCTGTCAGTCAGAGCTCTAGCCTGTATCCAGTGGAATGGCTTGGCCAAGCGCCTGCAAACCTTTACTTCCAATTGCATTTGGAGATGTTCCTAACGGATGACCTCAGTACAGTACGGCCTGCTGCAGCTATCCCTGCACAACACAACCCGAAGGCACTAACTGGCATCACACTCCCAAAACTGCAGTCATAAATTAATACAGTGAAAAGTCTGAAGGCTCTGTTCGTACAAAACAGGGTACCTCTGACGTGTATTCCAGGTATGAGAAAATAACAAAATGCTTCATTATAGCAAATATATGCATTCATTTGAGACAGTGGTATTGCCAACAACTGAGCCCCATTTTAATGAAGGGAATGCAGCATGGACCCACAGTGTGAACTGTCTCTCTGTCAACCTGTGAGAGTCCACATAGATAGATGAGGTGGGATGCAACCGATCTGTGTGAGGTGTAAAAGATACATGTGAGCATTTGTACATGTGGTGTATGATCATGTAGGAGAGGCAGAGTGAGGTGACAGCGTGCTCTGTGATGATGGATGCCCTTTCACCAGCCTCCTTCTGCATCCTAATGAGCACATTCATATGACTAGTGTATGTTGATTTTCTGTCCTTGCATATGTGTGCCAATTATACAGCTATTTTCCTTCTTCCGTGGCTGAGCTGAATAATACGAAGGACTTGAGACAGTGAATTAAGCGATGGGTTATGCTAGAGCTTTTCCTGTTCATTTATCACTGTATGAAAAGTTGGATGCCATGCTGGGGGGTATTAGTAGACCTTGACTGGATGTCTGTGCTTGCTGTGTCTTTGTGTGGGTATGTGTGCAAGCTGTGGGTGTGTGTACCGTTGTGTCTATGAACTATCCAAAGTATCAACACTTTTCTGACTTCAGATCTGTATCTACTGTAGTTTAATCACAGCCAGCGTTAGCGGTCACCACACCATAAAGACAGCCAACAAAACTGTTATAGACTCCACCAGTATCTTTGCGGAAGAACTACAACAAGCTCTAGCATAGAATAAGAGGGCTGCTAAAGCTTGCGATAAAGTCAAATCAGAGTGTTGACATTTGACAATGTGCACTCAAAAATAAGAAGGGAAGAAGAAAAAATGGTAAGAGTTCTCTAGAGCAGAGAAATATAAATAAGCAATAACAAGTATAACAAAATCAATGCAGTATGCCGACCGACAGAGGCTTAGTGAATCCTTGTAATCCTTCATTGGTGTCATTGTGCGGGGCCATTGATTATCTGAAGCCTCTGAAAGCGCCAGGGTGACCTGGCTGTCGTGCTGTATAGTTACTTGGACAGTGCACTTGGTGGCCCAGGCAGGTGTGTCAATACTTGAAACCTCACACATAGAGCCCCTGTCTTTCATGCCAACACTGGGAACACAAAACCACTGGGAAATTGTCTGCCGATTTCCTTTTTGGAAGAGAGAGCATTGTGATGTGTTTCCTTTAATTTATTACCAGCTAGATCAGCTATTTGCCAAAAAGAACACTGTCCTTTCTTTATTGGACTCAAAGTTGGAACTTGGATTGCTGTCCTCCTATCAGAAGTTGGTTGAAATCCTGGCAAGCAAGTTACCAAGAAGATTTTGCAGGTCAACATATATAATGAGCGCTAGATTCTCTCCCTCCTGGTGGTGGTACTGAAAAGTAGTAACTATGAATACAAACCCAGATTTCTCCTTAAATGATCCAGTCAGAACAGGCACATGTCCCATCAATCATCATATATCTTATCAAGGGCACATATCATAAAACTTCACCACCATTAAAGTTCTTTTCTGAAAGAGAGAAAAATTCATAAGTACCAGGGCCCCAAGTAATTGTCCCTCTTACCACTTATGACATACAACTGCTGCAATATTTTGGAATAAAGAAAAATATCCCCCATGGTTTTGTAGGTGGTCCAAAATGCTATCATTTTATATGCATATCAATAATACCAATTTGGGTCCTGGCACTGGGATCTGTTAAGACAGATCACAGCCATAAAATCCAGTCCAATACAATAATTCCAATTTCAACTTGCTGGCATGTCCTATATCATCATATATTGTGTAATACACCATCAGAATGTGGAGAGTAATGCAAAGCAGTGCACTAAAAATCATGAAGGCCCAATAATCCAGGTAATTTAGTGTCTAGGGAATGCTGTGGTGCTGTTAATCATGCCTGGATTCCTGGTGACTCCACCAGATGGGGGTGAGGGGTTGGGTCCAGGAATAGCACAGGCGCGGCAGAAAAATGGGTGCTGTAAGGCCCTGCCAGGTGACAAATGGCCAGTTGCAGGTTGATCACAGACCGACTTCCATTACATATGCCTTGTATAGAGGTTGTCATCAGAATAAAGATGACCTCTCCAATTGTATGTCTCTACAAAGTGAATGAATATAAGCATGTTAATGATGAATAAAATGTTTGACCTTCTCTTTAATATTAATGGACAGGGTTTGTGTAGAAAGCATCACACCTTAATGTACAGGGCTTCACTGAGTCGCTTGCTTTAAGCGATCCTCATGTAACTATTAATGATTAATTGGTGTGCTTCAAGATTGAATATGATTTATTTAGCTACAAACTATTGTTTGCCAAGAGAACCCACAGAACGCAGGCTTTTTAATTAAAAGATCAATTAATAACCCTACCTCTTCAGCCAGATTTGAAAATGAGTTTTCATTGCAATTAAGAAATGGACTCATCAGTGCATGACTTATCAGCTTACACACAGAGACACTGTTCCCCACTGCCATCTGTGGGCTTCATTGTCCTGTTTTTTTGTCAGTCAGGAATGGTTCTGCTGCCAAGATTTATTAATTCATTAAGATTTCTATTCAGAACAGCTAGGGAACATTGTGTTCCTTCTTTTTATACAATGCAAAGCATATAAATAACCAGCCTAGCGTGCAGGACCGTGTGGGTCGACTGTAGCAGGAATTCAAACTATTGTCTGCGTTAAACAGTAAATGGTTCAAGGTACACAAATTCCTACCTATCGTACTAAACACCCATACAAGATGGTGGTGTGTTCTCATGAAGATCACTCTAGGAAAAAGACAGGAAACATCCGTAATTCATTGCTATAAGATAGTCAGTAAGTCACCTCCAACTGTGTAAGTATACAGAAAGTTAGCCTGGATACAAGCATTCGCCTTTTGTCAACGTTCCAAAGATATTTTGATCAGTCACTAAAATTGCAGACCAAGTTAATAGATGAAGCCGCTGCATGTCAATCTATTCTGAAGTGGTACTAGGAAGAACATTTATATTGCAGAAGATCAAGATTCCGCTCATTTATTCATGCCCCGCATGCAGCAAGGAATCCAAATAGCAATCAAGACGAGAGCTTTGGAGAGATGTAGAGAGATGGATTTACACCCAAACAGCTCGAGGGTACTGGCTTTAACTCTACTTAGGACTGGATCAGAATCCAATTCTAGGAAGCCTTCTCTTTTGAATTGAAAGCCACAGTATTTCAATGGATACTGCAAACTGTCGACAAATGCTCAGCTGAGACTTTGTGCCTGATGTTAAAATACTCCCTACAAAGAGATTTCATTCAACTGTGGAATGAACATTCATTCTACCTTTGATCCGACAGTGCTATCCACCACTGCACCGAGGCAGGTCTGGACACACACAGACGTACACACACTGTATGCAGGAGATGCATTTTATCAAAAGTAAATGCTGTGAACATTTATGTAAATGTTACACTGTATAATTGTTCTTAATAAAAAAAAATGCTAATACTGTAAAAACATGCTCACTCCCCACTAATAGTTGTTTATTTTCTTGTCATTACTTGACATTGTAATATTGTGTGGTGATGAAGATGCTCCTCCTGACCACAAGTAAACAGGTTTTGCCTCTTATTTATCAGAGATGGTCATGACTCCCCTGAACAACTCTGTCAGGGGAGTCAGAGGAGCATGTTGTGGGTGTATCTACCAGAGAAGGGCCTGAATTCCAAACAGGCCCGCATGACTGGGGCTTTAAAGGGAAAGGCAGGGTCAGTGCAAACAAAAGACAAGGTGATGTAAAGAATTTGAAGTATTCTGAGTATATCCCTGCATTTCAATTATGCTGAGAAATCTATCAATACTATGGCTGTAACTGCTCACAGCAGTTCTAATGTCCATGCTCATAATTAATTAAAAATTATCCCAATTTTGTTGGCCAATTATTGTAATCAGGAATGAAAGTGAGGTGCTCTTCTTTTTATAAATACAGCCATGATGAGTATGTGAGCAGAATTCACAGCTGCAGGGTACTGGGGGAGGAAGGAGGCGTACAAATGGCTGGAAAACTTGGAAGCACACAGGGCACAGCTTCGCTCCGCAAAGCAAGTGAAAGCTTGCTATGAAGGAAAACAAGTGATGTTTTGGAGAGAGAGAGAGATGCCTGCAGTGGTTCAAACCTGCACCCTACATCCAGATAGGAGGGGATGAGCTCATACGGGGAAAAAAAAACAAAAAAACAAAAACAAAAACAAAGTTGCATCTACTGTGTCAGAGGTACCCAATTAAGCCTCCAGGTGCATGTCAAAGACCAAGCTACTGTAGTGCTTTAAGAGAGGTTCTAGGAGTCTGAATATTCTGCTCTAACTGCCAAAAATGTGCCACTTGTCTTCCTACTCCACATCAATAATTCAAACATCTGTGCTGCTAACATGGCATCGACTGATTTGTCTTCTTTACACATTTATTTCCCGAAAATTGGCTTTTGGCAGCTTTGTGATTATCACATGGATGTAGAGAGTAGATCAGAACATCTGGCGTGGTTTCAAACAGCTTTAGTTTGAAGCATGTGAAACAGTGACGAGCAAATAAAATGTAGCAGAACAAGACAGTTGGTTGTCTGTGTTCCTTCCACGTGTGACTTAAGTTTGTGCAAACTGCCATATCCCATCTTGGAACATGGTGGTGTTGAAACTCTGTAGTGTCACTCATTCAATGAGGAGTGAGAGCAGACAGCTCTCTCTGGAGGGGAAGAGCTTTCTAAACTACAAAAGAAGGTCAGACACCTTTGATTTCTCTGACTGAAAAAGAAAGAAATAGTTATTGTTTTATGTGTATGTAGTTAGTATTGGAACCTTTCATTCTACAACGAGGTGGCTTCATTAATTGACCAAACACTGGCTTTTTTATCTCAGGTGGAGGTTTTCCACAGTGGTTTCCTTCTAATTCATCCTTCCGACTCAGCCACCTAGATGTGATATTTATGCTTTTGAGCCACACCGTGCAGTGAGAATTTCAGCCAATAGCTGCACCCACCTGCAGTGTAGATGAATATGTAAATTTGAAAAGTAGGTCAGAGATCAAATTTCATCAGGTAAAATCACTGCTGAAATATCCTTTTACCAAGCAGGGCTTTTTAGTCAATCTGATTCTAGCGTGACCTTCTGCATGACTGCTGTCATTCAGGTTTAGCTGATAAAAGTATCCAGTCACCATTCATTCATCAGCAGACGTATAAAGACAAGAGGTGCAAGCCAGTAATTTAATTAATGCTGTCTGATTAAGGTAGTCTTCTGAGCCTTGGAAACATTCAAGCAGAGGTTAAACGTACCGGACTTCACACTTGGAAATGGCTACACAATGACAATGCCCATCATATCATAGAAAGCCAAATGGCAGGCTTAGTGTTTCGGAAGGCCTAGTGTTATTAAAACTCTAAACATGCTAGAGCTTAATTTTGTTTTCATTACTTTGGTTTGCTTATTTTAATTAGTGGCCTTAATCTGCAATTAGCCCAGAGGTCAACTATACTCTTAGCTTAAAAAAAAGGAATTGTTTTGAAAGAGAGAGGGAGAGGGAGGGGGAGAGAGAGAGAGAGAGAGAGAGAGAGAGAGAGAAATTGTTTGGATGTTTGGACATGTATTTAATTAGACTGTTAACCCATGAAATGTCAGTGTCACTCACTCTTATGTCGTCTTATTAGAACGATAAAAGAGAAATAGTGCAGACATGACTGATAGATGTTTGTGACTTAATATTAATTTAACTGCTATTAAGAAGAAAGATAGTCTGAGGGGATCAACACTGATACTCTGTCAGGGTCAATGAAGAACACAGTGGCCTCTTAAATAATTGAACAACATATTCCAATGAAACCTGTATAAAAAAAAAGACTTATAGCTATATTTTCTGTCATTACACTGTGTGATATCATAAATGGTTTATTTACTTTAAAATACAGATGCCACATTTCTGACACCTGCAGAATCTGCTAGGAGAACCTTTGAAAAGTTGAGAGGGTGATTCGTCAAGTTAAACAGATGTATGAACACATGTCCATACAGTTTAACATGTTAAATGTAGTACATTTCTTGTTTCTCACTGTAATTATCCTCTCTTGTTTGAGTTTCAATGTCAGCTAACGTCTTCATCTTAATTCAGAATTTGACACACCGAGCCTTCATCAAAGCGTGCTCGGGGGCACTTGGTGAATAAAGTCTGATGTGTGACAGTAGAACATGAATGATACAGTAGATTGGGATATTGTGCAAATGGTTCTCTTTTTCCTTCACAGAGGGAGAATTGCACCAGGGTGGAGAGGAGGCAGTGAAGAGTGGCCACCAGCTGGCTCAGGCTCTGCCTGCTGTGGCCATATCAGCCGCTCCAATGGACAACTTTAATTCATTTATTCAGCCCCCTTATCTTTGTAAATGAGCACAAGTGTCACCAGTCACCATGTTGGAAAAGTGACCAGGCAACTTTCATGAAAAAATACAAACAAATTTACAAAATTTTGTGAGCTGATTCAGACTATCAAAGCGACATGACATAAGGTACTGAAGTTAAGATTTGAAAGGCTATCTCACAGCCATTAGATGGTGTTGACAACCAAAGTTTCTGCTTTAATGTCTGTGACATGTTTTGTTATGCAAGTCTCATGCACAGCACTTTGAATGCTAAACAGCCACAATAAAACACAGGACCTTTCATGTGTGAGGTGCTTGTGAGGCCAGAAAAGTCTGACACTATGGAGCCACATATTGGCCATAACTCGAACGGGGCGTCAAGAATTATGAAATATTTATAACTAAAGGGGGAGATCTCAAAGATTAACGCTTTGTGCAGACACAGGCTGCCCCATCACCTAGGCTAAACTAATTACTGCAGACAGATATTGAATTAAGACTTGTCAGAGAGATGTGGCATATGTGTCACAGAGCTGCTGCAAGAGAGGTTTTATGTCCACTGGAGCTAGTTATCAACAGACCGATTACACCACGTGCAATGTACGTAAATCTGAGAACTACATGCTACTTTATGGATTCTGATATTTCTCCTAACTGTCAGGGTCATGAAATCCTTTTAAAACATATAAATTATTTCAAAACTGTACTGTCATCGCTCTTGCAACAGGCTATTTTGAGATAATGGTCTTCACTGAACACTGTCTCTAAAAGTCTGATCTCAAAGTGTTCACTTGGCATCCTGCTGATGCTTTTGAACAGTGTCCAAAAAATTGTCCATGTCTTACTTATTATAATCCATGCCATTTCCAAGAAAGGTCTGTGATATGTCGCAGTTAGGCTGGGTTCGATACAGAACCTAAATTTTTTTGCTCAGAAGGCATAAGTAATGTGTGAGAGTTTAAAGCCTTTACAGTTATTTCCATTGCATTTTGAGACAATTTCTATTTCCCTGGTAAAGTAAAAAAGAGCCTCTGCTCTTCCTAGAGGATTATGTAAAATAACATATTAAACTGAAATCATCAGCAGTTTTCAGAAACCAATTTATAGACCATTAAAAGTCATTAAAGGAGTCTACAAAAGATATCTGCACGATTCTGCTCTGTGATACAGATCCATAACAAAGAATGACTAACTAGTCAATGACAGGAACAGCTCTGTAGCTCTGGGAGCTTGAGATAAGTCTGGGCAGCGGGCAAATACTGTCTCAACACCTGACCGACTACAGCATTGTCCCACCCAAAGTGTCGCTCCAGTGCTCAAGCTGCGGTGACTTTGTCTGACAGCAGAGGAAAGTCTTCCTAATCAATTCACTCAGTGTGGATAATAAACCACATACCCCTGCTGTCTCGCTTTAAAATTTGGCGTCTATGACATGCCTTATCAATCATTGTGAATATCTCCTTTGTTCTGTAACATAAAGACACTGCCAGTTGTCAAAGCACTTTTCATCCTTGAACCCATGTCTCAGTAGAGCTATAAATAACTGGCCTCTAAAACTCCACTCAGGCCCAGCTCATTAGAGCCAGGCATTACACAGAAATAATGGCCACAAGACTTGGTTTTATAACAAAGCCAGAATGAAAGCTGCTTTAACACAGAGTGGTGGAAATACAGTACACACATTGCTGGACTCAAAGTTGTTGTAAAAAAAAAGAAAAAGAAAAAGAAAAAGAGAATTAAATTGTAAAAACTGTGCATGAAATAAAATATTCCATTTCTTTAAAACTTGAATTAGAAAACTTACATGATTAACTTTTAGGATATGACTCAGTAACTGGGCCAGGAGGAATCTTTTTTTCTTTCACTCTTTGCCCCCCCTCCGTCTCTGTAGCTGAGTGCCTGATAAGCTTTGCCAAAAGTGAGATTTAGCACAGGGCATCAATGCAGAAACCTCCATGAATAACAGTCAAGTAAATGCGCACTTTTAAAAAGAGAGGGAATGGCAATAATTGTCCGGCACCCATTCCTGCTCATACTTACGAGTGGTGATTTCCATGTGGTCATGACAGCTAAAGCCCAGTATCATTCATTAATGCCTTGGCTCCTCATTACTGTCTCCTCACACTTTT
The DNA here is from genome assembly GCF_021018895.1 of Seriola aureovittata. Lineage (NCBI taxonomy): Eukaryota > Metazoa > Chordata > Actinopteri > Carangiformes > Carangidae > Seriola > Seriola aureovittata. Next base: position 14,311,266 of record NC_079369.1, on the reverse strand, counting down.
GAAAGACTCATTACCTGCATAATGGAATAGTGCTTAGAACAGTCAGACCTTTCCTTAGTGTGAATTAATCACCTACATGCACAGACAAAAAGGGAATTCTCACATTAAATATTAAGAAACTTCAAGCTCTAGCTTTCTACTTTTTCAAACTTCTGGAAGGTGCACAGTCAGGGACATGACACTGGTATCATTGAAGACTGCCCTAGTGTCTTTCATGTGTCTGTTAGTCCAGTGCGGGAAAAAAAGGAAGCAAGGAAGGAGAAAGAGATATACTTACAGTTGACTGTGACTTTTACTGTTTTGGTGTCAGGAGAGGCGATGTCATTTAAAGCGCTGCATTCGTAGTCTCCAGCCTGGTCCCTTGTGATGCCGGTGATGTTAAGATATTCGCCACTGTCATATTTCCTGGCTGGAAATAGAAAAATGGAGGCAAAGCACTTACACCATGTCTACAAAGAATACAAACACAGCGCACAAACACACACACACACATACACACACACTCAGTCTATAGTGCTAGGCTTTCTGTAGCCTATGGTTAGTGTGTGGAAAGCCCTCATTTGTAGTAAAAGGCTTTCTATTTTAAACCTGAGTAGAAGATGTAATGCGATTAGGTATTGTAGAGAATTCCTGATTACCTTCCTTGCATCCTAATATAGCAGTGGATTAGCAGTGCATCGATCCATTCAGACCGATATGGTGGCAGAAAATAAAATAATGGTGTATTTCCTGTCATCCACTCATCATTTGCTCAACTCCTCTCCAGTTAGAGCTACTTCCTGGAAGACAGACAAATTTGATGGCTCAATGCACATGTCAGTGCTTTACGGTTAGCTAACGGTGCCAAAGGCAGGAGCGGCATTGCACCATGACTGGCATATTGGCAGGGGCGTAGTACACCCAAAAAGTTGGAGAAAGCACAAATGCACACAAATCCACTGCTCAGAAATGTTTAAAAAAAAAAAAACATAGTAACAGGTGTCACGAGAGCATTCTAGCTCACACTGCAAATATATTACTATAAGGAATTGAATGTATAATAATGTGAGGAAGCATTAATGAGATACAGTATGGTATCCAGTATAATTCAACGAAAATGATAAGACATAAATATAAAGGTGACCTGAATTTAAGTGAAGTATAAACTAGGGGTGCATGATTCAGAAAATCGAAGGATTCAATTCGATTTCAATTCTTGAGCTCACGATTCGATTCCATTTCATTCTATTCGATTTCGATTTTGATTCAAAATCAATGGTGATAGGTCATATAGTAGATATGATAGTGTATATTTCATATATGTATGATGGTCAGAGGTGTACTGCTATTTGTTGAAGTACTGGAGCGCACCTATGATGTGTGCGCAAGCATGTATGGACACCATTATGTTGCAGCTCATTTCTAAGGTTAAGTCACCACTATTCCTACGATGACCAGATACCATACATCAGTCAACTATGATCACATAATCAAATGATAGACTGACTTTATTAACAGTTTCATCATGTTGAGAATATGACGCAGCATCAGACAAACATCCAGCTCAGTAATATTAGACCATACTACCGTAATCAGCGTTGCATTAAGCAGCAGGTGAGTGAACAAAGTCAGTTTGTGTTTTGAATTAATTTACTTACTTGTGTCGAACAAGTGAAGCCATAAACATCCATTCAGAGGCAATGTTGCAGTGCAGGCAGAGGTCAAGCTAAGCTAACAGGCTAGGCTATGAAAACGTAGCTAAGCTAGCTTTCATTTCCAGCAGCACAATATGTACGAGTTTAATAGGCTGACTTTGTCATGAGTCTTCACTAATTAACGATTTAATTCAGTGTGCAACTCGGACTCTACCGGCAGCTACCGTTAACTATTAAGGTGGAATGTTTTCCTGCGTGTTACTCAGTGCATGATTGACGTTTGGAAATCAATCGATACACCTTAAATGTCAATGACAACTTTGACCATTTTATTTGTTTTTATTGGCTCTCCACACGATTCTCCACATTGGCTCTCCACACGCCATATGATCAGATCTTCGAGCTCTTAAAAATGAATATAAAACTGCAGATAACAAGGCTTTGACTGAGCTGCTTCCTCAACCGTTAAAAAATCTGAAATGTGTCAAAACGCAATGTAGATGGGGCTGAATTACTTTTTCCTTTATGTTTTCCATTGCTCACACTGAGCTTTGCTCTCACTCAAGCCACGGAATACCTGGGCAGAAAACGACATGGTGCCATCTATAGGACTGGCGAGCTAAACTCATGTCAGGAAACAATGTAAATGCTGTTACAAGACAGAAAAAATATATATTGATTTTTTGGAATTTACGAATCGATTTTAAATTTGTAGACAGAATCGCGATTCTATTGTGAATCGATTTTTTTGCACACCCCTAGTATAAACTATTATTTTATATCTGATAGATGCACATGGCACAATTTTATCCAATGAAGTCTCAAGTGTCAATCAACAGTATCAGAGATCTGAGCATAGGTATGTCACTCATTGTATTGCTTAACATTAGTTTATTAGTTGATGATTGACAAAAAATCAATCAACAATTATTTTAATAATCAATCATTCTAGTCATTTATCAAGTACACCTGAATATGTATGAGGCTGTTGATTGTAAGAAATCATCTTGGTTTGTGGGAAATTATAACAAGGATTATTCACTATTCTACTGACATCTTATAGCAAATGATTAATCAATATTGAAAATAATTGTTAGTTGGTTCCCTTTTTGACATATTTAAACTGCGAGAGAAAATGAAATGATTTTGCCCTGGGCAGTGTTCGGTTATATTTCAGATTAAAGGCCAAGTCTTAGTAATGACAGCCACCTGCAGATGATTAAAAATATTAGGCATCTGTATTGATCATTGACATATTAATTATCATAATTTATTATTTAATGGATGAATGGATGGATGGATTTCTAACCCAGTGGTGCTCAGTGTGAAATCTATTTATTTACAGCTGTTCAGAGTGATAAAAGTGGTTTGGGATAGAAGATGTGCGGCTGGATTTGGAAGGCATGGGGATCAAACAGAGTGCACAATCAAGTACAGCTGAGCTCAACATACTGTTCAGAAAGCCATAAACACCAGACACTGACTCAGCAATATCTCATAAAAGAGAGCAGTCAGAGTCAAGACAATCCATGCTTCAGGAGTAGAAATGCTGCCATTTTGTGCTGCCAATCTCCCCTGTAAGTGAGCTGAATTCTTATATAATGTCACTTTCTCTTTCTGAACCCTGGGGGCTTTTTATCTGCTAACTACGATGTCAAAAAAAGAAAACTTGAAACTCAAGGTACTGTCGATAATGAGCTTTCCTGTCTCTTCTCAGACTGTTGTGGTGGCAACAATGGAGTCCGAGAGTCTTGGCAAAGATAGTGGTCGCTACGCAAACAACAGCAAAGGAATGAAAATGTTTGAAAAACTGATCCATAAACAAGCACCAGATGTGTCTCCAAAACAGACCCGCTAATATGCCAAGAGTGCACAGGGATGGAGACATAACACAAAGTGCTCTATTTTTGTGATGGTGCATGGCACATGGCTGGGCTTTGCACCAGTGTAGAAGCAGTTTTTATTGGGTGCACACTGTATTTTTTAAACTTAATCCCACTGATGTGGGAGGGGATGTTGAGTACAGAGTGTGTTCACTATAGTGATCAAATGGTGCAGTGCAAGTTTGATGTCAAAAATAGCAGGGATTTGAGCAGACTAGGTTAACATTCTCTACCTACATCTATGACTACCTAAGTTATGTGTATATGAACAGACATACCAGAGCTTTTTGTGAATAATATGCTGGGAAATTTGACTTGACCCAATATCTGCCACAATCTGCGACAATCTCAGGAATCTCTACAGGGCACCAGGGGTCAGCAGTTAGGTGCAGCAAAAGGACAGTTTTTCAGTCCTAAATATAATCAGAAAATAAATGAATACATTTAGATGAAATTTAACTTTAACGGACTGGTTGATGTGTGAAATATTCTTGCCATGGCTTCAGTCCAAGTGATTGCCTGTGCAGTAGCTGTGCTGAAACCTATAGCCTCAGTAATACACCTTGAATTAAAGTTATGACAGATGTAGTGGGATCACATATTATCTGTTCCACTGAATAAGTAGGTCTTCTGCTCAGCTAGGCTATCCAAGCCAGCACCTCTACCTTTTAAGTGACTTCACATCTGCCTCAAAACTGTGCAAAGGAGAATGAAAAAATGACTTTTTTTGAAAAGACTAGGCGGAGTGTATTTATCTTACCAGACTTCTGTGTTTCTTACAACACTACTGCTTAGAAAATAATAATAAAAAAAAAAACAACATAACAAAACAAAACAAAGCATAAAATGTAAAAAAACAAAACAAAACAATGTAATCTCACTGTCATTTTCTGTTTGAGAGAAGCACATTTATTTGTGTAATAGTAAGTGGCACTGTGGAATCAAATGTGGAATCTCACCACTGACTGTGTTTCACAATGCACCACTGGTTCACAGAAAGAGAGCAGCATGTGTGCATGTGTGTGTCAGTGGGATCAACACATCCATTGTACACGTCAGAGTTAAAACTGGGTATTCATTTTAATGAATGTCTACATATTGCAAAAACAGCTTTTATTGATTTTTGTGAACCATTAGTGGTTGCTCTACTCTACTGTACATACACAGCAGGGTTATTCTGATAGAAGGACAGCAACTTTCATAGGATTTTATGTCTCAGTGCCCTTTGTTGACATGGTTGACCTATACATTGCCCTGAATGCACAGCTCCATTGTATTTCACTGTGATGTGGAATTATATACTTAGTATGTGGAAATCCACTGTGTGCACTTGTGTCTTTTTCTAGGGCAATGAAATCAAAAGCACTGACCCATGAGGCCAAGTGTGCCTGATGCTTCCAATACCATTTACCAAATGGCTCGATCAAATGCTGAGGTTTCAACAGAGAAGCACAGGAACTTGTTTTGTCACTTTCTGAGAAACACAAACAATCATTTATTTGCCACTTGAGAAGGTTGGTTGTGTAGGGCAAGGTAGAGCATAAAAATAAAACTCATACATGAAATAGACGGATAAGACTCCTCTTCTATGAAGATGGTTGTGTGGCAATGTAAGAGCCACAGGATGAGAACAGAGACCGACTTATGGGCCATTGACTGCAATTTTGCAAGGTGCCAATATGATTTCTAAGGCCTAGTTCACAGGTACACGTTTTTTTTCAAGTGTGGCTTTTTATGAGCTTTTTATGACCTTTCGTCCACACATAAACTGCGCTTTAGGTCACTGAAAACAGACGACTTGCAAAACTCCCTCAAGGATGAAGATGTTCAAAAACAATGTCTTCAGTGTTGACGTGTAGAAAGGGAAATCTGAGTTTTTGGCTAGTGATGTTAGAATGTGCGCTGTTCTCTCCTTTGTTTCACGTCAAGAGATTTTGTGCAATGGCAAGTGTAGCCAAAATAGTGCTGGTTTTAACTTTGGAAAAGGAATGTTTATATTTTATACATACTGTGCATGTAAAGGACATCTACTCTTCCGCTACATTGAGGAATCACTCCACTTCACTATCAGTCCACACACGATTCACCCTTACCTTGATGCGCCATTGTTGTTAGCCTACAGGAACTGGTAAAAACTTTTGATAGACTTGGAACACAGGTTCCTACAAAGAAGCTACAAGCACAAGTGGGTGACACAAGCCTGCGGACTTTTTGCCAACTTAACACAATCTTGTGTGCTTTAACACCACCAGGATAAAAACTATGGACAATAGGATCACCTGTGCTATTCATCACTCGCCTCTGGCCAAAGACATGTCCACTGGAATCCAAAAACACTGGCATATTGTAACCACAGACCCTGCCCTCAAAGGACACCTTGATAACCCACCACGGATTGTTTTCAAAAGACCTCCAAACCTCAGGAACATGTTGGTGAGGACAGATTGTCCACCTAACCCCAAATGTGGACACTGCCAACAGCGTAATTTCACATGAAAAAAGACATTTTATCACCCACACCCAGGGAAAGTGTTTACTATCAGAGGGATCATGTAAAACCAACAGTTTAATGTACATGCTCAAATGCCTCTGCAGACGTGCGTACTTAAGCAAAAATTCCTCATCACATGATGAGGTCTCATGTGATTTAAGACGGCATTGCGCATTGTATTTTTGTCTGCTGAAGAACAGTGGTACTCAAAATTTCAGCGAGTTAGACAGTGTGTTTTAGCGATTTCATGTGGGTGAAGATTTTTTTGTAAAACACTGCTTGTTTGCATAGGATTTAGTTTAAGAACAAAGGAGGAAATCCCTTGTTTTAATAAAAAAAACTGTGTACGTGTGGACTATGCCTAAGCCTCTATTTTTGTATTCGGTTTGACATGAAATTGAGGTGGTGTCTCCACCTGCTCAGGTGAACCCTAATGGTAAATGCATGTGCAAAGGATAATTTTTTCTTTAGCCGGCAGAAATTCACATACAGACCTCTGCAAAATCACAAACTCCTCTGAAGTTGAGAGCAGCTTATCTGATTTTGAGTTTTACTTTTCACATTCATGTACATTTTTCATATAGTTCACATTTAAATAACAAATTTATTTTAATGCATTTAAGCCTGAGACTGTACTGGATTAAAACACTCATTCTTATCAATAATGTCATCCGCATCTTCTTGTAGGATGTATAACTTTCTTTTTAGTGGATTGAATACATCTAGGCATTAAACAACATCTCTAACATACTGAGTTAATTTCACACAAAACATCAGGATCTATTCAGGCACAAGTCTGTACTTTTACTTTAAATGGCAAAAATCTAAACCGGATGTGTTATTCTTGCCTGCAAAACATAACAGTTTGTACAGGACGTATCTCTTTCACCTGATGGTACTTAATTTAATTTGGTCTAAAGTTGTTTTGTTCAAGGCTGCTGGTCTGGTGCCACCCAGCCTGATTACCAATTGTACTGCACTATAAACCACACTAAAACTATTAATTTCCGTTTAAGCATACTTTTGGTTAGACATAAAAAACGTACATACTACTGATGCTGCGAAGTGAGGAAACAGAGTTCCTAAATGCGGTTAACAAGTGTAGCTTTCATGATGAGAGTGGTTGCAAAATGGGTCACCTATGCTTGGTTGACCATAATACAAAAAGCACCTGACTGATTTTTGGTGCCTCCGGGTAAGTGGTTTGAAAATGAGAACCTTGCATTTGATTCAACATTGAGTCAGTATAAATATAACTGACAAAATGAGCTCTTTATCACTGAACAATGAAGAACAGATAAAAGATGCAATGAAGATGCATCATGTCAATATATATTAAAGTGTAAATCAAGTTTCAACAATTCAACCTTTTTAATTGTCGCTGCCTTAATTATGGTAACTGGCAATGAGGAAAGCATTAAAGGTTGACATTAAATGTTAAGATACACGTTTTGTTTTTTTTTTTTGTTTTTTTTTTTACATTTTCTACAATATGGACAAAGCCTTTGTCATGCAAACACACACACTGAGTTAATTTGAATGGATACCTTTGTCATGGCAGACAGTTTGACTTGTTACACTAGGAAAGCATGGGTGAAGTTCATGAAATTTAAGATGGCTCCTTTCTTTGTCAAGTTGCAGTAAGCTGGAGCATAAGGACTGGTATTTCCTCACAGATCACAGCCATTGTTAATGTTATTGGTTCTTCATGTGTTTTTTGGGGTTTTTTTTTTTTTCTATTACATGTATTTCTGCTGTGAAAAACACCTGCTCAGTTTCTTTAGCAATTCCTACATTACAAATCTAAGGCTCCATTTAAGCTACAATCGTGAGAAACTGGCATTAGTAATAATGACTCCCACATTCAGCAGCACCCTTTGTGGAGATATCCACAGGTGGCATGTAGGCTCCCAATTAAATTGGTGGAGCTAAATATTCCAGTTTGCAAGTGTTGATGATTCAGAATGAAAATGAAAATACTTTCTTATTGTATCTCTGAGACGGTCAAACATTAGTCAAGCCTCCAAGATTAGTCAAACGGAATGAAGTAGGATGGGAGATATAACATAATCACCATGATTATAGCAATTTTGCCAAGCCCACAAAATAACACCAAGCTTTATAAGACTTTTATTCAGCTCTTACATCCCACATCATCCCTGTTCTCACCATTCACCTAACATTGTTTATGATGCACTCTGCTTTTTCTGAACTGTGCAGAGCCATCTACCTCCCTCTGAATGTTTTTGAGCTCCTTGAACGAGAACAAAAAAGAAAGAAATAAACTCTAACTTTGCTAAGAACCACTAAATCAACACTTTGGTCAGTGTAAAATGCCTAAAAATGTTCTAACATTAAAAAAAAGTCCTCCAGTACTGCTGGTAATAACTTTAGAGCTGAAATCACACTGTAAATTTCTAAATAAATCTGAAAAATAACGTCCGCTTCAAGCACAATTGTCTGGCATCAACGCATTAGTCAATCAAGTGGAGCACATTGCAGGTAGGTGCAGTGAAGACAATTTTGTTTATGACTGTAGCGAACAGAGATATGGCTTATTCCTGGTTTCCTTGTCTTTGGTGCCAAATTAATTTTTACACCACAGCCAAATTCTCTTGCTAAGCTGTAATAAAGACATCCAAAATATGATCACATTGTACAATCTGATGATTAGATAAACTGTATAGGATATGAAGCAAAACCCAGAGTGGCAGCCAAATAAATTGACTATACCATAGTGTTTAGGCTGAGGAGACTCAGGGGGAAAACAAAGTTGCTGGTAAGTGAAAAGTTAATAGTTATTGGACCAAATGTGGGTTTCATTTGGACCAGTTGACCTCAAAATATGCATTTATAAATGTTAAAATTCTTAAACTCAATCATTTAAGTTCATTTTTTGCAGGTGACCACAGTACTGTAATTTAAATACTGATGAACAACACCATAAAAATGCCACAAAACTGGATATATATATTTTTTTTTTTTTTTACCAAATCATCCTCATCTAAATAAAATATCTGGTGTGACTTAATTTGCAATAAGTATTATATTGCTAGATTTAGACTATAACTTAGACTGTTTTTTTTCCCAGGGTAAACGTGGTTTTACATGGGCTTCAAATGCAGATCCTTCTAAAAAATGGACAAATTTCAAATTAGGCTGCAGTGTTTCTTAATAAATGAAAGCCAGTATATCTTTTTCATGCAGGATGTAGTGGCATGATCCTGGCCAGGCTGCAAATGGTATTCGTATCGATTACGGTAGGAAGGGAGCTTTGCAAAGGTCATGGAAACTATTAAACTAGAATTGCTAGCTAGCTAGATAGATAGCTAGATAGCTAGATAGATACTTAATCCTCTAGGTGAACTTAATATGTCCAGTAGCTCATTGGTAATAATAATAACTGTTAATAATAAATAAACAATAATAATTAGATCCACTTCCTTTGGCTGAGATGTTATACAGTCTTATGGATGTGGGAACAAAGGATCTCCTGAACCTCTCTGCTCTGCAGTGCAGTGAGATGAGACGTTTGCTGCAGCTGTAGCTGCTTCTCTGTCCTGCCAGAATGTTGTGGAGAGGGTGGTTGGTATTGTCCAAGATGGCCTCGATCTTACATTGCATGCATCTCTCCACAACAGTCCTATGTGAGTCCAGACTCCTGCCAAGCACAGACCCAGCTTTTTTGACCAGCTTGTCCAGTGTCTTTGTGTTCATGTCGGACATGCTGCTGCCCCAGCAGACTGCAGCATAAAAAAGTACACTGGCCACATTACATTGCATCCTTGATATATATTTACATGTTTATATACAGGGGTCCAGAAGTCTGAGACCACTTCCTTTTAGCTTGAATATATATTTATACATATAACACATACAACATTATATGTTAAGTGCTTAACCTTGACATGAAGATAAAAAAAACAGACATGGCAGTATACATGCTGAAAAAAATATGAAGAATAAAAGATTACTGTATTAGGGAAGAAAATAACCTCCACTGTTGGTGTAGGCAATGTAAAACCAAGAGACCTAACATGAGTTGTGTGTGAGTGTATGCTGAGAAATATTTGAGAAACTTATGGAGGCTCCTCTCACCTGAGGGAGATGTCACTCCAAGCAAATTAAAGAAATCATAGCAAGGTTAATTTCGCATTCAGTGCCAATGCTGGCTAAGTGCCGTTGCAGTAAGCAATTTCCCACATTGTGTAGGGGAGCTGTGAGTACACTTCCTTCAGGGCTGCAATACACAGATAGGGCAGGCATCGCTGAATAATCCATTATAGCATAGAGCAGCATTTTCTACATCAATTTATCCTTTTAACTCCTGAAAATGGAGAACAACCCACGCTGCTACATTGTGCGCTGCTGCCTTCTGGCCCCAACTCAAGGTGTGGGCCAGAACTAGGGGTAAAATCACACTGTGCACAGGGCCTGTCTGAAAAACAGGCTGTTAGTCTGCCTTGATACATAACACCTACCCTGCTCTCTGGCTGTCAATCTGAGGCTGCTAAAATCCAGAGAGTGGAACTGGGCCAAAGGAGCCTTAAGTCATGTCTGATTGCATGTGCTGCCACCTCTGCGACCTGTACAATTACCTCACTGTTACTTTCTGTGCTGACATATTTAGCCACATGCAGTGTAGGCAGGGAAACCATTTCAGGTGCTGGACCTGGCATGGTTGAGAGATTTATGTGACTATGTGATTAGAAAAAACAGCTTAAACAGGGCTGAGAGTGGGATACTTCATATGGCAAATAAGCGTACTGAGTAACAAGCTTGTGAGACAAGTAATTAGCATGACTAAAGAAAATATTTGATCAGCACCTTTTACTTGTGCTGTGCATTACCAGTGATGCATTTTACAATTTGTTGAATATGCTAATATAACATAGAAATTGAATTGGTTTACTGAAAAGTTGTATGATATACGAAGAAGCAGTTACACTAACATCAGTCACAATAAAAAAAACATGATTTTTGCAGTTGCAAGACTGCTAAGTTTTTATTTACAGTTTTCAGGTGACTGGTCAAACTAATGGTAAATTTGTGATATACCCGTTTCCTTTGCAACTTGGTAAGTTATTCAGTCCTACCTTGGACCATCCACTTCCATACCCATGGGAAGGAAGCACTATGGAGATGTTAGACAGACTACTAGTACTATGACAAATGAACATGTAATATATGCATGATATACAGTATATATACATATATGCTCGTCTTTTCAGTTGCTGTGGTCATTTTAGAAAAAGATAATTCAGGTAGAATACAGAGCCATGTATAAAACCAAAACTTAGAAAATATGGTGTCTCCCAACCCTCAAAATAGCCTGGAATCCCAGTAACACAATAAATCCTTTACAGCTGCAACAAATACAGGATTGATTGATTACAGTGAGGGGGGGATCTGTCAAATAGAATTTGGTAGTATCATGATAGAGGAATAACAATTTAGTATTAACACAATATATTGTGCTCAAATCTTTTTGAAAAACTGTCATAGTATAAAGAACACATTACAATTTGTATGAAATTGGAGTAAAAAATGTTTTACTTTTTTTATGCAATCAGAACAGTGGGATCTGCATTTGCATTTATCACAGTCCTAAAAACATCCAAAATCATAGCACTACTTTTTGCCTGAGACAAGTGCTTGCAGGATTCTATGGTGTAACGAGGCTCAATTGTATTCACCTATTACAAAAACTTTAATTCTCTACAACACTGAAAGGGCACATATCTTTCATTGTTTCCCACAGGTTGCAAATTTACTTGTGTTGGTGGGTGGCACGGTGAGTGACCGATGTGCATACAGAGACTCATGCAGAAGAGGGGAGTGAAGTGCAGGTTATTTTGTAGCTACAATTTATAGATATTCGCTAAATGCCTCACATGCAGATAATCAGTAGACCCTGCAATTTACCAATGTTCCCTGAAGGCCTCACACACGCTACCTAGGACACACAGAGAAGCCTCTAGTCAACACTCAGTTACAGAAGGACATGCAACTCGAACAGGTGTGGCCAAAAATGAGTTAGTTTCAAAAGAGTGAATAAGCTGTTCTGAATAGAGCAATTTCATCTACCTAGATTGTCCATCCAAGTATAGCCTATGTAGGGGTAACGTACATCAGCTTTGGTGTGTGAACATATTGTTCCGAAGTGAGAGGGATCCACTAGCTGTTGCCTTGTTGCTTTCATATTTGTTGCTCTTGCATGCTGTGCACCCTGAAGGATGGGCACACAGAGAGGGTTGATAAAAAAAAAAAAGAGACAGTCAAACTTTTTTTGACAGTCCACCAGCCCATCAATGCGGTGGGATTTCTCCTGGTGTTCCCCATGTCCAGCCCTATGACAGACGGGTCAGTTGTCAGTGTAAGCAGAGCAAGGAAGGGCTGAGCGAATCAATGTATACCTCTACAATGAAATAAGATTTTAGCCATAAGATTTTGAAACAACACAAAATAGAAAATCAATGTGTGGTGGTGAATGTTGATATTGTGGCGAGCCGCCACAATTATATCCATGTATTGGAAACACTGGATAAGTTACAACAGAAAAAAAAACATTTTTTTTATCATAAATTATTTGAATATTTTGAGTTATTTTAGTTTATGACATAATGCCAAAATTGTGTGGATACAGCCTTTCAAATTTATATATTTTCTGATTTCCTTCGTCCTTTATGATAGGAGACAAAATATATTTGAGTTGTACACAATTTATAGACAAAGGAGTAATCGGTTAATCAAGAAAATAATCAATAGATTAATCATTAATGAAAGTAAAAAAAGTTAGTTGCTGCCCTAAAATCTTGAAAACTATTTAGAATTCATATATTTAATTTTGAAGAACCTCTTTCAAAATGGGGGTGGGTGTTAAAGTGTTTTTTGTTTTGTTTTTTTAAAGTCACAGCCTGGAAAGAAATCATCTGCCTGCAAACTACCATTTAATATGCGTAGTGTTGTAGTAACTCAATATCACATCTGATTTAAAGAAGGTCTACTATTCATCATGTTACGGACACTCCAATAAAGCATGTGCCCATTGAGCACCTCTTTAGTTAGCAATACTCAGCTCAATAGCTGAATGGAGCCATGTTAGACACGGCTCCTACTGTTGGTATCTGAAATTCAAAATGCAGTGCCTAACTCTTTATCTTTCACCTCCCATCGTGTTTAAAGTATGCTCAAGTGTCAGGCCTTGAACTGCACATCAGCTCATTGCAAACTATGAGAAAAGGAACCCAGTGCTGAATGAGAGATCCCTGTTGAAGAGACTGCCAAAGACCTGCTTTGCATCTCTTAAAGAGCTGCCACATTCTAGTGCGACATGGCAGGCACAACTCAAGGTATGTAGCAGTGATATAAAGTCAAGTTTGAATAATTCATTGCACCGTTCACACAGAAACTGACTGAGCTCTTGTACTTATGCACTTGCTATTGCTGCTTAGCTCAGGACCAAGGTGGTTCTGTTGGATGCAGCTTTAAATAAGCTACTGTGAGTTGTCAATGTACAGGATGCTGCTGCTGTTTCCACAGGGTGTGTTTTGGGGAAGATCTTGTACTTAAATGAAAAGGCAAAAAAAGAGATATACAGTATATAGTTGATAAATGTACATTAGATGCTTGGAAAGAGAGAGAAATGCTCCCCAGCTGAGTCCCATCACAGAAAACAATCAAATATCTATTCTAGTATTCTAGTCAGCCTTTTCAAAGGTCACACTTCTATCCCATGGATTCAAATCTCAATGGAAAAAGCTTATCAAGGCAATTCTGCCCAGCCATCCACCCAACCAAACCAGACTGAAACATTAAATTATATTTCATCCCCCTGTCTATGACCTATGAAAGAGTGGTGAGCACCCATTGCACAGTACTCCATGTGTAGGCAATAACCTGAAAGGCTGACATGTCACCAGAGCTATTGTAAGCTTTAGGAGTAAAGTAAGTAGGCATGTCAAGAGCTAAATTAATAATGACAGAATGGCTTCTGGGAATGTTACCAATGTACTTTGTCTAATGGCATTTCTCATTTAAATTCAGCTTTTACTTAAACATACAGTACAAGTTAATTCAGAACATGTTTTATCAACATCAAAAGCCTGGAGGAGGAGCTGCAAGGTCAAAGATGACCCAAACTACGCAGTTTCCCATTAGTTGTTTTCAAATGGTGCAGCACTGGAACATTCAGGGGGGAGAATCCTTACTCAAGGGCACATCAACAGTGGTTGATAAGGATAGGGAGAGGATGAAGCATTCACTTTGTACGACAAGTTTTCACCAGCTGATGAGCGGGGTTTCAAGTCGTAAGTGCCCCTATCATGCAGCAATCACCCCAAACTCCTGAGGACTTCACTGTCAAGCACAGTTTTTACATGGCTAATTAAGCACATTACGCTGCAGACATATGCTGGCACCATTCCTTCTCTTAGCAGCATGTCAACAACGATGATCCATGTGTTACAAGTACTTGCTTCAGTTTGCATCTTTCTAATTGAAGAATATGCATTGACTTTATATGCACACATATTGAGCCGAATTATTGTCTCAATAAACAGTTAATGGCCACACTTCACTGGATGCACAACGTTTATTATTAGCTGGCAGTTTGCTGGTTGGCAGGAAGGAGAAAGAAGCAAAAAATGCAAACACAAAACAGTCGAAGTGGGAATAGGAACTTGACAGTCAGTCAGGGCAATTTATCATTCTGTCAAACTTCACTGACTGCTGCAGCACAACTATCTAGACCCTGTACAGACCTGGCATTAACATACATCTCGTGTGATTGATCACAAGTGGACGGCTAAGCACGCTGGTTCACACCTGGCATTAAACTGCGTCTCCACATGTGTCTCAAATGACCACTTGTGATCAGATCTCACTTCCCCACAAATAAATGAAACGAATGCGTTGTTGTTTTTAGCCAATCCGACTAGGACAAATGGGTCCGTTGTCAGTGTGTTTGTGTGCGTGGTCGACTTTATGTTGGTTTTTAAGGCTATTTTGCAAGTTATTGAACAGAACAATTAAACTAATTTCCCCATTCAAAAAAATAGAGCCCTACAAGGAAAAAAGAAAAATAGACCATTTGGGCCAAAGTATCTTTTCAGACAGATTTTAATCAAGTGCGCAATTTTATAAAGTATGACCATTCAACAAGAATTCTGAAATAGTTTAGACTTGTATTCAAGTATAATCAGATACTTTTGCATTATTTCAAAATGAACATTGGTTTCAAAAGGTAAAACAACAACACTATAAATAGCTTACTGGAAAAGGGGTTAAGTAAAAATGTGAACTAACTCTTGTAATATAATAAAACGCAAATTATATTGCAGACTAATCTCATCATTTTACTTTGTTCTGTGTTCCTACTGTAATTTGTAGTTACTGGAGTGGACTTGCTCAGGATATAGACTGGGACATGACATGGACTCTTCCAAACAGATTTCTACTAGCTAACAAAGTTAAAGAGATTTTTTTTAAGATCATGCATCGCTATCCTGTCAAATAATTTTTAGTCAGATTCAAGAAAGACATTGACGTAAGCTGCACTTTTTGTGACATGCACCCAAAGACTGTCTTTCATCTGTTTTGGACTGGTGGACACACTCGTAATCTGTGACAAGACATCTGTGCTTCATTTTGAACTTTATCTATGATGCTTTTTTACTTTGTTTAAAGGATGTATTGTTTGGGTTCACAAATTATACAATAGAACTAGAAAACAATTTTCCTGTGCAATCTCATCATACTACTTACTGTCTTAAGTTTTATATCCATAAATGTAAGGTGTTAAAACCTAAACCCTCTTTTTGTACATTTATGAAGGAAGCAGAGTCCTACATCAGAACATTATCTACCTCATGTTATCGAAAAGCTGTGAAAACCTTCAATCTGTGCTCCAATTTTAAAATATTAATATAATTTTTTTATATTTTTTTGAAATATCTTTTTTACTGTACCACTTTCAGTTTGTATTTGATTGTGTCAAACTCTGCATATAATCCATGGCGCTGTGTATATTTGTTGTTTGTATTTGTTAATTATGTTGGGCTACTTCTTTTGTGCCTTATTCTGTACATCTAATGTAATTATTAATTAATATAAAAGCAGTTGGAGAGCAACTGCAGCCGCCTGACTCTAGATGAAGGTGCCTTGCTCCCGCGAGGTTTGAATGTCATATGACATGATGACGTTGCGTAGCACTGGCTAAAGTCGGACAAAATTTAGCTCTGATTGGTCAGGGAAGACATCTATTTACAAGTTAGTCATTAACCCATTCATACCGGATGCTGCACAGCGCAACATTGCCCCTCCTGCCGGCTGCTGCGTAGCGCAGCATTGTTGATTCCTCGTCATTTTCATGATATATTTATACATATTTTACATATTTATATGCTGCATGCGTCATGAAAATGACAAGGAATCAACAATGCTGCGCTACGCAGCAGCCGGCAGGAGATTAAATGCTGCACTACGCAGCAACCGGCGGGAGGGGCAATGTTGCGCTGCGCAGCATCCAGTATAAATGGGTTAAGCAAAGCTGTGGAAAAAGGTTTTTTTTTTTTTTTCAATCGAAAAGAACACGTCATTACGTGCTGGCTACGTGGAGGCCTCCGCTTTGTAGCCAGAAAGCTAACAAACAATGCCAGAACCGCCGACGGAGCCGAACGGAGAGAGAGAGAGGAGAAGTGAGGGAAGAATAGCGGATACCTATCGCTCAGTCGTCTGCTTTGGACTTCTCATGACGATATTCATAGCCTAGATTACTTTTATTAGGAACTCTTGATTTTTGTGATCTGTGGGCCCTTACGGACTAAAAGAATATAAATAATGGAGGAACGGAGCGAGAATCGGAGTTTTACACGTATAAAAGGTAGGCAGTCACCACGCTCCACTGGTACACCTAAGGAGGTACAGCCTGTCTATATGGACAAAAGTTTAAGTGTTTACTCCATCAGAACTTGTTCAGAACCTTCTAATGGGCCCCAGCATGGGCCAGCGGGCTGTATGAGGTTAAAAGAGGGAGGGGAAGAATGTCAAAGTAGACGGCCAGCTACGACAAGCTAGAATAAGCAGCCACGCTGTTATGACCTGTAAGTGAGTGAGGTAGATTGGTTGACAGCACTTTGTGTAATGCTCAAGATACATTACTGGAGTTAATAAAACCAGTGTTTCCGGTACAAGTGAGCTGTAGTGGCCTGCAGTTTATTGCAGATGCATGTATGTGCCATAGAACTTCAACAATCGACTGCACACTGTATCACGATACTAACATCTCTCTCTCAGTGTCATTCAGTCAAAGTGATTATCCTACCAAATTCAAATAGACAAAATCTAAGTGCTAAACATGTTCATTTTGTCATGATTTTCTTTGATTCATGATACCTTACAAGTTTGACTGAAAATGCGTCATGAAAGTTGAAAATGTTTTATCCTATTTAGAGAACCTTAGTTTTTCATACAGATTGTGTTACAAATTCAAATAATGCTGTATTAAATTAATAACCACATCACAGTGTTTTACAAGGGGATCCTTATATACAGTGGCCAGGCGAAGCTCAACACAATGTAGCTGAAGAAAAAACATGCAAATTAACAAAACACAAAGGAAGAAAACATCTTCACCACTTTGACACTTAATCAGCATCTAGAATAAAAATGCTGCAAACTGATCAAACATAACCAAATTAAGGAACATAACACTCAATCATTAAGGAGTGGTTGATGTTTTCATCAGTTTTTGGCTCAACCTCGGGATTTTCCATTATGTTAAACTTGGATTTCTGTATTTGCATTTCCTTATGTGTTCTCATATTGCAGAAACTTTTACTGACTGCCAAATAAAAAACAAACTAATCTTGGTTGGACCAATATTCTCTAAGCATTTTAGATGCCAACAAACACCAGTTTTCAAAACAAATGATAATATATTTTTCCAACATTCCCATCTATCTGCAACAATAGTTACATTTTATTAATAACAAGATCAGTTATGACTATTTTAATTTCCTGCAATTAATGATCGTGCGGTATTTTAGACAGTGACATTTTTTTTTGGTGTTAATGGCAGTCAAAGTACTACAGTTCATGATAGTTCACTTAAGGTCTGCTGCTATTCGATAAGTCATTCATAACTGAGATAAATATTTCCATATGCTGTGACTGCATATTCAGGTTGCCTGTTCACTGGTTGGGGCACACTGCTTTGCATATCCAACACATTTAATGGAATTCCATCGATAGGTAATTAGCCTATTACAACCTTTCAGCTGTACAATGTCCTTTGGACAAATCGCCCTCACTACAATAACTGACTCAAAGATCCCACTGCAAATAGCTTCTTTTCTGATGTGCTGGGAGACAGTCTGTGATTACATTTAGTACCGGGCCCTTTCATTTGACCAGCATATCATTTCTTCTGTGGCATACTTCAAAGTGTGGACACTTCAAAGTAGAATGAGTGACTGCCATTCGGACTCTGAGGATGGCTCTTTTGATCATCTTCTGAAACTCCCCTAACGCAATCAGGGCATGCACGCCAGAGAGGAGGATTTGACAGCCATAAGATAAATGCAGTCCTCCTCACAGCTATCAGATAAGAACAGCATGCTCTAATCCATTAATATGAAAATGAGGGAGGACTAGAAGTGGCTGGGTGGGGGCTTTGCAGCAACAGTTAAATGCTTTGGAATGAGTTTTCAAAGGGAGGATTCAGGATTCAAAGCATTTAATGGCGTATGTGTGTCCCAGACTAGCAGTCATTCAAATAATTTATAATGATAACAATAAGGGTATTCTTTGATAATGCACCTAAATGATAGTTTGCAAACTGCCAAACTAAATTGGAGCTCTTCTTGCGGTGATGAGAGCTGCAATTTTTATACGAGAAATCCTCAATACGCTATCACCATGTCTGATTTAGTGGCAGAATGTGTGATTGTAATACATTAACTATTGTACTGAGTAGAGCTTGAAGTATCTTTTCTTCTTTGTGAACTGAAGAGTCTCATTTTAAAAGTATAGAAGTATGGAGGTGAGAAGGAGCAGATATGTTTTATTTGCAGAAAATGTCTGCTGTCCTGTCTACTAACCTGCGTATTCTCTACTCTATCTAGCTAGCTATGAAGCATATACAGATACTAACATATCCGCGATAGAATTTCATTTCATTTTAAAACCACCAACAAAACATTAGCTTGTTAGCTATTGCTTTTTAAAATATTTTTTTTCAAAAAACGTTCTTTCAGAACTGCATATACTGTAGATTTGTTAAATAACTTGTAGTAAATAACCAGTATTTTTTTTTCTTTAACATTCAAATGCAGCATGCAGTAGAATGTGGTGTTTCCTGTGGCTGCATGAAGTAGACAGGTTCCATTATCTATAATGGAGCAGTCTACTGATGAACCTGAACTCAGGGTAAAGTACATCAATATGGTGGAGAGGCGTGGACACATCAGTAACTGCTCTTTACCAACGACACATGCTGTATATAATCGTTTTTTATTATTTAATTGTAAAGCTAGCTCCATACACACCCCCAGTCAAGCAGAGGTTGAGTGGGAATACATGCAGTTTTTCAGGATGTAAACAAATAATTCCCCAAATAATCTACCCATTGCATCCTTTCAGCTATTTACAGCTGAGGAGAGGCTTGTGTGACAGTGGGTATTTTATAACTGATATCACAGAGACACAATGAATTAGCCAGCGTCTCAGCCCTTAAATACATGGAGCAAGATGGCAATGTCATTTCAGGACCTCACTATGCACTCAGGTCTTACTCTTTCCATAATACTCCATGTTCACGTGAATTTATTATTACATCCATCACCAACCCTCCCCCCTTCTCTCATGGATCAATCCAACCACATCCATATCTCACTGCATCCCTTCCCCCTTCCATCTCTTCATCTGCAACATAACTACCAGTACTCTCTCCTTCTCATTCTACCACCTATTGATCCTGTCCATACCTCCTCATTTCCTCTCTCTATTCATCCATCCATTTGTCCGTTCATCTATTTATCCATCCACCCATTCATTAGCATAGGTATGTGAGAGGTGAAGTGAACTCACCTAATGGGGTTATATGTCTCCAGGAAATGGTTGGCTCAGGTTTCCCACTGGCTGTACAGATGAGCGACACATTGCTGCCCTCGTTTACCGTGATGTCAGATGAAATGTCATATATCTTGGGAGGAACTGGAAATGAGAAATAATAATAATAAAAAAAAAAAAAATACAGAAACAAGATTAGCATTTCAAATCTGCAACCTCCGGTTCATCCAGCTGTATCATCTGTATGTAATATTGCATTAGAGAGAAAAGGAAGGTAAGATGGATATCTTTACAGGGAGATGTGGTTTGCGTTCAAGTTTTGAGTTACATGCTATACTTACTTGACCCATCAATTTAGTTAAAATCTCACTGAGGCTGCATTAGCCAGTGTACAGTAAGAATAAGTAAAGCAGGTTTTTAGAAAAGACAAGACTAGGTCAAAATTAGTAGTAGTAGTTGAAGCTAAAAACTACTACTTTCAACAGTAATTCCCTGCTGGCTTTCTTGGGCTAGCAAGCTAACTAGCTGGCAAACCTATTACCACATCCTGCTCCCCGCCTGAGTCAAATATTTTTTCATTTCTATCATTTTGTTACACAGAACTAACATTTAACTACAGATTTGTCATGATAATGTGAGGGAAAATAGAATGAAGTGGACAAAAGCAGGGCTGCATTCATTGCTATCATGATAAATACTGTAGCTTACTAGTAAATGTTATCAGCCTGTATTGCCAGGCTGCAATCACTAGTTAGTGGGTGAGTGTGTCATGAAACATTTGTCAAACTTGAACACAGGTTCTTACATTGTATTCCAAACAAAACCTTCATCCTGCCCTAGGCTCTACAAATAAAACCAGCCACACAAAAGCTTCTCTTCCTGAAATACAGCACAAGATTTTTGTATTCATTCAACCAGAAAAACTCATCAGAAATGAAGGACATTTTACCAAAAAGAGTCACCTTTAAATCATTGTTAAATGAGCAATAAAACATGAAATGAACTTCTTCATCTTCAATCTCACCTGAATCACACAGCAAACAGAGTCTGTTCTCCTCAGGGACACCAGTAAACCTGCCTGTCACTACTGCTAATGGTAATGTACCTGAACGTAATTGTGCACAGAGATCTTTGACATTTGGTTCAATTCTGTTCCAGACGAGGCTCTACAGTGTAACTGTTTTTCGTTGGACAATATGCTTGTAATTTAGGTTTGTACCAAACATCCACAGACCATCTTTCCTTTTATATAAAGAACAATTTGCTGTACGCATTATAAATATTACACTGCAATTTGTTTTGAAGAATAAAAGAATAAATCAATCGTACAAAGTAAAGATTTCACCTCACTAAGCGAGCGGTGTTCATGCATTGAGAAGATCTTTATTGTCAGCTACTGTTGAGGCATATTCACAAGTCTGTTCCAAACTCAAATCATCTCACATTTATGTCTGACATTTGGAGGTTCCCATCTCATTTCACCACTAATGGTAAAAACTGGTGCAAGCTTATGAACTTCCAAGAACAATCGAATTGCTCTATAATGAAGCTGTTCATGAAATCCCCAAATGACAGAAGCAAAGTATGAAACAAGACACACACAATCGCACACAGTTCAAAATAAAACCTAAATTTGTATATTGGCTGGTATTTGATAACACTTGCATTGTTGAGTCTGTTTACAGCGCATGATAAACTAAACTTTTTAAAACAATAAAGTTTGTTTATTTTATAGTAAGACACAGTTAAATTTATTTGCGAATTGTGATTAAGCTGTCGACCACAACTATGTTTAATATTTCCTGACAGAACTTGGCACAGTGAGTGGGTCTCACCCACAAAGGCTTTGATTCGCATAGTTGTTTCTCAAAGAGCAATTCATAGGAAAAAATCCAGCCCTTTTTGAATCACTCAAAAAATGAGATGTGGGAGTGATTCATAGGTTTGGAGCCAGGATACACTTTATGTGCATTGGAGGCTGTGCATCATCAATCCAAGTACGTCACTAAAAAGCAAATCTTTGAAAAAGAAAAGTTATTTTTTGTGGAGGGCAGCTCATCAACAGTCCCTGCTGGACATCACTTACAATCATAATTGGCAAGTTTCTGGGCACTTAAATCCTCTCGCTGCTTTGATGTTAAAAGCTTCGATATTTAGGCTGCTGAAAACACACACAGACACACATGCAGCCACCTACAAAGGCATTTTAACACATTCAAATAAGCACACATGCAGGTATGTGTGTGTACACACAGACACACACACACACACACACACACAGACACACACACACACACACACACACATATGGAGACACTATTTTAATCTGCAAGATTTGAATCTCTGAGGGAGCTTTTCTGCTGTGGACTGTGCTATACAGTAATGGCTTCTCAGTCGTCTGGGGCTTCCAACTATTCTACCCTCTGATCCCTCCTTATGCCTGCTAAAAAACGAACAAAAGAAAAGTTGATTCAACAATTTCCCGAGTTCCTCTTTAGACCCACCCCAACACTTTTTGGAGTCACATGTTTTTTTTTTTTTGTCATTGAGCTCTGTCCAGCTCAGCTGCAGCCGCCCTCACTTGCTTTGACCAACCATACAGAGAATGTTGCTGAAAACATACACCCTGAATAACATCTACCATATGTTTCAAACTGATTAACTATAATCAAATTATTGCTCATTATCTTCTTCCCTCCTCAAATATTGTACAATCAAGTAAAAAAAAAAAAAAAAAAGAGAAACAATTTTTACTGTTCGGAAAATATATAATTGTGATCTGAAGCCTGCAACATGCACTACAATAAAAACTGTGATTATCAATCATCTTTCCTCAACATTAAGGCCATGGTACAACCCGGATGCACTTATCAGCTCTAATTGTATATTAAGATGAAATAGCCTATAGTCAAATACATTGTAATGCAACATTAAAAGCATCCATTGTCATATAACTGGAACCTCTGTGGCTCAAAGAAAAAAAAACTTCTATGATTGACAAATGCTACCACCCCAGTATGTAATGCCCATGAAAACACTCTCAGCACTGGAGATTTCGGCTTGCTGGGGGGATAGGCATCATTTTTGATCAACAGATCTGGATCTAAATGAGATGAAAGTGGCGGACCTTCAGTGGGAGACGACCGGAGGCGATGTTGAATCTAGGTTATTGCTTGTCAGACTCCTGTGTTTACTTGCTGTAGGACCCCACTGTTGACACATCTCCTCAGTGTCTGATAGCACAAAATTGAAAATGTTGGGGTTGTCTACTGATCCTATCTCTCCTTGGCAGGGACTGAGAGGTTTTCAAAGGTTCACATGAAGAGGCTTCAGTTTTTCAGCTCAGAGCTACTCGGGCTCAGTTGCTTTACTGTTTAACACTGTTTGCTCCAGTTGAGAATAACAACCAAGTCCGGAAAACAGAATAAAAGATCAATACATAACAAGCAAACTTTAGACAATAAAATATAAACTTTTATCATCTATGCATCTGGGATGTCTGTGAAAAACTGAGGAGCAATTTATTCACCACACAGTAGCCCCTGCTTCTGTTCCAAAGCTATTGTAGTTAGACAATAATCTAACTACCTGAGGCTATTCGACTTGTGCATGGTAAACCTTTGGCACTTTAGGGTGCATTTTGTTGTTAGCTTATAGGTTTTTTTTGTAATTATTTGTGTATTATTATTGTGAATTTTGAGCTCACCACAGCAAGTTCCTTACAAAGTTTACCTCAACTCAGATTAAGTGCTTTGGTTAAAAAGTTTGTGCCTGGATATTTACTTTCCGGAACTGTCAGTTGTGGTGCAAAATGCTCACAGTTCACAAGTATCACTGTTAATTATTTATAGTGAAACAAAGATTTTGGATAAAGCTAATGTATGAACAAAATATTATTCTTCTATCTGCTGTTACTTCTTTAAAAAAAAAAAAATTAAAAAAACATCCTAAACAAGATCTTATATAAGTGGGGGTCTCGTTGCTAGGTTACAGTGCTGAGACATTGCGAGCTTTGTTGCTGAGGGGCCATAGGATGGACACTTGATATTGAGGGCTGAAGGGGATTTCCATTTAGCAAATAGAGACTTAAACCTATTTGAAATTCTATTACTGCTAATGAGAAAATCAAGTTACCAAGTGGCTGCAAAAGTTTAAGTGTTCAGTTTACCTCTACTTTCTTTAGTGTCGACTCTTAATGGTGAAACCCCTGACCAGGTCATATCTAAATGAATGATAATAGTTGATAACACATATGTTGATTTTTTTAACATGTATTCATGTAAATGTGTGAGTGGTGGTGTGAATACCATTGTAATGTTAACACGGCACTTGAAAGCACTGAGGTTGTTTGACACCAGCGTGATGCAGAGAAGCAAATATGCCAGAAAAACTCACATACAGAATTACAGCATTCAACCCTTGGTCACGCTGACTCTGGTGACAATTTTATGCATTTTTTACTTGAATTTCACACTGACATAGAAAAGTACAGCTGAAATTGATGAAAGGATTTGAGTATACAGGTAGTGTCGGTGATGACGATATTCCTCTTTGAGTTAAATTGATACTATGGATGTTTTGGGAAATATAGCTGAATGTCAGTGACAGTTTAAGGCTGTTGAGGATATGTTAGTCTCACACCTCAGAAGGTAATGTAGTAAATACCTTGCTCTAACCAACCGTGAGCAAAGTTTGGCAGTGTGCCTCAGGTGCATATTTTCATCTGATTTTTTCAATTTGATTTGTAGTATGACACAGCATAGGTACTAAAAGAACTCTGTGTTTCTGTAAGGTTCTTAAGGCCGTCAACTTTTGCCACAAGGTAAAATGATCTTAGCAGATCAGAGCAGTAACAACATGCTGTCAGACTGACGCACAGTCAAGCAATGTTATAGAGACCCAAACCCAAAGATAGAACACAGTATGAATATGTTCAAAAGTTGAAAAAAATAATCTCACGATGACACATTATTGATGTATTTAGGCAACTGAACTACTTCTTTAATGTTAGGGATTATGGTCATAAAGTTGGCAATACATCATGGTTAAGGTACTGCATGGTAAAGTTAAAGAGATGAGAGGCGATGACTTGGTTAGAGTAGTTTAGAGAAAGACTGTGTGTACGTATGAGGTGCAAATTATTCTTATGGATATTTGTCCCTGCTGAGAAAAGCCTTTTAGATGTTGTTGTGATAATCCCCGCTGGCGAAATTCCTGGTTACCACGCTACCTTGAAAGCCTGCAAAGTCCATTACTATTATGTTTTTCTAGGGTGCTTCTCTCTGAGTGCTTTATATTATCCACCTCCTCCTCCATCTCTTGAAACATCAGAGACAGCCGTGACTGTTCTGGCACTTCAGCAACAGAACATCGTAACCCTTCCCTCGGTACCGACACACACCGCTTGTTGTTTTCCTTACGTGCTAATTCATTAACGATGCTATGATTGTCATGTTTGCCCATTCCTCTCTAATTTCCCCTTCTCCAGCCCTGCGGGAGGTGCTGAGAGTGAGCTGCCACAGCTGATCTGGGCGGTGTCATCTCCCTCCTGGCAGACACCTCGGGTGAATAAATAAGCCTCTAATGACGCCACCTTGAATTACGAAAATGCTTACAGCTGCACTATTAAAATGCAGGGGTTTTTTTTCTGGAGGTGCAAAGAGGCAAGCACACAACTGGGCTCTTCTATGAATTCTAACAGGCCTCTCCAGGATGACTTCTGCTACCAAATTGCAGGACCCCATTACTGGCTAAACCTACTGCCATCCAGCTTTCCAATTAGAGCACAGAGGGGAAGCCTGGACACTTGATGTAATGGACGGCAGCATGGGCGCTGGGGATGTAGAGGAGTCAGAGAGAGCTGAGAGGGACGGAGGGAGAAAGAAAAAGAGAGAAATTTCTTCTCCGGTTTTTGAAATTTAAATCTTTGATCATCATCATCATCATACACACAGTGAAGAAAAGGATGAAGGTGCTGTAACTGCCCTGAGCATACTTCCTGTCCAAACACAATACGATGTAATGGTCTTATTAAATCGCAGATGCTTACTGATCTGAGGATAGATTGTCTTTAATCAATGATGTGCAGCACTTGGAAATTGGATTAGGGGCAGATTTGAGTTTTACTTTTAAGCTTTACTGGAAACAGTGAAAAAATCCCGAGGAGGTATTTGAAAAGCTACTTGCAATTCTAAAATTACCTTCTCCAAAGCTTTCCCAAACCGCAGGTTGTTAAGAGATGATACTGATACAGATGGATTATGATATACCAGTAAAATATACCTGTGTTTGTAAGGCCTAATATAAACTTCAGTAATGAGAGCATGCCCACACAGCTATTCCTAAAGGTTTTCAATTCCCTTTCCTCACTGCAGGCAGCAAAAGAGAACCAACTTCCAGTCCGTTAATTAGGTGTCAGACACAGAAACTAAACACAAACAGTGACAAATTATATTACTCAAAGGGATTACCTCCATTTGTGGTGTCATAAAGCAGGCACAGATCATTTGTAGTGCTTAACTCTGGAAAAAGTTCATCCGAGTAGAAAGAGAAATCTGTCATTATTGGCAAGTTTTTTCACTACTTGCTTGTGACAAAAGACACATAACTTTAGCGGCCCGATCCAATTTAGCAATTTGCATTTTTTACTGTAAAGATATCTGACTTTGTCTGTCACACTAGTATTTCATTACCCTCAGGCTAAGTAAGTTGACTTTAATGTGCTGTACAAAAATCCCCAAAAATATGTGTAGTAATAGAGGGAAAAGGTTGACTTTTTGGATATGAAATGTGTTCCAGGAACTGTTGACAGCTACTGCAGGTGTATGTTTGTCTCGATGTGTGTACATGAGTGCATGCTCATGTGCTTGCAATGCGTGCCTTCAAACAAACAACATACCTCACTTGACTCCCAGCCTATAAACTTTGAAAGTCACACTAGCTTTACCTCCAATATCACCTGCTGCTCTCTCATAGTGTTATTAAACATATCAATCTCAATCATTTTCAACAGAAAACCACACACAACCATACGCCAATAATAAAAAGCAATAAAAAAGTTTAGAAAAAAAGGTATGTTTTCTTTTGCTTTCCATTTATTCGAGCCCAGCAGCAATAGAGGAGGTGGACTAAGTGCTGGAATGGCAGGAGCGAGACATAAAACCTCATCAGCTCTTATTGCTTGTCTGTTTTTGGCATCTCTTCATATTCTAAGATCTCCTTGTGGCTAAGATGTTGGGTAGGTTAATAAAGAATTGAGATGTGAAGAGTTGGAGCAGACACCAGACGGCTAAAGATACGAATAGATTTCAGGCAAGTGCACATTAGCTGATGAACATTATTCCATAATGGTATCATTATGTATGATGAATCTAGTGATTTACCCTATTAATGTACTGCAGGAATTCACCTCGGGGTCCAATGAGTGTGTGTGATGTACCTACTGTATGTCATCCACTGAACAAGTTTATATTGCAACAGATCAGAGACTGTTGTTTTTGAGTTAAAAAAAATCAGTTTAATATACTGTAACACGTGCAAATTGTTGTATTGACATGGGATTCCCCTGTAGTGCCTTTTTTGTGTAGGTGTGACCTAGTTGTTATTTTTGCTGCTGTGT
Organism: Seriola aureovittata; assembly: GCF_021018895.1. Lineage (NCBI taxonomy): Eukaryota > Metazoa > Chordata > Actinopteri > Carangiformes > Carangidae > Seriola > Seriola aureovittata. The sequence continues at coordinate 14,283,570 of NC_079369.1, read as the reverse complement.
CTCAATGAGCACCTACACCTCACTGGATCACTGTAAATGCACCTGGCATAAATTCCTACAGTAAAATATATGCCCATTACTTCAGCTGTAACCCTGAAGTTATATTCTTCTCTACGTTCATTTCAGTGGCCCACTTCTTTTTTTTCTCTCCGAGGCAGCATTCCTGTCTGTGAGTGAAACAGAAATGACCCCAATACTGTGGTAACAACAATGTACTGGTTAGGTGATGATAGCCTTGGACATAGAGAAAAACATTGGAAAATTTTACCTTGAGCCTCCAAAATGTCCCTGCAATGTACAGATGTCTCCAGAGTCATATAGTGAAACAGTTTTCATTGTGACCAAGGTCTTGGTAAAACTTCTTATATTGTCAGAAAACAGCATCAAAATTAAAGTCTGAAGATATAAGATCAATGCTGTGTGTGTACTTTATGTATTATCAGGCAAATAAACAAGAAAAATAATAAAATGCTGAAGACAAGCTTTACTCCTCGCAGAAATGTAAAGAAAACTATGAATAAAAATTTTGTTCAACTTGTCATTAAGCATTAGTTTATGATAATATTCCCGTCATGACCTAATGGTGCAAAAATAACATACTTCCGCAAATGTCACAACCAATATATATGATGAGTAACTGCCAATGAGGTTAACGATGCAGAAAGCGTGATTATGGAGGGCTTGTTACCAATTTCATGCACTTCTGGGGAAATTCATGAATTAAGGGAAATCAATTGATGAAAATGAACTTTTCGAAATACCTTGTGAGAGGCAATTAATCTTCAATGGGAGATCTGCACTGGGCATGTAATTCAAAGATAAGCTATCACCCACTTATTGAAACAGTTTTTAATTTATTCATGCTAATCAGTGTCTCTCAGCCTCAGCATCTTGCTTATGATACAACAAAATTCCTCTGCATGGGCCACTCTGCTTTCAGTCTCAAGGATGATCACTGCTTTTTCAATTAGCTGCATGGCTACAAAGTCTCTTTGATAGGCGCGGCAGTGCACAAAGCTTATTTCAAATAGTTTATTGTCAGAAAAACACTGAGACTGTCAGAGGGCATGGTGCTTACCCACAGCGAAATATCAGCCGGTGACCAAACGACCGTTGCTACGGGCGATCCTCTGTGCATCTCAGCTCGTGTGAGGACCATGTGTGCGTCTATGTGTTTGTGTGAAATGGATGATCTGATGAGAGGACACAAAGCTCCGTCTCCATCTGTCACTAGGCCTTGATGCAGCACTAAAGGTCAAAGTTCAAACCTTAGAACCCGGGTCGTGATTAATGGGGAGAGAGCGTTTGGCAGCAAGCAGACACTCACTGCACCCAGTCACAGGAAAGGAGCTCGGCTCAGCGGGTGCTTGGATCTGCTCTTTATTGGATCTTCACTCTTCAGTTTTCAATACTCTGGAAATGCAGTGAGACAGACAAAAGGCTTTTGGTGCCACTGTAACTCGAGTGCTGTTCACATGTTTTCATTATCTATGGCCTAGTTAATCTCATGCATTAATCTCATGAAAACACCAACTTGCATCTGCATTTTCAGAGATGTCGTTTTATTGAAACTCCTCTGCTGGGATATTAAATCTCTGAGATGTGGAATGCCTTTTTGGGCACAGAAACTGTCAACCGGCATACCTCTCAAAGTGCCCTTGATAGTTATGATGAGTTCCTTATAAAATATCCTAGTTTGGGCTTCTAGAAGAACCATCATCATCACGGCAATGTGCAATGTCCCGTCTTTGTTCATCCATTTGTAATGACTTTAAGCTATTACCTTGAAATATTCATATGTATCTCAGATTGGGTCATCTAGTAGAGAAGAAGCCTGGGTTTTCACGAAGAGCAGTGAATTGTCCGGGAACAAAGAAGTTCTATGGAATGAGAGTCGAAACACATTCATGCATTGTTTGTCAAAGTCTCTCTTCCTCTCTTTCTCCGTCTCTCTCTGTCCTGATTTATTTCTCTCATTGGTGAGTCATATAAGTCCATGATGAATAGCACTGGCTGCCAAACAATTCAAGGTTCAAGTACTGAAGAGGATTAGTGATTATTCTCAGAGTGTGTATTTGCCTGTTTAAGTGCATGTGTGTGATATGCGCCTCTGTGCACACCCACAAACACTGACAGTGTGTCCATACAGCGTGTGTATTGTTGTTCATGTGTGTCAGCTGCTACATTCATTCTCTGATGATGCTTGCTATCGACTGCTTTTCTTCACGATCTGGCCCGTGGGCTGGAGGGAGAAGATTTGGACTAAACAACACGTAGGGCAGTTTGAGCCCACTGAGGGCTTTGGAAAGGCCAAAGTTATGAATATTCAATAAATTGCTCATTATTAAAAACCCTGAGCTTGTACTTCGCAGAATACAGATGTCAGTTGCTGCTGTTTGTTTATGGCGTTACTCTGAAGCGCTGATTGTTTAAATAATGATGTTCATGCAGAACATCAGTGACTCTGATCATCTTAAATAAGACAGTGTTCCTTCTCTGATTTGCCTGCGTCTTTGATAATAAATCCTCTGTACGCTGTTTTAAGTCTATTAATAATTATGACCACTGGAGTTCCTAATACAGCTACAAGTCATGGAAGCAGACTCTTTAACTGCTCTTTGGGCACCAGATGAATTTCCAAGATGAGACAAGCGGGCGGCACCCCACTGCTGGTGGCCAGTCTGCATTCAGGGTGATGTATTCGACAGTGCTGTAGGGCCAGCGAGCACAGCCTGTGATATTCATCTGCCCAATTAAGGCGAGTGTATCTCTGAGATGTCTGCCAATGCTTCACCCCCTAGCAAATCTGTTTCACAGCCATCCCACCGTTGATGAAGGTTGTATTATATGATAAATATTGCCTAGAGGACCGACTGTGCTCGGACCCACATAGAAGTGAGAGAACCCGTGTCTCTGTTGTGATTTACACCTCTGACGACCAACTGTTTAACAGCACCAAAAGCCATGGGTAACACCACTGGTTGATGAATACTGAATTTAGATTTTTCTCACACTCAGTTTGTCTGTCTCATCTTTCCTGAGTTTGCCAGAGTAGCGTGTGTCGTCAGTATTCAGCAGTATTGTTTTGTTGATCAACAAATAGATTAATTAACAAATTGTTTCAGCTCCATGTCAGACACCTTCATATTGTCATCAAAAAGTGGCAAGAAATTCTGATGTAACTCCTAAACCGCCATAATCTGCAGTCTCAACTGGGATAAAGCTGGTCTCCTTCCACTTGCCAGTGTGTCTGCAGTGTAAACCTATTACAGTGTAAACAGACACTCACCACAAAGTAGAAGTGAGCAAGAAGACTGCAAAGAGAAAGTTGGTTGATGACCAATTTACACATTGTGGAGAGACAACATCATATAAATATGAATTCAACTCAAGATGATGACTGTGTTGGAAAAACAAATGCTTGTGCATGGTTCCGGGTTGGCATTGTTTTTGTTGTTTGTGGTCTGCCATCATATCTGCAAGGAGGGTGGAGTTCAATGAACACGGGGAAAGCAAACAGAAAAGGAAAACTAGTATTCACTTCAATTCCTTAGTGAGTGATAACTAATATTTCTATTGAAAAGTACTCAGAGTAGAGGTGGGCGATCTAACAGTCTTATATCGTAGATGATCTTACTATGGCATTTGATCTACTTTTCAGGTGAATCGTACAGATCCCGTCATTAAAAGGAACTATATTTATATATTTACTTTTAAAAGTTCAGTCACTACTAACCAGGTCATTGTAAATGGTTAAACAGCTAGCTTGCAGACTGCAAATGGTGGCGGCATCCCCAAGATGGTGGAGTTGCAGTCAGTTGCAGGGACGAGAAACAAAAAGCAGGACGAGCCGGGGCGAGCTGGTTAGGAATGACAAAACTTAAACTACTAAAATATGGCACCTCGTAAATAAATAAATAACAGAACTGTCAAAATGAATACTCCAAATGAACTAAGCAAAAAATTTGATAGTTGTGACAACATTATGGGTTAAAGAATAGCGGCGAGCAGACAAACGCCCAACAGAAGTGTCAAAGCAGCCGAAAGATGCGAATCTCAACTTCTGGTCAGGACATTCAGAATACAATCATAGCGGAACGAGGATGCAGAGATTTGTGAGTTGGGCCATTAGCCTTGAGTTGAAGTGACAAGCTTTGTGGCCAGGCAACCATATGCAAAACTAATCATGTGATCACATGAGTTCAACTACATTTGGGGAAACTGGCGATGTTTACCAAAAAGATATGATACTTTGGCCACGTCGCCCACCCCTAACTCAGAGCAAGTGTGGTGAATGAAGCATTATCCTATCCTATTTCAAACATCTGAATTGCTGTCAGCATCACCTATGATTTAAACAATTCAGATATGTCTGATGTTGTGCTCAATGAGTGTGCTCTTTCCTGGCTGAAGAAATGAGCAGACCAAACTAAGCTTTGTAAGTGGAAACTAGAATGTGCCACAGCCAGATAAATTGGGATAGAAAAAAACAAACAAACACATGGATGAGTTTGACAGAGCTCTGCAGGTTGTTCTAAAAACAAATAGAGATACACTGAATCGGCATATTTCTGCAGTCAACAAAACCAACACACCCCCGCACTGAAAACAATTAACATGAACAACATGTCTGACTGAAAAACAAAATGAAAACACAACAGCAATTCAGTCAGGTTGTTATGGTATTGATACAAATAACACTGTGGAAATGTATGTTATGCTCAACTTACCATGACAACAGGTAAACATGAAAGAAATGTTGAGTTTGCATTGAAGGCAATTGGCAGCAAAAGCAAATTAACACAGGTAATAGGGGAACTTGATTAATAGCAGCAATAAGGTAAACTGATAAAACAGGCCTGATGACAGTCTGTCTTAATGGTGTGGCTCTCTCTTCAGTTTAGGCAAAGAAAACATGCTGACACCTGTAATGCTGTACTAAGCGCATTTTTCCGTGACTATTATCACTGTTTAAACTCTTGGCTTTCACAGTGTTGAAGAGAAAAGCCAGTTATTATTATTATTCATTTTAATCATTGTTGGAGGGTCATATTCTTGTGCACCATGACGACTTGCAGTGTTTCATTAAATATTTACTACTGTGAGCAACAGTGAGCGACATCATGTTAATCTAATGTTATCCACAAATTCAGGCAAATAGAGAATAAATTGGAAAAGGAAGGATAATTGAAGCACAACAGCGTCCAAGAAAATTCTCTGGGAGTAAGTCTAAATTTTCTGCTTTGGAACAACCCCATTACTGTAATCTGAAGCTCATTTTGATGTAGAATTGTAAACATGCATTTCAAAGTACAAAGAGCACAAAAACATCACTTTGGTATTCAGTGAGTGAAGTAGGTCCAGAATTGTCATGCAGAGAGAAATCAAGCTTTCCATGAGACTTTCCAGAACTCTGATACATTGAGCTACGCAGGTTAAGGCAAATGTGGCAGAAAAAATGTGGAGAGTGACAATGTTGTTTTAGCTGTAAAGATCAACTATTCGAAGTGCCCGAATAAAAAAAAAAAGCCCAAGTTCCTCTCCACTCATGTTGTATCCATTCCCTCTCTAGAGAAGAGAGACGTGAGAGCTGAGTGGCTGACCTTTGTCCTTGCTCATTTTAATTAACCATAGCTAATATCAGCTATTTCTGTGATGAGGAGTCACATTATTGTGAGCGCACAAGCACACAATCACCTACATAAATGCGTGCATGAGGACACACACATAGAATGATGCATGCATGTACAAACACATAATAGAGGAGAGAAATTTACAGGGGCTAAGATAGGGATTCACAAACTCACACGCACACACACACACACACACACACACGCACGCACGCACGCACGCACACACTCACACACACACACACACACACACACACACACACACACACACACACACACACACACACACACACACACACACACACACACACACACACACAAAAACGGCAATGATTAACGGCTAACTAAATGTCAGGGGCCATAATGGCAAACCTGTTCCTTTAGACACACTCACGTTCTCTCTACACTTTGCCTGCAATATCAATGGCATGACTAGCTGTTTTAATGCATTGTTATTCCACTGAGAGTCTTGATACACATTTATTCCGGTGGTGGGCAGTAACACTGATTCACTATCGTCTTCTCATAGCAGTCAAACATTGTATTGGTCTGGTCACAGTGTCTGCTTTTATTTTTTACTTGGATGCCAACTAAAGTTACATTACACAACAATTACAGCAAATAACCTCAACATCATTATCTCCACTCACTAATATTCATATTTACATTGAAACCTAACAAATTAAACAAGATTTGAATAAGATCTGAGCGAAAATTGCTTTAATTGTAGCTGTAAAACAAGCTTAGTCATACGTGTCAGCCAGTGTAATTGGAATAATGTCACATAAACATGTAGCTTGTCACAATCTGCCCCTCTGAGTGACTTCATGTCTGGACAATTTTTTTCCTGTTTTATTTTGAAATTCACTTGTATGTCTGTTGGTTGTTTTACTTCCTGCCCTTGTGTCTTTCCTGCCTGTCCAATTGTCTTACCCTTGCCTTCTTGTGTATTTAGTCTCTGTGTTGTGCTCATTTTTGGTTAGCTCATCTACGTAGGATCACTGTTGTTCCTCACATGCTGAATCCTCTGTACCCATGTACCTGTGTACCCGTATACCCACATACCTGAGTTGATTTCCCTGGTGCCTGTACTATGAAGCGAGTTCAACATACCCATGATGGGTATCTGGCTTCACTGAACCTAACACTGGCTGTCCAGGGTAACCTGTATCACAAAGCTGGTTGTGAATTGGCTCAGTTAACTCTGACTTTTCCTATCTGGCTATGAGCGCGTTCATGTGAAATACGCAGATTTGTTAATTACAAGCAACATCATCAGGATCATGATTAGAGTAATTAATATGATATGAGAAGACACAGTAATATCTGCCAGTAAACTTGGTTACAGCAACATCCCAAAGTGATATATAAATAATATGATCACATAATTAGAGTAGAAAAGACACACTAGAAATAGTTTCCAATTATTAAAGTCAGGCTAAGGATATACTGTAAATAAGTACAAAAATTACTATTAAGTTTCTTGCTGAGTGAGTACTTTTGCTCTTTCATCCAGTGATGAGCAAACTATTATGTATATGTGATGCAGATTAAAAAAAAGAGTTAATGTCAGACTGTTTCTGCTGCCGAAGCAGGAGGAGTGAAGAGAGGAGAAAAAGTTGATGTATGACTGAAAAGTTCACTTATAATCATCATATTTAACAGTGTGTGGATCATTTTTCTAATAAAACACAACAGTGATGGAAGAACAGTGTAAAAGTATCAACACTGTCAGGAATCCTGTTATGAATCAAATAATTCAGTTCAATCAAAATGAAGCTTTAATAGTAATTATGTAGTTATTAAGTGTGATAAACTCTTTTGTCCATGTTGGGATTCTGCAGGAATGATGACTGGTTTTCCAGTGACCTGACTGGTCAGTGTTTGGGCTGTTGACAGGTTTTGACTTCATGTAAGATTAAGAGTAGGTTAGGTGTGCAGCATAAGTTACCACGGTGATGTACCCTGATAAGAAGTGAACCATAGTCGAAAACCCTAGAAAACCCAGGGTTAAACCTAAGGTTACCTCGCTAACCCCCAAATCCTGCTCGATAGTACAGGCCTCTGTTGCTTGTTCCTGGATACGTATGTGTGTCTTGTCATCTCATCTGCCAGTAAGCCTGTTATTTTTTCATTAAAAGTTACCACACTACTTCAGCCAACCTGCGTGCCTGCGTCGGGGTCCACCTTTTTCCTGCGTTACTTTCGACCGTAACATAGCTTACAACACATCCTTGGTTTTATTGGGATCAAGGGATTTTAGCTTTTTTAAAATACAACTAGTATTAATGATGAAGCCAATTTTTTGTTTTTTTTTAAAGCACAATCAAAGGACTACAAAATTTATGTGATTCTGTCCACACTGCTTTACATATTTATAAGACCACATATTATCATGGTATAAAGTAAACACATTTACTCGAGTACTATACTGTACCTACAACCCTGTCTTCCAGAAATGACATGGATATACAACTAAACATAATTGTGACCGGAATACCTTTCCTGTTAACGTAATGAGTATATGTTGTTAATTTACATATTTGGCTCATCGCAAATAAGTTCATACTGAACACATCAGTAAAATATTCACAGACAATGTATTTGTTTTGTTGTTTGTTTGTTTTTGACTACAGCATTTATAGTTTTTTTATGATCATGTTTCAACACTCATTGCACTTAGTTAAGATTAGAGAAAGACTGTGGTCTGATTTAATACAGAAAAACCTCACAGTGACTTCAGACCAAATGTGTTTATTTATGATCTTTCCCTCTCCTTAACCAAAGTGCTTTTGTTGCCTGAACACGACTCTGGATGCAAACCCCGGTCTCTGGTGTGACATTTGTGGACTTTATACGTCCACCATGCACCCCAACTACCTCCTTGTGAATCTGCTGCTTTTAATATATGTGGCACTTTATTCATTCAGAAAAACGCTTTGTCCCTGAATGTAATCCAGCCAGTGTTGACGTGTCCTACAAAACATATTTGCTGTTGCCGTTTAGCTGTATATGAACGTAATTTCTAGGAGACAGAGTTGTATTCTATTCCACTACAAGGCAGAGGGAAATATTGTGCTTTTTCATTCACTGACATTACGTGACTGCTATAGTTACTAATTAGACTACGATTTTACAAACAAATCATATAATCAGTTTATAAAATGATGTAGTGCCACAGATTAAACGATTCAACTATTCACCTCAGCTAGCTGTAACATTAGAATTCTGCTCATGTGTAAACGCATTGGCAATAATATTCCAATAATATTATATAGTAATTTAACACTGTGAAAGAGTGATGGTTCTGCCCAAAAAGTACTTAAGTGTTAATTTGAGTGCCTTTTGCTGACTTAGGTGAAAGATATATAGGAGTGCTTCTTCCACCACTGTATATTATACATGTGAGTGGGGATCAACCAGGAGGGTCAGCCAGTTACTGTTCACTTAAAATGTATGAAATGCAGATATGTTAGATAAGGATAGAAAGAAGTGATGGTTAGATTTCCAGTTCAGAAGATCACACTCAAAACTCACTAAAGGAGCCACAATAACCACTTTATGTCTGTGTTAAGAAATAACACCTGTGGGTGTGCAGACTTAATTTACTGAAATGTCTACCCAGTTAGGAGAATTACTTCTTCAACCTATTTTTATAGAATTTATAGGCTATTACAGAAAATTGCCTCTCTAATAGCAACATTCCCTTTCATCTTTCGGTGAGTAACAGCAACTATTGACAAAATATTCTGCTATGTATCAATGAACTATCTAGAATTTAATATTAAACTGTTACTTGAGACCAGGTTTAAATAGGAAATTGTTTAATCAATATGTCCAAGCAGTGCAATCTATTTTTAAGTGAATAAAAAGCTAGGTAGAGCTAGGTTGCAATTATGCTTAAACTTTAGAGTATTGATATATAATCCTCAAGAGGTATCCACACCAGTATATGAGGGAGGCCTGCCACTGAAAAGGTGTTCATTCTGTGTATTAATTTGTGAAAGTGTATTTGATAGGAACGTATTTGAAGACTGAGGTCGTGACGCAATGAATCTATTTTAATGCACCTAGAAATTAATGAGAGTGACAGAATCATAGCATATTAAGAATAAACAGAGTTTTACTGGGCCTTTTTAGGCTCTACTCTGTAATTATACTCTATCTCTGTCCTGACATCAAAGAGAGGAGAGACGACCTGGAGGTTTAACCCTCCATCTCACTTCTTGCTGAGAAACACTCTTCCCAGACAGACTCACTCCATGGGCGGGGGCGATGAGTTTTCATCGTGGATCCGCTCTGATCCATATTAATGTCCAAAGCATTTTCATCACATGCAGGATTACGCCTCACATTTGTGAAAATGTTAACCCTATGAAGTACCACGTCACTCTGTGATAATTTGATGGAAGATGCATAAACCTGATTCAGACTACGACATGTCAGCAAGATTCCTCTGAATTAATTTGTCAGCTCAAACACCCTCGGCCTACAGTTTTGGGGTTTTAGCAACGAAAGCTTGAAACACATTAGCAATGCCCATGTGAGCAGTTACTGGTGAAGGGAAGTGTGCCTCTTTCCCCCTTCTCGCTGTGACAAGATATTCTTAGATGAGAGGTGCTGTGCATATTTAATACATTATCACATCTACAATCTTAATTAACAGAGAAGGAGGAAAAGAATGGCGGCTGAGGAGGATGGTAATCATGTGATGTGTAGAAGGGCGGGTTGGTTTTGATACCAATCTCTCATTCCTCTGTATGCTACATCAGATAATGGTCAGGGTAGACTGTAAATAGGTCATCATATGGATGGTGGAAATGAGGATATGCAGATGGGGATCAGCAGTACAGTATAGTAGTAAAACAAAAAGAAAGAAAACTCAGATGATGTGGACCACGAGCAGCTAGTGGTCATAGTTCAGGTTGTCGGTGATGTCACATCAGTTTTGCTCCATAATCAGTGCACAGCCACAGGGCAGAACCCATTCAGTTTAATCTTGTTAAGTCAAGTATTTAAAGGAAGGGTTTAACTGCTCAGCAGTTACCTGTGCCAAATGTACCTGGAGGAAAACATGGACCCTTTTAGTAATTCAGCAGACCCCGATGGCCCTGATGATTATTGCTTTTGGCTGAGATTACGTGAGAAACCCATTTAGGCACAGGTAGATTTGAAGTTGAGCACTGTGATAAACATTTTTCCTGGTGTGATGCAGCAACAACTCTTTTGCAATAGCCATTGCGTCACATTTGCATCACTGTACAGAATATTAATATTCTCATAGGTTTCTCTGCATCTGCTGGCACATCTTACCGACAGTGCTCTCAGCTTCAGTAGTATATTGAGTTATTTTTCACCATCAGCATATGGAGCTTCAGATTTCTTTCATTTTAAAGAAGAACTGAGGCTGTGCCCTTTAAATTGTGTGATTCTGAGCTGTAATGCTGCTGCAATAGTGGTGTGTTTTAAATTCCACAATTTTCTCACTTCTCGTGGGCTCTGTTTCATGGCAATGAAGCAATGGGGGAAGAGAGGCACAGATGCAAACGTCTAATTTGCTGAGGTGACACAAGGTCTCTAGGGGGATAAATGTCACGCAGAGATTAAATGATTCTGAAAGATGAGGGTGCAGTCAGAGCCATATATAACCCCATGCCTTTAATGCTGCAGCATGTGATTCATGTGTTAAGAAGTGTGACAATAAGTAAAGCTGTTGGTGTGTTTAGGGAAAGAAAACACTGTTCATGTGTCGCTTTTTTTTAATAAAATGAATGGCTATTTCTCATTGACATTAAAAGTTGAAAGGTTTTTGTAACACATTCTTCCCACAACTGACACATTGGTAAAATATTTTTATACATGTGTTGACTAAATTAAAATGACATAACCAAATACCAGAAAGCCACCCAGTACTGCTGACATAGATCTCAGATAGACATAATTGCACAGTGGATCAGTCAGTCAAGGACCCTTTCATGCACCTGAAATGAGTTGAGACCATAGCATATTTTAATACATATGCAGTAATTGCTCTTTGCTCTGATTTTCTGTTACTCCTCATGGAGCACTGTCTAGCAAAGCAAAACTGCCAAAAAATCCAATGCCATGAAATCCTTTTACTTCAACTGTAACATTCGTGTCGCAGCATTAATAAATGTTGTATGCTTGGACTGAAAAGCCCAGATTAAAGTGTCTTTTTTTCTTAGCAAGTCTTCCCTTTCCTTTCAGTAGATGAGTCCCAGAAGCCTCTGCAACATGACAGAGCTGCTCCCTTGCTACATTTCATCTGTAAAGAAATCCCTCTGTTCTCCATGAGTGAGCTTAAGCATGTGTACACAAGTACCGCACAGTGACAGGTAATGATTCACAACACAGAGTTTGACAAAGTAAATAAATAAAAGTACAATATGGTGTGAATATGGATATGGCATAATAGCACACATATGTTATAGGCCCATATAAAAAAAAAGTAAAGACAGAGTGTCTGGCAATATAATGAAGCAAATTTTTTAACAACCTTGAGTACCCTGTCAGAAACATGACCGTAGGCATTTATCAGCTGGAGTGAGTCATCTGTACCTGAACATACTTCCTGCCTGCTGCTCACACTCGGATACACAGCTCTGTCTCAACGTCTGGCGACCCATTTGCCGGGATACTTAATAGCAGAATTAGACACATAATCGAAACACCATCAAGCTTTACGAATAGCTGATAATAGTAAAAGTAACAAGTGCAAAGCATCTTTATAGAACTCTATGTTCAATTTTTTCTTGTACAGTTATATTGTCCAATCATCATCTTAACCAGTCTGTTGTTGTCACTTTAGAATATTTTTGTTTTCTTGTATCACTGTCCAGCTGTTCCTCTGACTCTTGGTTCTTAACATGTTGTGAACATTTGTTTTCCATGAAATTGCTATTTTTATAAGCTTTATCTAACCATACTATTGTTTTAAAAACACCTGTCTCAGCGTATAACTGAGCCATCACTGACTAAAATTACCAGCATGTTCCATTTGTGAACTGTAGAACAACAATTGGTATTTGTAGGTCAAACTGTTGCCAAATCTTAGCCCCTAGGTCACATCCATCAGGAATTCTGGGCATTGCAAAATGTATTATACAGCTGACAGCTGGCACATTAGCTTCAGTTTGATTGTGGCCATATGGCCAGTGGTGAGGAGCTGCCATGACCTGAAACACCCCTGGTAAGATTCCCATTACAGAATGTTCTTCAGAAAGCCAACATCTACGAAACATGATGGTCCTGTAGTGACTATTACTGCCTGCCAAGCAGCTGACTGCGGTTTATCACAGGTATATTTAGAGGCAAGGGGCACCTGTAAAACATCGCTGAAACAGAGGCAAAGTGACTGTTTAAACCAAAGCAGCTCTACTCACTGTCAGTGTGAATGTCATGTGAAACTTAGCCACTCCACAGTTCACTAACTCACAGGACTGTACATCAGGAAAGGGCTCCAGTGTTTTAATGGAAAGACAATGGAGCAATTTTGACAGCTGGAGCTAGGTGGACATGGATGGAGCTTTATATTGCCAATACTGTTAAATTAGTCATCCTAGGAGTATCCTGTTATGACCCATGGACTCACAGGTAAATCTAATTTTAACTACCTTTTCATAATAACATTATGACCTGCAATATTCTCGAATTTGATGGGATGCACTAATCTGACTTTTTCTCTCCTGATACACAAACACATGGTACCTGCCAACACCATGTATCAATTTGATGCCAGTGCTCTTTTTTTCACCAAACCAAAAACCTGTATTACACTTCCTCACAGAAAAGAACTCAGTGAAACTACAGTTGCACAATGTTCATTGTAAGATTTAATGTGAGTCCTTGTTTTCTGAGCTGTTCTCCTTTATTGATCTCTGTTAAAGGTGGTATCTGCAGTTACTTTGTTCATGCAATGTTTCAAATTGACTTATCTACAAAAAGTGCAGAGAATGTACTTTTAGGAAAACTTTATAAAGTCAACTTTTAGTAATGTCAGCTAACTTCAAATGGCATCACCAACACACAGTTTCACAGTAAAAGCCTCTACTGTGTTTGCATTAAAATGCATTTATTGGAATGGGCATGCAGGATGTGCAGGATGATTAATAGCAGTAACTTCATCAATTAAAATGCCCTCATCACGTATGAACTATTTAAATGTTTATTGTTTATTGGGCACATCTGGTCAATACTCAGTCCACTTCTTAAGTCAATGTTGAGGCCAATACTGATAAGTTGACAGGTTCTACGAGAGTTGACATCATTACCCGCCAGGAGGAAACGAGAGGGAAAACGAGGAAGAACTGCAGTACAGAAGGAAGGGTTGCTTGCTTAAGAGAAGTATAACAAGACACAGTGCTATTGATGGACACACTGGCAGAAGCAGAGACTGCCCCCGTGACCTTTCAGCTATGGGACAGTCGCTGTAACTGCAAAGTACCATGGTGCACTGTGATGTGCTGACAAGTTGCTGATAGAGCACTGCATTTATATTTTACACATGGAGCTTATGCGTATCGACATCAACAAACATTAAGTGAGTCAGTAGATGTTCATTGTCACAATCTGGGACACTTCCAAATTACAGAGGGTTTTAACTCTGTGACCTTCTGATAAGGGGACAGGCTTGTTAACCAGTGGGCCATTTTCAAGGGGAGTGAGGTGAGCTGCACTCTTATCAACAGCCACGTGCCTGCCAGTATAACAGACAATCACATAAACAAGCACAATAATTCAAAAGGCATTTAGGGCATGCTCAAACTGGTGCAGTACCACCCTACACCCACTCCGTTTTATAAGTACAGCACAAGAAGATGGATGTTGACATATGAAAGCCAACAGCTTAGAAAATCTCAAATAACAAAATGAGCAGAGAGCACACTGCTTTCTGTGTTACTGCTCATGGTGTGGTATTTTCTAATGTTTTCTTAACAGGTGCAAACACCTGAGAAGGTTTGTTTTGACTGTTGTGTTCATCCCAAGTGAAATCTGCAACGTCAAAGGATGACAGTTTACCAAAACACTGTCCAGACTGTTTGGGAATTGATATGATTTTTTTTTTTCTTTTTCTCTCTCTTTTTTTTTTTTTTTATAACAAGTTGTTGTTTTATAGTCTGGATAAAGATAAAACAAATACTTTAAATTATGGTTTGGACCAAACAAAATAAACTGCAGGTATAATCACACCCCTAAAACAATTCTCTAAGCTCACTCCATATGTCATGAAAGCAATGCCAGCTGGAGAGCTGTTTCCTACTTGCACATTTCACATTTCACAGCTCACACATCTTCAATAGTGTGTTTCCGACCCTTACCTCTTCTATTAATACTATGCTGCTTGTGTGGAAATATGCATATTCCAACATCATGTTCTATTGAAATTAATCCTAACCTTGGCTTGAAAACAGAATAAAAATAATTTGGTATGCGTTTGTACTACATCTGTTTTCTGCTTTGAGCTACAACAAGGATGAGAGCAGTGGACAATGAATGCAGGCCATCATACTACAGTTGTGAAATAAATACTGGAATTAAAAGTAGAATGTAATAAATTCCTTTGACAGCTTGTCTGATAAGATTCTTATTAATATTACCGTCTAAACGTATTCAGACTGGCCCATACATGCAGTAAATCTTGGCATCAGCCTATTTAAGTGAAATAGAACAGATGGATTTTCAGTGGGGCTGTTTTCCTGTATAGGCACCATCAGCATACAAACTTAGCCATCACCCTGTTACTCCAACAAATAATTAGGATTCTGTTGTCAATAAGTTCTCTTTGCCCACAACCTAATGTCCCGTAAATGCAAATACACCTATCGACCTTGTTGTTCCCCAAACCGGGGCTCAATCTGTACAGCTTCTCAAGAGCTCAATGGTAGTTTCACTTTCATGTTAATTCAAAGCCTTACCACCTGTTAACAAGTGCAGTAGTATGTACAGCATGTGAATAACAAGACAGGATACAGCTAAGAGTTCTAAAAAATCACATCTTATTTTGTTACCTGCTGTGACCAAACCCAGGGAGGCTTGATTAAAGCTACATAGTCTGCCTGCAGTCATTTAAACCAACAGGCTTCTACTCTGTGTTGTATCGCCTACAGGCACAAAATGTACCCTACAATGTCAGTTTGCCTCCACAGAAGAAATGTCTCTGCTGAGGAGATTTTATCTTGTTATTTTACGCAAGCAATAACGGATAAAGCTCTTGTTCTAACTAAGACTACAAGAGAATGACAGACATTTTTACTGCACAGATGGTGCAAGATACACCTGTGACCATTAGGTACACGGGCCACACAAGAATACTGTCGGACTCGCTATGAACATTCTGTTGGCTAAATGATCCGTGTAATAAGTAACAAACAAGATGTTAGATAAATAAAGGCAGAGGAGGACAAAAATTATATAAAAGTATGCAGAAATGATCCTCCAAAATACTGCACCCACCAATCAGATATCAAAGAGGATACTATATACAGGCTTGTAAATCCTGACAGTTGTTTGTTAATACTTGTTCAAATATACACACATACAAAGAAAAGGGCTCACACATAGACAAGTCCCTGTACAGAACAACATGGATTACCTATACGTACCTTTTACAATAAGGTTGAGAAGCTTTGGCCGTGGATTGCGCTCACTCTGAATGGAGCATGTGTACTGGCCATCGTCAGTTACATCCACTTTCTGTATCTGAAGGCTGTACTCATGTTTGTCGCCAACACTGGACACGATGGACACTCGTGGGTCCACAGACCACTTGTCGTTCCCTGCGAATATGATGCTTGAGCGGTTCAGCCAGGCTCCTTTAGAGATCCCATCCAACAGGTAGCACCTACAGTGACAGGAAACACCTCAGTTAGATCTGGGGAAATGACAACTGAAATAGCAAATATTTTTGAAAATATGAAGTCATTGTGTTTGCTGTCTAAATAGTATATTATTCATTAGAGACATCTCTGAGGAGGAGAAGGATTGTGTGTGTGTGTGTGTGTGTGTGTGTGTGTGTGTGTGTGTGTGTGTGTGTGTGTGTGTGTGTGTGTGTGTGTGTTTATAAGTTCTCCCCAAGTCCTTATCGTATAAACATACATCCTGAAAATATGCAATGCTCAGTATTCATTTTTTTTTAATGCAAGACCAGGGAGCATGTGGACCAAAGGAAGGATAAACTTTAGTTATAGACAGGAATGGGTAATGTGCCAGAAAGTGAGTCATAAAAGCCAGAACTTTAAGCACCTGGAGGGTATGATTCAACCTGTTAAAGCTGCTTTAAAATAGCCAGAGCCATGAGTAATGGTTGGGCATAAGAATGATTGCTCTATTGTCATTGGTGTGTCTAAACAGACAAAGACTTCTAGTGGAAGTGCACTTCTCTGTCAAGGTCTGGTGTAGTAGACATAGAAATTTATATTCAAGCAGCTAATTAAGCACAAGTGTACCTTCATTTATGACAACTGTGAAGTGGTATTCAGGCTTGTGAAGTTTTATTTTGTAAAAAGGTTTAGAAGGCCCAGTGAGGACAGTGGACATTCAATAAACGCAGAATGAAGAAAAAATTGACAAAAGAGAGAATACAACTGACCAAAGTTGCAAAGAAATAAAATTCACCACACATTAGGTTCCTCTAGACTGACTGTAAAAACATAGTGCAAATAGTAGTGTATATGTTTTTCCTTTTTTTTTATCATGATTCACAATTACAACTCCTGGCTGTATTTGCACATAGCTTTACAATGTGAGCATCTATGCAAAAGTGAATAGTGAGTAAACAAAGTATAGGCCTTCAGCCCAGCCACAAATAATCAAACATCCCTGGCTCTGACGACGCTGTATTCTAGGACTGATTCATGTGTTACCATTACTGAGGCCAATACATTTTCCTTTTTATAAGCTAATTCTACTGAGAAAAAGGATCAGGAAATTGCACGACATGATGAGTCTAGGGTCACCACTGTCAGAGCGCAGTTGTTTTTACTCCTCATTCCAGCAGTGTTTGGACTTAAGGAATCGCATCATACTCTGTGACAAATACTGTAATAATGAGTAGGAAAAGAGGCAATCAAGTTTGGCTCTTTAGCTGTTGTCGACATGCCATGCAGACAGCCAACACCAGTAGTAAAGCCACCGAGGAAATCAGTTTGGCACTAACCACAAAGCTCTTTACCCTCAATGCCAAGAAAGTGTCTGTCAGGAAAGCAGTAGAGGACAATGGTATAGTCCAGGCTGGTCTCCCCGAGGCGAAGGCGAAGGCATTGCCTTAGAGGTATTGCGAAAAAATAAAGTGGCAAACAATGGAGAATGGATAGTTTAAAATAACCCACGGAAGAAAGAGGTCTAGGTACTTTGTAAAGTCCACACAGACCTGTCAGTTAGTTAGCCCATTGACCACCTGAGCCATGGTGTTTCTGGCTTTAGGCGAGATTTACTGAAGGAGCCTCAGGGCAAGTTTCTTTCCTTTTTTTGTTAACAAAACAGGAATGCATTTGATTTTAAAGAATTTAAGGGTGCAGATTATTTATTTATTTCTTCCAAGTCTACAGGATGTAAGTGCAAATTTAACTCACTTTTCCATATGTAAAATGCAGTATTGCAACAATACAGTACATTTTGAATGCATGTTCTGCCTTTGAGAGAAAAAGCTTTAAAGTGTTAAAAGATTATAAAATGATATGATATGATAAAAGGCCTTCAGCAACTAATAATTTAACACACTTTAGAGGAACCGCTGAGGGAGTGATCTTAACGCGTGAACATTAATGCACAATCCACTGTTCAGGCCAATCCACTGTGCAGCACACAACCACTGATGTGAAGAACTTGTCAACAACTTGCTGGGCTTTTATCGTTATATCCTTGTAAAACAAGGTAACCGTAAAAACATGTTCTCCAGTGTAGTTGCTATTGATTTCTCTGTTTTCTCATCAAAAATAGTCCTTTCAGAATCAAACATTCTCTCCATGTAGGCTTAGAAGTGGCTGTTATACACTTTACTCCTTCAAAAAAAGCAGAAGCTGTGGCTTGACTACATGCTGGTGACAATGTACTTCAGTGGTGACAGGTTTTTTACCACTTAAAGAAGCACGGATTCCACGGTGTGGAAATTTACCCACTGTGTAATAAACTTGTGACGACACCAGTGGTGCTGATTACACCAGACATTTCTGCTCAATATCAGTAGATTAGAAGTGTTACCTCGAGATGCTGCCACCGATGCAGATAGCCTCATTAATATTATCAGGTCGGGTTAAAATATGAAATATTTCCGAATAGGCGCTTTAGAGATCTCAACACTCCTCTCGTCACGATAAAACTATTTGATGAACGTGGGTGCTACCGCTGACATGAGAAACTGAACCAAATAGGTTTATGTCTTTAAAAAAAATGGGGGGGGGCGCAATGGGTAAGTTACGTAGGGCTGTGCCTGAAAACTGTATAACAGCCGTGTGTAACACCGGCAACACCTACTACCGTGGCAACCTTAATCAAAAGGTCTCACAGCACACCTGCAGCATAACGTGCTTCTCTGCTCTCCAGGACCAGTTTGTTCAAAACAATCATATAGCTGCTGTTATCTGTGAAGAAGGTAAATAAAAACTTTTAACAGCCACTTTTCAAGGATAAATTTGGGATGAAGTATCACTTAAACAAAGCCGTAGTGCCAGAAGTATGGCTGGAGGACACTTCACCCGGCCAAGATCTCTACTCAGAGACTTGACATTTTTCTTCATCTTGATGAACCAGTCCTTGATGTTCTTTCGCTGTTTTTGCAGTTCGCTTATCACTGCTGAGTATCTTTGCAGTCTCCCTCCAGAAATGATTATTGTTATCTCCCTGTCTTTGTGATATCACACCAAGGAGCCATACAGACGGCAGTATTTATACACCTCCTCATAAAGGTGTGTTAAAGCAGCCAATTTTTACATTTGCACACTGTCTCAGGTGTTGTTACTGTGGCTGGTTCCTTTGCTGCTGATGCTGTCAAATAATAACTACTGTACATGGGAACTGATCATAAGTCTGGCATGTGTTCGACATGCCTGTGTGGTAGATTTAGGCTGCTGTTAGGCAAAGTCACTGCCTGTGATGTCAACCCATTTGATGTAGTGTTGACTGAGTGAAAAACATTGATACAAAACAGACTGATACAGACAACATACGTTATTGTGATAAAATGTAGTGTCTGTAATTGCCTGATTGTACTATGGGAGTCGTAGTTAGCGTCTTTCCCAAGAAATTGTAGATACACAAGCTTGTACCTTCAGCATTTTATCAAAGAAGCAGATATTCTGAAACCGTAGTTAATCATTTGGATTGACGATTGAACCAGGAGAGTTTTCATGCTGATCCAAGTGCTCCAACTGTGAGTCATGTAACATTGTGCATGGGAAAAATCAATGGGACTTTCACTTACTGAGGGAGCCTGAAATCACTCCTCCTACGTTGCAACTTTATTACAGAGTAACTTTTATTTCACTGGGAAATCATTTCTCATTCTGATGGTTTTTACTAGACACAGAGGTGTGCCATCACCCGGATACATAAGCTTTAATTTTTAACCTGCTTTTTGGTGATTACAATACTTTGCTTTTAAATACATTTTAATTAGTTGGCTTTAGTAGTTTTGCTTCGTCTTATTATTTACTGTGTCTTTGAATGCAAATGTATTTCTTGTTAATGCATTTCACATGGACATTCCACATCAAAAACAACAAACTACTTCATGTTCTAAAAGAATTTCATCAGCCAGGTCTTTCTTCTGCCACCTTTCCACATTTCCTTTGTTCATTCCCTCAATCATCTATAGCAGCACAAAACTGATAACACCTAAGGTGGGCTTTGCTTTCATCAGGTCCCTTTTCTCCAGAAGCACACCAGGATACAGACTTCCTATGGTTTATACAAAGCTCAGGTAATTATTCCACAGACCTCAGTGCATCCACTCTGAAGCAGCTCTGACACCTCAAACATGCGCTAATTGATACTTTTATCTATCCCTGCTTCTGATGAGTGATTGTAGAGGAACCAGGCTCATTACAAGCTTTATTTTTATTTTTTTATTTTTTGGATTCTTTTTTGGATTTTGGCTCCCAAATAACAGGGTTCAATTCAAACCCTAGTGATTATGCACAATGTGCAAAAAAGGAAAGTGATAAGCTGGTGTTTCAGCACCTCACATGAATGGAAAATGATGACAAACCATTAATTACAGTATGGCAGCTGGTAAGAGGAGCAGATTGTAATCCGTTTAGCCAAACTCACTCAAGCTCTTTGATTGGAAGCCATAATTAACACTGGGGCATCATTCTGACCCAGATTCGTATTTGCTTTATAAAATTGTTTTCTAGGTTCCTCAACTGTAAATATTCTTCCTGGCACCAACTCCAAAGATCTTGTCTTGTAAAAATATTTCAGTGCTTCACAGTCTAGTAGTTCACATTCAGCAGTGCTTTCTCTATATTTGGCACAAGAAATGAATACACTTCTTGATGGGTCCCTCTGTAGTATGAGATTTATAGTTATGTAACAGTTATATAATAAACACACAGGACATTTAAACCTTAAGCAATGCAGACCTCATGTAAGATCACTTTTGTCTGTTTATGCTAACTGTAATTAAAAAAGGGAAACAGCGTAACATCTTAAACCTTCACCTATTTTCTCCAATGAATACAGGAAATCAGATGTAGTTTTAGTTTTTCTCACAAGACCCTCCTCTATTGTTAGACATTTTATAAATGTATTTAAACCAAACCTGCAACCACACTTTAGGTTAAAGGACCAATTTTTAGCTCTCAAAATTAATCGTCTATAGTTTGGTCTAGAAAACATTGACAAATTCCCATCATAATATCCTATAGTACAAGGTGATGTCATTGTCTTCAAATGTTTGGTTTTGTTCAAACCCCCAAATATTTAATTTACAATAATGTATCATGCATAATAATGCAATGACAAATTTAAGAACATAGAGGAAACAAATCTTTGACATTTAAACAATTTAAGACATTTTAAAAAACTTGTTAGTTAAAGTTACTAAAACATTGTGGAGCTGAGGAGAACTACAAAGCCTGGTGATAATTCTCTGAGGTACACTGCACTACAGGTATTCATCTGATGTTCATCAACAGGTTTAAATGGTCATTATACATATCTCATATCATTTGGTTAGTCTTTATATAAGAAATAGATTACAGCTTCTTTACATGGCATATTCTGCACAGTAAATTAATAAACAATTTACACTTCAGCCCAGTGTCAGTTGACAGAACTTTGTCCCATGGTGCTTTGTATACATGTTATAGCAAGGTTTCTGCAAAAATATGAAGCAAGTAAGAATGGGCTGGAACTTTGGATATTTTGCAAATAGAAAAATAAAAGGAGGATGGCACATTTCTTTGCTCTAACAAGAAAAATCTGAGCAATTCCACTTTCAATCACAACTTGTCTGATGCTGAAATCTATCAAAAGAGTAAGCTGTGTATCACTTCTGTCCCCCAACAGTTGGTATGACACTCAATCACTGACGTGTAAATTAAACTTCAGACACTGAGGAGACCACCTGGAACGTTTCACTTTCCAGTCTGTGGTACACTGGAATAAGTCAGAGTATTAGTGGTGCACTGTATCATTGTAGTGGAACATCTGCTTAAAGACAATGCTTTTGTGTTTCTGTTAATAGTGGCACCCACTTAACCCGCTTGAATGAAATAAGTGTTTTGAAGAGCATAATGAGCGAGTTTGTGCCAGCCATAAATGTATGAGGAAAACCCTTTGATTGTAAAGTCAGGGACAGATGTTTTATTCCATTTTAACCCTTTCACACATAAAGAGAAAGATGCGGTGATGGCTGTATCAGCACTATGCGCTCTACAACCTTTACAACATCTCACTGCCCTGAACAGAGCTCAACTGTCCAATGAATCCTCAAATGAGAAAATGCATTTCACATTGACTGACTGGATGTTGAAGCACTAGTGAAAAGACCTAATGTCTGAAAATCTGTGATCCTTTATGCTGTGAAGTCAAAGAGCTTTGGTTGTATTAGTTAAAGAATAGCCCTCAGTAGATAGCACAAAGGTCAAATAATCCTACACATCCTGTCTGATCCAAATTGTACATAGATCATAGATCTCAAACCATAAATATGTCAGATGTTCTACATCAAGGTCCATAGATTATTTCAGGAGAAATGAATGTGGAAAAAATTACCTTTCTCGCAATGTTAAGGAAAGTGGTTAAAAATTCCTCCAAGCTATGCTCTTTTTACCAGATCAGAACCAAAATGTTATGGGTTCTTCCCTGGTGTGTGCCTATCCCTCCACCAAGTTTGGTGCAAAGCGGTTCAGTACCTTTTATGTAATCCTGTTGACAAATAAACGAACAGAGACAGGTGAAAACATAACCTCCTTGGCAGAGATAATAACAGGAATGATAAAAATAAGGGAGGATATTGTTCAACAGATAATGTTCAAAAGATAATAGCACTAACACTAACACATTTTTTCATTTTTAATGAATGTACCAATTACCTTTTTAATTATCTGATTAATTGCTAAGTCTGAAAATGTCAGAAAAAAAAAAGTTTAATTTTTATTCAACAACTTCCCTCAAGTTGACAAATTCAAATTAAATTAGGATATCTTCAAATTTAAGCAGCTGAAATCAATCAAAATTCAGCTCGATTAGGTATTACCATGGAAAATGCTAAAATGAAAATACATAAAACAACAAAATGTACATTTGGAAATCCATAATGTGATTATCTGACCAAAATAAGTCCTTTTCAATAACCATGTTAAGTCAACAAACACATTAAGATCTTTTAGTACTAAAACAAAGTAAAAAATCTTTCTTGCCGTCCCTGTCCCATTTCATTGTGTTTTATCTCTATCAGGGAACAAAAAGAACATGAACGCTCTGTATGCTTATAAAATTCACAGAGCAACAAACACATGATTTCTGGAAAAATGATAACATAAATGACATAATTACTGCCCTAACATATTTATATATAGTTTTGGACGTGAAATGATGAGTTGATTAATAGCTAGGTTGAAAAACATGGACTGATTACTATCTTACTCTGATTCTTAACAATTACTCAGTTCTGTAAAATGTATGTATATAGAATAAGAACAGTATGAATATTTATAATTTAAGCATACAGCCTCTAAAAATGCTCAATCCATATCCAAAATAACTTTTTCTGTGTAGTGGTGGAGCTCCCTTTTCCCTTGTGCATAGGTGTAAGTTTATTGCTGGAGGTTGGGTATTTCAGGGGTGGGGAGTTTTTGCAGTGAATGAGGGAGAATGAGGACATACTGTAGTGCTGTGCAACCAAGGTACAGCGCACCAGGCTCTTAATCCCTAAAATAATCCTGTCGACTATGGCCGGTGGGACACATCTGAAGCCTTCTAACTATAATCCACACAGACCCAATGCTGAAACCAACACCTAACATCACAGACACAGAGAACACAGAAAATAGTATAAAAACTGTCTTATAGCCATTGGAAACTCCAAAATCTCGCTTAAAGTGAGGAGACTTTGAGCTTTATCTATTCTGAATTCTCTTTTTTTATTACAGTGGATTTTTTTGTCTGAACTGACACAGAGATGGAGCCTTTGACTG
This sequence comes from Seriola aureovittata, assembly GCF_021018895.1. Lineage (NCBI taxonomy): Eukaryota > Metazoa > Chordata > Actinopteri > Carangiformes > Carangidae > Seriola > Seriola aureovittata. The sequence continues at coordinate 14,259,281 of NC_079369.1, read as the reverse complement.
AGGGAGCAACCAGGAACTGTCTGACTATTTTTAAAAATCAATGCCCCCAGTTTGTTGTTACCACAGAAGTTATTACAACCCTGTGCAGCATCATCTTGTCCCCTCCAGCTTTGGGTCCCCTTAAGGTGCACCTGCCCTCCTCCCTGCCGGTGCATACGAATGAAGCGACCCGTGCTTGAAGGGCTGTGGTTGAATGGTTTTGTATTGTTTCACATGCGTGGAAGCAGCTGAGTCAAAGCAGTGCACAATGTGTAACTAGGAAAAAGAGATCCCTCATGTGTGAGCTATAGTGAGAGGCTATGCTCGTACTGTAGCTTCCCTTTTCTCTTGTTTCTACCGCTCACATAGGCAAGATTTCCCAAGCTGCTTATTTCAATTTGAGTATAAGTCAACACTAGTCTTTCCACTAGGACTAATTCATGTACAGAAAATCGTTCAGAGCCCTACACGAGTAATCTCTGGATTAATTCACAATATTAATTCTTTTCTTTTTTTCAAGCATTGACATTGACTGAATGAATTCAAGTTTGAATGAATAAAAATGAATGGGGCTAACAAATTAGCAGTTGAATAAAAGTTGAGAGCCAAAATTCAGAGGATATAAAGAGTAGCCATTGCTGAGAAATAATGGGTGAGCATTTTCCACTCCAGACAATTCCTCCTTATATGTGAATGTGCTCTGCGTAATACATTCACATCAAAACTCAGTTCACTGCACACCCAGGCACTGTTAAATGTCACATTCAAAATGCAGCTAGACAAAGGATGATCACACATTTAAGCAGTCTACGGCGCCATTATCTGCTAAACAAATAGCATATTGACTGGGAATCTATTTCCTAAGGCAAACTCTAAAGTTATTCAATATTACTGTCAAATAGCACTTCAATGAATACAGCACTGGACCAGAAATTCAGCACCATTGAATCACAACATCACTACATCAAGATAGCTAAATAGTGTGTAGGATTGCTACACACAGTGTACTCTAGCACCTTTGCCTAACCAGCATTTGCTTTTCTTACATTCAGCTTTTTTAAAAATGATCCAAACAAAAGATGGAGGAGCACAGCAGCAATGACAGTGATAAACACTGAGCAGTGTTTCCCCTACCATTGCTTTGAAGGGGGAGGGGGTGTCCCATGCCCCCAGTGGGACCCCGCCCTACCAAGAAGCCAAAGAAGAAAAACAAAACAAAATTAATTTATGACATTTACCTAATTTATGAGCCCTTGTTTCATTTCAGCTCAGTGTGCAAGTCTCTGCTGTGTTTTGCTGTCATTTACGATCACTTTCTCTCCTCTCCTCTGATTTCTGTTTCACTGTGTGTGTGTCTTAGCCCCTCCCCACTCACATGGAGCAGAGCAGAGCAGAGGAAAGAGACAGGTTGACACATTTAGTGCAATAAAAGCTTTCCAAAGATGGACAGACTCCTCCTCCCCACCAAAAGTAGTCAACCTAGGGGAGACACTGCTTAGGAGCTGCATGAGTCTATGCTACAGGCTTAAGACACATTTCAAGTCACATCAGTTGTTTTAGTTTGCTCCGGGCGTCCTGTGGTACGAAACCGGCACAGTTTGCCTTCTTGAACAGTACTTCTTTTTACCAAGCATTTTTAATTTCAGAAAGGCGATCTTCAAGACTAATCTGATCAAGCTTATCTCTGCTTCCAGGTGTGAGAGAGCTAGGTGTTGTGTTATCCATTATATTCGATATCCAGGCAGATGAGTCAGAGGGGAGAGTTGATGGCCTTCAACAATGTTTTCTAAGATCATCCTTCTTTCAATAATATCAGACTTCCATCGTTTATAGAGGGTAACACTACCTTGAGGTCTCAAATGCAAAGAGAGCTGTTATTGACAATAGAGTAAACAGGCCTTTATCGCTGTGATTAACAGGACTTTAAACTTGTGTTTTGCTTTTAACCCAGCCAGAAAGACTCCAGGTGGAGATCTCTATGGGTATTTGATCAATGTATCACTAATATGAGAGACAGCTATAGAAAGCTTTGTCCCTTTAGACATTTCCCAGGTGAGTGTAATTATTTGTTGATGCAGAGATCACCAACAATGTATCTCCCCTATCAAATTACACCGTCCTTAAAAACCAATAACTGCACCTTGCACACTGCTACGTCCCTGTGGCTCCGGCATGAAGAAGGACAGACAATTTTGCAAATACTTTCAGAGAAAGTTATAAAAAAATGTCTCACAAAGAGGCACATTTGGGTCATCCTTCAACCTTAGCTGCTGTCCACCAAAAAACAGTGAGAGGCATTCACAGCTCCATGTTTCTGCAGTTTCTTATTAATGCACCAATTGTGAGTTTGTAATGACTGACTGGCATTTGACATTCACCATGAATACGTGTCAGTGTAATTCCTCCCCTATGGAAAGAAGGGAGGGGGGATTTTATGCAATAGCTGGGAAGGAGAGGAGAATACAAATATGGTAGATAACTGCATTTCTGCTGTGTATTAAAGACCCACAGATCAAGCTGAGGCGAGCAGTGGGTGGTTGACAAACCCCAGACAAGCACACTGGAGTTCAGGATGCTGTAATATTGCCTGGGCCCTGGGAGCCTTTTAATTATGCTTCATTTCATTTCAAATGTGGTATAGTGTATGGACAGAAAACAGTACACCAGAAAACGTATTAAGGGTTTTCTCTCCTGTATGACTGAAGAACTTTTTTATATATATATATAAATGGGTCAATCTCCTGAATATTTTGACAATTATTCAGTTAACCATTTGACAGAAAATGTCAAAAATCACAAATTGATGACAACTTTGTCTTTAAGAATACTGGCCCCACAAACTGTCCAAAACCCAAGATTATTCAATTATTATTCACACAGCAAACTATAATAGCCATCACTAGCACCATAAACCATATGCCTATTTCCTATTTTAACAACAGTTTTTAATTTAAATCTTCTTAAACTGGCTTTACAAAATTGGACAGTGGCTGCATCCACAGCCCAATAGACTGATAAGCAAAACAATAAATATCTTCTTGAGACAGAACTGTGATCGAGAATACCACAATATCAACATTCCATCCAGATATGATTCCACATACAAAGGACAGTAGATGATATATCAGATTTATTTTATTTTGTAAGGCCAGAAATGCCATTAGGGCTGAGTGACTAATCAAATGAATTAAATGAATTCAAATTTGCACTTTTACTCGATGTGTAAAATGTCTACTCCACAATAGTCAAAATATTACAATTTGCACAAAAAGGTTACTTTTAGACAAACAGTGACTCTGATGATAACTGGCTAAATTAGCTGTTTACAGTCTTGTAGACTGTCATGTGTTGCAGTTTATGGCACTGTTGTCACTCCAGGTGTTACGGATGCATCTGCAAGAAAGACAAACTAAAAAACTAATGCTAACGTTAGCTACTGGTCTGCAGATATAAGGCTGGTGTTCAGTCCAGTTAAGAAACACAAACAGCAAGCTAATGAATCAGTGTGGACTTTTCTGCTTTATTTGTGCTGAATCTGACTATTAAAGTGGAGGACAGTGCTCTATTTAGTAGAAGCAGTCCATAGCTCTATGGGATGTATGGGACCTGTATTGGATTTAACATGCATTATGACACCAGCAAGAGATTTAGGTCTTTGATTATTCTTGATCAATTACAATGCACAACAAATGCTAAAAAATTGAATGTTTCAAACTTGTTTTAGTCTTCCACATAAAACAAGGTTGAAAAAAAAAAATCAAGATTACAATTTTCGGCCTCATCAGCTAGCCCTAATTAACACCACCAAGTATGGCAGGAAACTAAACCACTGAGTTGATGATGTGAGGGGGAAAATCGATCATACCAACCAGCAATGGTACAACCTCCAACAGTAGCATTACAATCAGAAGTCAGAGTGAAAGCTTGTCAGATTATAAAGGCTGCTGAAAGCTGATATACACCAGCTGGCCACATGCATGTCTTATTGAGCTACTGTGTCATTAGCATATGAGCATCAGCATGACAGACTTACTAACGCAGACCTTTGGGAAAACTTTTTTTTTGCATTTATTTACAGTCCTATAAAAAGCCATAATACCAAATCATTCAAAGTGTTGTGCTGCTTGAAAGATAAATACAAAAGTTCAGTCAAGGTGATCCAAAATGGGTTTTTTTCCCCTGTTTTTTTTAACATTTTGGGGGATTTAAAACTTTCACACAATTCTTAAGAGGGTTGATGTTTTCCTGCGACACACTGGTTCTAGTGACATTTCCAAGCACTGAACGCATTTTTTTAGCATCTGCTTTCCCAAATCTAGCCACCCGTTCTGAGGTAGCCTATTTGCTCTGCGTACTTCTGTTACCGTTTCTGAGCTGGCAGGGACGATGCTGAACAGCTCAGCATAGACATCTGCCTCCCACAGCCATCTGTGCCCAGGTCCTCCTAATCCCTCTCTCTCTGTCAACCTTTCTTTTTCTCTCTCCTTCCTCAGTCATCACTCTCTAGCTTGTACATTCACTACTTACACATACACATCAGCTATAAATGACAGCCTCATTCCACAATAAGTGTATCAACATTAGGGCTGAACGAAATGCAAAAAAAAAATCATATTATGATTATTTTGACAGATATTGCGATGGTGATATGAGTGACGATTTTAGTGTGGATGGTAAATCTTCAGTTAAGGTATGTTGTGACACATTTGAACTTTTATCAAAAAATTCAGCTCCTATTTCTATTTCGATCTCCTAGTCAACATGCTGTGGCTTTTAAGAATGTGATATTTTATTGAGATGACAACAAGATGTCTAATTAACCATGTCTTCAAAATAATATAAGAAAGTATGTAAGAAAGAAAGTAAGAATGTTTGAAAAATATTTTTTTTGGAATATCTTTAATCGATGTCACAATTTAAAATAATTTTTTTTTAGATGCACTCAACCTTATTCTGGTGCACGCTGCGCTACCTCGTTAGTTTGTGCTTTTTACGTGTGTGTTTGTGTGAGGTGATTCCATCAGTATGTGCCTGTTTGGGAAAACTGCTGCCGAACAGTTTACCTACACCACTCACCCACCCAAGTGACAGATCAGGCTTGGCAGTGCGCCAGAGAGAGCGAGGGAAGTGGAGTCAGGGGGATAGGTCAAGACTGGATGTGGGGTAGAGCCACTCACCGCCTGCTAGCCTGGGACCACTAGGGTTTACAGAGGAGTTTACAGTGCTCAATTACAGAGTTTACACCCCAAGTTAAATCAGACAAACCCCAAACAAGCTTGTTTGTGCAATGTCTAGACTGAGGGAGGACTCTTGAGATGGTAAGGAAGGCTATGCTTGCTAGGATTTTAAATGTCAACGACATTAAATGACTGCCTCCCACACCTTCACTCTACATTTTTGAATTTAACTCTTTACTTAATTTTACGCAGACAAAAGATGATGACCCCACATGTAAAAAAAAGTACTGGAGTGGTCTGTTTTGTCCCTTCATCCACAGGTGTCCGTACGCAATTCCACTTATTTGCTATATGTCTAGAAATCTGCACATTCATAACTATGATCAAAATAGCACAAATCAACACTCACCAAATCATGCAACACTGTATTAGGATAAACACTCTTTCATTTTTTTAACAAACTATTTGCACTTGGTATATTTAAAGTTTTAACTCTCCCAAACTACATGTCCATAGACTGCAGAATCATTTTGGATGACAGCGACTTCAAATTTAGTCAAGAGACATACTATCTCTGAAAGCTCAGCAATATTCCTACTAAATTTCAAGACAACAAGTGGCAAAGCCAATATGATATGCAGTAAATGCTTCTTAATTCAGTAGCTACACTTTACAGTTAGTTATATTAAGCTAAAATTGTTTGGTTCTGAATCTGGCGCTGCATGGAGGAAAATAACTATCATAGCAAAGTTGATTTGAATACTGAATACTGTGTCCATTTACATCATAGTGTATCGGAGTGGGTGAGTGGGTTTTCTAGAAAGCTAACCAATGACACTGTGTAAGCCAGCGCTGGCATCTTTACAGGCAACAGCTGAGGTGAAACACTGACTAAGCCTTTTTAAGACACAGGCAAACATCATCATTTGCCATAATTTGAATGATAAACAGCACAACACTGGCAAAAGACTTAATTGATACTGTGAAACATTTCAAAGTTCAAATGTCTACAGCAAAGAAAGGAAATACTTAAGTATGAGTATGGCCAGGCTGGTGCCAGAGTGTTTATGACACATTGATCAGGTTAATAAGGAAAAAATATATTTTACAGCCTTGTGAGGTTATGATGATGGCTGTAAAATGTATTTATTGTAATATGTGTGGATATATATGTGTGGATATATATATATATATATATATATATATATATATATGACTTCTGGTAAAATCAGAGTTGTTGGAAAATATATCACATTTTGGATGCAGAATTTTGTCAGTACAACAACAAAACCGGATATCACTGTTATTCTACAACTATCTTCTCGATCTCATCTCTAGCTACTATTTGTGGCCCATATAAACAATGTGATTAAGTCTCATGAACAGGCTCGGTCTGGTAGGAACCCTAGTCTGTATTCAATGAAGATACAACCATAAGCATGCAAGGTGCCTTTGCATCTGAAATGCTTTGGGTTCAAAAACTGAGGTGTTCATATATATATCAGTTATTTGCTACACCCCTGTTGACATAGCTCATATTAACTCAATGTTGACGGTAAAAGATATGTAGGGACCTATCACGTCTCCTGTCAAGCAGTGTCAGGTCTTCAGTGTATGCACATGACATGTAAAATGCCATGCTTTAAAATCCCTCTGTTATAAACAATGACAGTAACAAGGGAGTGTTTGTTATTGCTTTCCTGCAGGGCTTTATCCACCCTTTTTGATGTGCTCTGTCCATGGCACAAATGGACAATCCTTCATTGTCACAGGACATTGGAACCCTTGCACAGTCCGATAGGTGCGACCACATTCATCACTCTGACAAAGGGAAATAAGCAATTGCCACAGCACTCAACTGGTTTCAGTCATCTGCAAATATTGGAATAAATACATCGAGCAGAGGAGAGGCCCCTCTGGGCATACTCATATTTTACATGGCCTATTTGTGCTTACTTGCTTGCACATGGTGTTACGCGCATATATGCAGTACATGGTGTGGTTCCCCCTTCTAGTTTAGAAATTGGGGGAAAGAACTGGGGCTGTACAGCATGAACAGTTTCAACATCCTGCTTTTACCACGAAACATTAGGAAGCTCTTCATCCAAAGCCCCTACTAATACCAGACCTATGGAGCATAGACAAGAGGTGTTTGAGGGAATACCTGAAGCCTGTAGCATAAGTCTGTTAATTATTATGACATAATTCAGCAGGTTTCTTAATGCAAGAATACTGCATTCTGTCAAAATTTTCTGTATATTATTCAAAAGCAGTATTGTGAATACAGAAATGTGGCAAGAAATTTTCAGCATCCGTATTTCTCTTTTTGTATGTATACGCATGCAGCCTGTTTGTATGGGAGGAGGCAACAGAAGGCTGGATGAATACAGAAATTCAATGAATGCTCCTCTGCTTAAAATGCAGAGCCTGTGTGTTGGCAGGGACCAAAAAGTCCTTAGTTAAGCTAATCGCCAGTCCATTTGGCAAGGATTACGCTCAGCTTAGCGTTCGTCCCACGAAACAGGGACCCTGATTCATAACAGTGATTTGAGTAAGTAATTTTATTGACAGAGCAAATACTCCATTCTGAGATTGCTTTAATCAACTGTAAGATATCCACAGGAAGACATCAGTAAGAGTAAAATACCATCACAGCAATTAAAGATATCAATATGCCTCTTAAGTGTGTGTGGGTTCTGGCTGGGTTTACTTGAGGACAAAGTGAAAGGAATAAGTCAGACAACCAAGGGTCTAAACATTACTTCCTGATGACAGCCAACAGGGGGCACAACATGGGTTGGAGAGGCACTTATTTACCTCACTCCACCTGGGCTCGGAGCCTGTTGCACTTAACTCGCTCAAGTGGTGGTCAGCAGGGTGAAAAACAATCCAATTCCTCCAGGAGTGTCAACACTGGTATACAGTTTTAAAGAGGCAGTCAAACAATCCACAGCTCTGGCTGGTGCGTGCAAGGTAAGCTGGACCAAACAATTTGAGTTAAATGATGAACGGAAGACAGTTTCTAAGTTCAATGCTTCCTCATTGAGTTTTTCCTCTTGTTTACTTGCCAACTAAATTAACTTCAAAAAGCAGTGGTGGGTAACAGTGCGCTGTGTAGACCAAGATTCTGAGAGTTTCCGTGAGAACCTGGTAATCTTTCTTGTTCAATAATATCACTGGGACCTCACACCGAGGAAGATCACCGGTGTTATCAAGCTTAACTTTGGCTTTCTTGGTCGTCGTGAAATCAGCATTTATGATGTGTTATGATATATACCACGGGTTTGCATTTGGGTTTTACAATTAACACTACACACATTTTTACACGTTCCACACGTTATGGAAGTTACTAGTAAACACAGAATTTGGCATTAACCTATGTTGAAAATGTTTTTTTTTTCATTCTGGGTGCAAATTTCTAGCAGTAAATCACCCAAATGCTACATGAAGCCTAGCTTTTCTGTCTTAGAAAAGAGCTTCAAAATAACTTGTTGACTTACTCCTGCAGCATAATATATTTCTCCCTCTTCCTTGCATATGCCCTGTATGTCCCAAATGATAATATTTCACCAAAACACGACTTGATACGCTGCTTCTGTCTGAATCCTAAGACACAAACCTATCGAATGTGCAGATACAGTAGGTGTGTCAGTTTGTTTACAGTAAGAGCTCTCCCGTTGGTTCCACTGGTTCTTTCTCTATCCATTGTAAACATAAAAAAAAATAAAAAAAATAATCAAAAAAATAGGTAAGAGCTTTGAGTCTGGTGTTTTGTGTATAGCCGAAGTACTTAGAGACATGTTGGCAATTGACTTACGTAAAGTTATACAATTTCAGTCTAAATGGCATAATTGCATTTTGCATGAGGGCATGGGCTTTACCCAAAACCCCCATTGTCATTTTTGTAACAGTTGCTTGTTATGAAATGACCTTGTTAAGCGTAATTAGTTGGAGCTAAATGAGGGTATTGTTGTGTTGAACAAGAAATTGGTCTTTTTGTCTGAAAATGTTCTGGAGACAAGCCCCAGTGTCTGGATTGAGAAAAAAATATTCATTGGCAGTGAGTAAGAAACCAAATTATAGAATAAGTTTTGCATTATTGACAATAATCTTCCAACTAAAACACAAAAAAATCATCCAACTGCAACGGCACACACATCACAATTTGGTTTAATTCAATAAACTACCAGAGACCTAATCAATTGTTATTCTTCCCCTTAATCTCCTTAATGACAAAACCAATCAAATATCCTTCAGAATTTTTTCTCATCTTGCTTAGCACACCCTATCAATTGCAGTAAGTCATTGAAACATGTTCAGGGGCAATGACACAGATCCAAAAGCAGCACTAGATTGGCACAAAAACATATTAACCATCATGATGTTGTTATCTAAAGCCTATTAAATGATGGATTTGGGCCTGATTCTTCTCCACCCATGTGCCAGTAGTGGAGGGGAATAGCAGGAGAGCGCATGTCTAAGCTAACAGGTTCATTAAGTCCAGGTAAATTGCTGCAACATCCGGGACTTTAGCATCTTGGCAACCAGGATTGTAATGGTAAAAGAGAAACACCCAGCAGAGAATCCACCTCATCCCTTGCTTGGGTATTATTATGCCTCACCAGCTCTGGCTGCTCATTACTGACATTGCACACATTCAGATGAGCCAATGTCAAATGAGCATGCACACAAACACACAGTACTGTACTCTGTGGGGTTTGAGTGGATGGACTGATGATTTTGCACAAGACACAACAAACTCACCTCATCAAACACTGACAAGAACCAATACTAAACTGATTTTGTGATTCAGGCTCATTTCGTTTCATCATGCATATGACTGGGATCATAACAACGGAGTGTGTTTTATACCAAATCTAGCCGCCTTCCGAACCAAGTTTACAGAATATGTAATTTCAGCTGAGAGTAAAATGGCTGATAAGAAGTAAAGTCAGCAAAGCTCCTAAATTGGATGGTTACAGAAGTGCAGGAATCTAAATAAGATGTATGGGCTGCAGCCTGTAATCTGTGCGATTTTTCCTTATCAGTTTCAGAAACATGCAATTAGTTGAAGATGGCCGCAAGGTTTACTGAATAACCCCATTAAGGAGAACAGTGTTAAATAGGAAAGTGCCTAAGGGCAAACGTAATGGGTTTTTCCATTGACACGCTTTCTATTTGATGGGAGAGAATGCTTTCCTTGTTCTTAATTCAGGCCTTGGACACCTTGAGATGGATGGTATTTATTCCATAATTTATGAATATAATACTCACAATATAAATGCTGAAACACAATCCAAGTACTGCGCATTATTTGTTTAACTATAAACATCTGGCAGAAAGTCTGTTAAGAGCCTGAAGGCAGGCCTCATTTTAGGGTATGATTGGAGTCTTTCAAAACAGAAGAAACTTAAAACTTTTATTTTGTGAGGTAGGTGCGTAGGAGCATGATGATGGAGAGAGCCGCCACATTCTTTGCTTTGCCAACACATCAAACTCACTTTAGCCATCACAGCCATCTCAGAAGATCACAAATAAATTGTTTATTGCAAGTTACAGTGTGCAAGATTTTTTAATTGCAACTTAGGGTATGATAGGAGAAAATGTTTAATAAGAGTTATTGCAAGCAATCACCCTATACATTGGGAAGCAAATCATATCAACACTGTGAAAATCAGAGCTTAATGGAGTCTATTTTTAGACACAGCTTAGTATAGCATGACTGAACAGAGCTCTGGTTGCTTTTTTTGCTTCCATCATCCGGGGGTTTGGTTACGTTATGAATGAGCCAAGTCCTTCACAGCACAGATGTCTTTCCGGTGAATGTTTGTAGAAGTGCACTGACCGTTGGAACTGTTGGTACTGTTGGTGTGGTGCAGAACATGTATGATAACAGTTCTGTATTATGTCTGGTCTACACAACATTTTAATCCCCAACATGTATTCCAAAAATAGCCTGCTCATGGTGAAAGATACAATTATTGATTACATTATAGCTCTGAAGGAACCCTTTGTTTCTGACCCAGCTCACTATGCACAAACACATTACTGCAGTATTACATAATATATACATAATATACACTTACTGGGAGGTGTAGCTCATTACCACTTTTTTCCTCTTATCAAGAGCCCACAAATTGTTCAGAGCAATCAGCCAACATTAATGGAAACAGACAGAGTTTTTTTGTCCGCTCCATTTCGAGCTGCAGTTACTTTAAGTTGTTGTTGCAAACATAACACATTCTGTCACAATTCCAGCTTTCCACTGACCAACTATAGTCTGTCCTTTGTAGTTAACTGCATAATCACTCACACAGATGCATTCATGAATGAATTTGGAGAGCTGGATATGGCACAGCCAGTCAGCTTTGCAGTCAATTTGCCCCAGTGGCCAACTATGATACTGCACTAAAAAAAATCCCAGTGTGACCCAAAAAAGCATTTCCTCCCCCAGACCACTCCTCTAAAAGAAAAGTCATTGACCATTGACAGAACACAGACCGCAAACAAGGTCAGGTACCAAGAGTTTTTTTTTTTAAAACTTTCCCAGAAAGTCATAGTTTGAAGGACCAAGCAGTTGTATGTAGTCAGGGAGAGAAACGCGAACATGCATGTGCAGTGGGCTGCAACGTGCAGGCACAAACCTGGAAGCAAGAACATTTTCTTGACTTATGCACTTTAAATTTCATTTTAGCATCCACTTCCTACAATACTGTACATCTAGGTCTGCATTGTCCTAGTGTGAGAAAAAAATATCACATCCTTCATACCCGCATTCCTGATGTAGCTCCAAGATAGATTTATGTTAGTATAATTCATAGTCAGTGTTATTCCCTGCTTACTTTTGCTACAGAGAGGTGAAAGTATGGCAGGGAAGATGACCTAAAGATTTGTATATTATAAAAACCTTTAATTTTCTTAAAATATAAAGTAAAGCCAGTGATAGAAAAATGCACCTCATTAATATTGCTGTGGGCACACCTGCTCTGGCATAGAGAGGCCATGACTTGTAGGGGAGCATTAAAGGGAAAGTAAACGAAACTGCTGAATTATGGACCGTAATCCTATTGGCCCATGAGACTCAGAGTAGCTGTAGCAGCTCCTCCGGAAGGCAATCAACCAAAATTGTGATCAGCAGGTTAGCTGAGAAAATTCTAACTTTGCAGAATTGTGTAAGAAAAAAGACACAAAAACATGAGCTTGGTCTGTAAGAAGCCCACAGAGGTATTAAAAAAAAGCAAAGAGAGGCAGAAAATACTTAATGTAGTTTTTCAGTGTTTCCTCTAGGATTTTTTTCAGCAGCGAGGGCAGCACCCACCCCCTGCAAAATTCACATACTGAACCAACCCCACCCTCAACCCCTCCTCAGTGTACCATGGCAGTCGAATGTAATATTGTCTTAACATTAGCTTGTTAAATCTAACTTTCAAGGTCTTCTTTTTCAAGAGTACTTGCAGTCAGAAATTGAAAATCTTTAGAGGCTCGATGAAAATGTATCAAATAAGTTGTTTTTCCATAATAAAGGGATACGATTGAATACAAAAAGTACACTAGGTTTTTTAATTATTTCTTTCTGGATTTATTAAATTATGATGTAATTATGACAGTCATCACAGTGTTGATAATGAACAAATACTGAAGGTCATGGTTCAAAAATATAGTCTATATGCCTAAATAACTGATAGTGGGATAGTAATGAGACCCAATTGAACCATTCAGGTCATCTGGCCCACTTTGAGCACAGCCAGCGGTCCACAGCAGGACTGCACCTCTGCAAAAGTTGTGTAATTGCGACAGCATGACATTTCATAGGATTCTGAAACGGCAGGCCGCCACTGCAAAATGTATACTGCTGAAATCCAGACACTGTTGTTAACTGCCATACATCACAGATATATTTTGCCCAACAAAAACTAAGCAAGTTCAGAGAAAAGAAAAACATAATTTTCTATTTCTCAAACTAAATGCAGGATGATGTCTTGATGCTGCTTTTGATCTCAAAACTGACTGATTACGCTGTTCAAAATGTGGCAACAGAGTAAGTGGATTTTGCACTCCAAGCTATGGTGTATGCTCATTTCTGGTGAGGCTATTTTAGTATTAAAGCCTGCAATCTGTTATCAACTCCCTGTGGACTAATGGGACAGACTAACTCCCAGGCTCAATATTAGTCCCAATCAAGCCGTAACCAAGCTGCCATTTGACTGGCACACACGTTTGTCTTTTGGAAAATCACCCGCATACAGGGCTGCATTTCTTCTGAATGAATAAACAAATCTATTCACCATCATAACATTCAGCTAAAGCAAATAACCCTGTACTTGTTATCCTATTTAGTTTTAATTTTACAATAATTTTGCCCCTGGTAGGGTCAGATCGACTTCCTCCTGGGTGATGTTTAAGATGACGGTCATTCTGACTCTGACATTTGAAATGATGGATATTCTATTAAATGTAGTGTTTCAGTGAGCTCACTAGGTTGCCACTCTGTTACAGGCCTAGTAACCATTGACCTTGACAGCAAGATAGGACAGCCCCCATCCTGAAGGCGAGATTCTGATAACCATGTCATCCATCATAGTGGCACTGAACCAAACACACAGGTCAGAAACCTCAAGTTGGCAGTGAATCCTCACCTACATATAGTGTATAGTGGACACACACACACACACACACACACACACACACACACACAAGCTTACAATAGGGAAAAGCCTACAGTATGGTCTTTTAGCCCTTAAAGGATACAGTAGAATGTTCATTTTTGTCAGCGATCAATGATGTATGGAGCTCCACAGTGTTGTGGGTTATAGGGCTGTCAGTCAACCCCTCCCCCTGTCTCTCTCATACATACACACACACACACACACACACACACACACACACACACACACACACAGAAACACACACACATACAAACAGGCAAACACAAATCCATGTGCCCACCAACACATCAACATCATACATGTGCACAGACACACATATGAGCTTTAGACTGTTTGGCCCCTTCTCAGAGAGCTTGCTCTCTCTATCTCACTCGTTTTTTTTTTTTTTCCTTGGGCTTTGCTGAGATAGTCTACAGCTTGAACGTATTACCTCCTGACAGAAAAGACCTCAATTCCCCACCAGTACACACTAACAAGAGAGTGAGAATCCTCCTTACAGCATGTAGGTCAGCCCTGCCTTTCATGACTGCCGGTTAAAAGAAGAGGTTATTACCAGTAGATCCGAGCTCTACACTCCCACCGACGCTTTTTTGTCTAAAACAGCATGCTTCTCCCACCTGAGTATGATAGTTTATGAAAAGCACATGCTGCTATGAAGTCATGCTCTCTGAACACAGCCAATGAAGCTGAACTCTGACCTTACAGCCATAAAAAAAACCTGGCGCGCCTCAGTGATATCATGGTGTCATAGAATTTGCTTTTCCCTAATCAAGGGAACTCTCCATTGGTCCCATAACACTTTACATCCCGACCAGTGAGAGTGGCATAGTCATCACAAATGCCATATGGACATTAACATCAAGATAATGTTGTTGAGGATAATCTGTGAGTGATGAAATATTGCTCTACTGGAGGGACAAAAACGTAATTACACAATTCAGCTAATGCTGATGACTGTTTTATGAAGGGTGGATGTCAGACAGTTGGACAGTAAGCCACGGGCCATAACATGTTTGCAAACCTGGACCTGATATTACAGTCCAAAATGACCAGTTTCAGCACGCAGATATTTTGAAAGGTTGAATTAGGCCATAACCGCAAATGCATTATCATCTAGCTAAATTCTCTCTAACACAGCCCTTGTCTCACTGCACCATGTGAGGCCAGCTTCTGTTGTATCCTGTATTATATTACAGTACACCTCTCCAAGGAGAGATTATCTCAAAGCATTTTCCACATGGATATTTCCTGCTATAGAGTGGAGGGCATAAAATGCACAAAATGACAGGACCAAAACCATCATTTTAATTTTAAAGTATGGGGCTTTTAGAAGTTTTACATATGATAAAATACCTCAAAAATAATATTCAGAAAATATTTTTTAAGCTTTCATTAGCTGGTTCTGGACACAATGTGTCAGAGTTAGAGCCAAGGAGGAACAGTTGTTTTATATGTAGCTGACACAAGAGGGAAGGGAGGCAGTGTAAACATTTGACAGGTTGAATGTTAAATATTTGTCTGAGATCGTGGTGGTGCATACTGGCACTGTTTGGTGATGATCAGTGACCACAAACACAATTCACGACGTTTCACGATCCATCATATAAAACTTGCAATATTTATTTCTCAAAACGAGTTTATTTTTAAACCTACTTGTTTTCTATGTATGTTTATGTAGAACCTCAAGGATACAGCTAGCGAATTTTGTTACTGTTATCAAATCTTATATTATATAAACTAATAGCTAAACTTGGGGACTATTGTCAGCACAGCTTTGGTGAGTTACAGAGTATTTACAATAGCAGGACAGTGTATGTGAGACTGACTCAAAATAAACTACATTACCTTGTTTGTGGTAATGAAGGAACATGTTACCCAGCACAATGATGTGGTTAATTGATTTTTTTTTTCCACACAATATATCAGGCTTTGGCAACAAAAGCAACACTTGATAGTTAGTGATCAAGTCTTTACTTATTTTGGTGTTTTTATGAGATTAGTTACCAATAAGAAAAATGCAAAGCACCATTAGATATACTTTGATAACATACACATTTTATGAATTTCCTCTCTGTGTCTACCTCTGAGGAAATAAAAAAATAAAAACAATAGTACAGAGGAAAAATGAAATTGCCCTTTGTTGTTGCCCTGAGCCACGCTTTAATGCAGTCAGTTCCAGTACAGTCTGTTGCCATTCCTGGAATTGACTGGCCTCTGTCATTCTCTCCTCTCCTTCTTTCTCCGTCTGCCAGATAGGGAAAAGGGTTGGAACAAGCCTGGAGCTGGAGTGATGATTGATGACACGCCTCCTCTGGTGCACACTTCCCTGCTGACGCACTCTCACACTGCTACACTTTTCAGCACTAATTGGGCAACCCTGCAAACTCCCCTCTCTGTGTATGTGGGGTCCAGGTCTAAGCAAACCACCCACTCAGAGAAGTGTGTGAGCTATACTGTTCTGATTAAGCACTGCTCACAAGGCCCCTAGCATGTCAGTATCGCACAGTGGTCCTGTTTACTGTGTCGTACACATTTGCCAGACGCTAAGGTGGATATCACAAGTCATAATATTGACATAAGATGAGAAACCATGAACATCCCTTTGGAACAGTCGAACTATTTATATCCACCTGCAAAAAATGGCCTCTATACACGAACACAATACGTTATAATAAAGACTTTAAACAATGACTAAGCAATGCAATCCAGACAACAGCCACTTGATATTCCCCAGGACTGTGTTTCGGGCCAAGGTGCTATCTGTGGCTCACATTGTTTATTTTTCCTGACTTCATTGAGGGTGACTTACATAACCTATGATGTGTGTATAATGCATTTATGAAGATGGATATTAAGTGACACAATTTAGACTAAGTGCCTCACTCAAGGACACATCAGAAGTTTCCTCTGCGCCTGCGTTTGAACTGACAACCTCGGGATCATTAATCCATTTAGGGAGCGAAGGGTTACAGCAGAGTAAACAGAAGGCCACTGTCCTTTAGAGCTGTTGCTAAACAGCACGGCATGTTCAGATGATCCAAATTCATCCACAATGTTCAAGCAATTACTAAGCTTGCAAACCATATGGTTGGGAAGACATCTAATAACAGTCTGCTGTATGTTCTCTGGTTTTCAATGAAGGACAAAGGTTCAGCTTATGGGTTGAGGAATTGTTGCTGTGCACTGAGGCATGACTGATCTGTGCAATTGGTGGGCACAAAGAGTATTGTGTAAAAACCATCCTGAATAAATATACATGATGTGCCTCTAAATCTGATTACAATACTGAAACAAGTGGAAAGAACCATTACTGTCATTTTGCTCCCCACAAACTTAATCTCTTGCTTGCTTCATCAGCAAACCCCTGAAAATGTTTCTTGTTTGGGGGGAGGGGGTTTAAAATCCTTTTCCCTTTTTCATTTTCTCTCTTGCCCTTTTTTTGCTCTTTTCGGTATACTCCTATTTTTATCCGCTTCTTTTATCCCTACACAATTGTTAATGTTTAAGTGTCTCTGGGCCCCTAAACGCTATAATTAGGACCTGTCACTTCCTCAGCAGAAGAGTAAACCAGGAAAGGCTTCAGCGTGTCACGTCCAGGAGAAAATCATAAGACTTTAGATTGAGGAGGAGGTGGAGATGATATGTACAGAAGTCTTTGAATTTATTCTCTGGCTGGCTCTCATCTGGGTTTAAGCAGCCACTTCTGAGGACGAACTCAGAACTTTAGGTAGCTGCCTGCCTTAGACTGGTTTGCTAGTTGATTAGCTGTTTCTAAAACCATTTATGTAAGCTTACAGCGTGAATTATTCTTATTCCATTTTTTAATCTCTACAAAGGAATGCCTTCATGAATAATTCATGCAGTCGTATACAGTATTTCCCCTATTATTAACTGTGAGATAAAAAATATATCTATCTGTGGAATAATTTGGTGGGCAAAGCAGCAGTTGAGTTGACACACAAGAAGTGCATATTCGAGTTGATCGCAGAAAATAAAAATCAATTTGGAGGAACTGGCAAGTGTCCATATGAAGTGCTCTGAACATTTACTCACAGGAAAGGTTTCCTTGCTGTCAGATGCAGTACAGTGAAATGTCTACTTCAGCTATGCCAGTCACTATATCACTATACTATGAAATGTACTGCAGTTATATTGTATTACCAAAAACCCCCACCAATGATGTTACTTGACATCACTGTAAATTAGTCTTTTCAAATTTAAATCAAGGCAAATAATAATAATGTATGACTGGCGCTTTTTACTCAAATATATATACAGCGAGATAGACAAACGTGCAGCATTTGCTAGTCTCTCAAGGGGGTTTTACACTGTGCCCCAATAATTTTGATATTTTTGTAAAAGCTTTCACTCTCTTTGTCAATTGCCATGGCAGCTGGAAAACAGAATGTGACACAGCATGTAAATAAGTAGTTCCTGCAGCCAACAAACACGTTGTGTCAACCTGAATTTTGTGTCAAGTGTCAGGGTTTAGGGCAAAATTAAACCTTATGGATTGCAAGAGACTTGTATCAGTTACCATGCTGCACAAGCTTAGCTCCTTACGTTAGTGAAAACTTTATTGATATGTCTTTTTAAAATGTCTTTCACACTGCCACAAATATCCATTTACATGAGCAATTCTTCTTTTCTAGAGTTTTAAATCAGAGCATATTGGACTCCTACACAAAACAAGGTTTTCCTTGATAAATGTTACCAAGTCTAACCACTTGAATAGGGGAGATTTCTTCCTTACTGAGTGTAATATCATGACCAATTTCCTTTCTGTCGTCTTAACTCACAAAACACTGTCCTTTTTATTTCATACTTCTACATAATCAATTTCTTAGATATGTCATAACTAAACTTGTTTCTCTGCTAAAACAATCCATTATGCAAATTTGAATGCACCTGTCAGCACAATATTTCTAAGTGGAAAACTGCCTCGTTTTGAGGTCAGTGGACATAATGATGTCAGTCCTTCTCTTATCGTACAAATTCATATTTCCCACTTTCTGTAGAGTTTTTTTTTTTTACCTTAGCTCTGGATAATGAGTTCCGGATTATGTAGTGTGTCTTAGAATACCTACTATAATGAACACAAAATATAAGGAGGGTACATCCTATACTAGTTTGCTGTAATACTACAGGGCAAAAATTGTTTATTTTTGTCTACTGGCTAAAGCAACAAGTAATAAGTCCTTAAATTCCAATTATTCAGAAGAGTAACCATAATACTGTTGCAGTGGACTGTGCAAAGAATTCAAGTCACATAATTGATCATATCTAGTCAAAAAGTAATCAAGACGATAGCTGATTATATTAGCTGACTATATTAGCTGACGTGAATCACGACAGTCTCGGGACCTTTTAATCTACAATATATTATTTATCCTCAATAGTCACACATTTGTCTGCAAGCTTTGTACAGTGCTCTGTAGCTTGTATTATATCACTGTCATTACTTTAATTTCCATCTTTTTCATTACACTGTTTACTTTTCCTGATGATTTATAATTTTCATGTAAAATCTGGCTCATAATGATGATACACGTGCTAAAATATGAAGAACTGTGTGTCATAAATATACCTCATAAGTCTTGAAATTTCTTTCAGTCAATTTCACTATTCTTGTCATGTACTGGGACAAGCAACAAAACTTGGGTTCTGCTTTGCTGTAAACACTTTTGATTGTAGAGTTTCTTTCTTACAATGATTCGTACTGCACTACCTGAAAATATTTCCTCATCACAGGAATGCATAAGATTCTCTTCTCCGGCAATCCTTACAATCAAATCAACTATTGCTGCTCCCTTGAGGTGAATCATTTTGTTCCCAGGAAAGAAATACCCAGCCAATACAGTAGAGTGGAAATCAGAAAAATCAGTGGCAGCCACAGAGACTATAAACTTAATCATCTCCAAATGGCCACAGTGGCCTGTCACAGAGAATATGACTGTTTTTCAGGTGGTTGTTTTACATGTCAACACATCTGATGGGAAAATTGGAAAACAAGCCAAAATTCATTGTGAAAGCAGTCATTTCCTGGAGTGCAACTGTTTCAAGAACCACCTCCCGCCCCTGCATTTTTTTGTTATGGAACATTGGCATCAACATTAACACAACATAATAAAGCATCTGGCTCAAAGATTCCCTTAAGTGAGCCAGTACATGCCACTGAAGTCATTCAGCACAGCACCTGTTCCCACATGTAGGCCTGGCTGTGATGACAGATACGGAACACAACTGCGAGAACCAACCTCACAAAAACGGCACTGCAGATTTTTTTCTTTTGAACTTGTTAAATGGCCCTGAGGTGGCCATGAAAACAAAGATGACAGGATTATCCTCTCCAGGCTTTGAAAACACTACCCATTAGCAACTGCAGTGGCAAAAACGAGGGTGAATATTCTGAAATGAAAGCGACACTCACACAGCGCAGAGAGGAAGCCAGCGGGGGCATTGTGTTGGAATCAAAGACAGTGCCTGGATTGAGGTTTGTGGCAGAAAGACATGGCCCACACAGTTCTACTGAAGACAACTGGCTGTTTTAGAGACTGCAGAATGTACTGTAGTAGCTGGAAACTGATTGCATGTCTCAGGGAAGTGCCATTGTGGCACCTGACTGTCTCTCACATAATACAGTAAGAAACTATGTGTGTGTTAAATCCAACAATCAGCATGCACATTTTAACATGACAGAGGTATGGTAGCTACATACACTGTATTATCTACGCATTCATTTCATTTGTAGCTCCCAGGGCTGGATGCTAATTAGCTAATCCCCCTTTTCATAATGGTAACTGGGTATAACGAGGAGGAAAACAGAGCCAGACTTCACTACAGAGAACCCAGCTGAGGTTAATTCCATGTTGCTTTGTAAAGCTTTGATGTTAAGTTTGATGGAGTTAAAGAGAAAGGGTTAAAATATATCCCGAGAGATGTACTAACCATTTTCTGATCCAACAGCTTCTGAATTAGTAGCATGGTTGTTAACAGTGCCAACCTCATACTATGTGGTTTGAGACACCAGTAAAAGCCCTATGTAGCTCCTTCTGCCATATTTCAATGGCTTTGAATGGCAGTTTGTACACACAGAGATTTAAGCAAACAAAACCATGTGTCTTACTATATGTTGATCAGTCAGACCATGACTTATGATGTAATCCACAACACCTCCTCACCATGCATACTATGAATGGCT
Source organism: Seriola aureovittata (assembly GCF_021018895.1). NCBI lineage: Eukaryota > Metazoa > Chordata > Actinopteri > Carangiformes > Carangidae > Seriola > Seriola aureovittata. The sequence continues at coordinate 14,238,258 of NC_079369.1, read as the reverse complement.
TGACGAAACATAACTTGAGGCAGTAATGAAAAGCACCGTTTCCATTCGTATTGGAGAATAAATATTGCATTACCACTAGGTTGGATGATTCTGTGGTAACACATGTGGTGACAGTGATATCAAAATTCAATGAAAAAGGAAAAGCCAATCATTAATTGGGTTATTGTTATATGTAGTGGGGGCCAAAAGATTACTGGGCTGGCCAATTATTGGATCTGATATTTGGAAAAAAATTTTTTTTTTTTTTATGCGATTGTGTTGGTGATATGTGATGATGCTCTCTAAAATCTTCCAGCCTCAAGTGGTATAAATAAATAATTATAATTAATAATAAGTCATCCAAAATAATTATAATTGGATGACTGATATGAATCTAAGCTGCAGTTTATTCTTTTTGGTATCAAGTCCCTGATTTGTTTTAATACCTTTCATTAATAATAGTGAGTTGACAGCTGAATATCACGTGGAGAGGAATATCACTACGCTATATGAGCAGCCCAAATACTACAGACAGAACGGACTGCGCAGTGTTTCCCGAAAATACCAGGCAGCTCATCCATTACTAGGTAGTAACTGATCATGACTACATTTGTCTTGGTTGCTTACCTTTAGATGCAATTAAGGAGCAGACAGATGCTGAGAGAAAGAGAGAGATAGTTATAGAGATATGGTGAAGCAGAGGGAAAGAGAGAGTCGGATGGAGACAGAGGAGTGTGAAGAAACCAAAGTCCCATTATGAAAAGCATGTCTTGGTCTAAAATTAGAATCCTAATGAGTGGCAGTCTCAGAGATCAGTTGATTAATTCATTGTTTAACATTAGCACAGATTGAAGCACCGCCCATGCCATGGTGTAGTTGGGACAAAGCTTGACAGCCTATTAATGTTGAAGTTTTTCCTCTAAGGTTCGATTAAATCCCTTTCTTTCAGTAAGTGTGTGTTCAGTTGTGGCTAAAATTAAAATATTTTTACCTCCTAAATGGACAGTAGAATCCTTTCATAACGGCTAGTTAAACCAGGCCCTGACTACACATTACTGCTAAACATACTATTAAACAATGGGGGTCAGGGGCCTTTTCAATAACAGCACTAACCTGTGACTGATGATGGTGTTCTGTGTTCCCTTAATATGTCAAGTGCTGAGGGGACTGTTTTAAATTCCACTTGAGCATAACCAGATTTTGTTCTGTTTAATTGAATTACTCTACAGTAACAACCCATTTGTGCCATCTGTGCAAAATAGCAAAGAGTTAATATACTGTCAATTAAGGCATTAAGTATCAAATAGGGGCATTTGTCATGGCTGCCTTTGATCAACCACAAAATTAATTGAAAAGATTTTCAGTGAAATATGCAGTATTCAGTATTTCATCAGCACTGCAACATCATACAGTATTATTAGACCTACATTTACAGTGCATAACTTTTGATGAACCAGTCTCACAAATAATTAATCTGTGCAGCATGACACTTCTGTTACCTTAACTCCTGGTGCTACTGGAAACAAAAGGTAGTGTTATTCTCAGTGATATTGATTTGCTCCACTGCTTCTCTCTCCATTTACTAATAATTACCAATGCAGACTCTCCAATTACTTGGCTCCAACAAACATTTACAGCAGTCTGAAATCCACACACTCATTATGCAGATGACAGAGAGAGAGATACAGAAAAAACAAAAACCAAACCTGCTCAGAGCGACTGCAATTAAAATTCTTTAGCTATGCCAACATAGAACCAAATGACTTATGACAATACATATCTCCTTTAACTGCTGGAGTTCAGAGACCAGCCATTGTGAATATATGAATGAGCTAAAATAGAGATTACAGTCAATACTTTTTGTTTTAATTTGGAGAATTTCCTTTAGTGATGACTGAAAACACTGACAATGTTATTATAAAGATTTCTTGGACTATCTGTTAGAGGAGTTAAATATGTGTGTCTCATAAGAGATGCTGATCATTTCTTTACCATTACTTTTCCAGGAGATGTGAGGTCACACATTTCACCTTCAATACTTAGCAGACAACAATGTATGTAGCTTTACTGATCCTAACTCCAAAATCATAGTCCCCTAGAATGAAATTCATGCTTCACCTAATAGAGAGATCTAGTTGTGTAAACCTAAGACACAACATTAAAGTTGAATTTCATTAAAGGACAATAAAATACCCTCTACAAGAGCTGAAATCCCTCTATATTGTTTTTATTTACTGAAGGGCATCATTCAGATAATCATGTGTCAACACTTCTGATTTATTATTCCCATAAGATTAAACTAATGTTTACCTGTGATCCCTCCAGCCTCAACTCATTCTCACACATAAAGATCTTGCATTGAAGATAATGACATCAACCACTCAATCCTGAGAGAATATCACCCATCATGATAATTAAGTCTCACTTATGCAGCTAAAAATTCAGAATCATATTAGTAATTGGTGAGATATATATATTTCTGATATAAATCCCATAGATATCACATACATACATACATACACACATATATGTGTGTGTGTGTGTGTATGTGTGTGTGTGTGTATATATATATATATATATACATACATACACACATACATACATACACGCACCGACACATACAGCTGAGCAGAACTGAACTAAAGCTTTCTAAGGGTTGAGGTGTTTTCCATGCTCAGCATACCAAGCAAAGTGTACCACCCCTGTGCCTGCACTCTGTTTCAAAGCTTCACCATCACTCAGGCTTCAAACTCTGATGTCAGCAAGTTTTGTCTATAACCTGCTGACACGAGAGGCATACCAAGACTTGGCGGTATATAACCTGGCTCAACTGAGGAGGCACAGATAACACGATGAAATGATGTCAAAGAAGCATAACCAATTATCATGAAACACAAGGAGATGCTAACTGATTGATTGAGGATTTTAATTGAAGAGGCTCTGAGGAATCGTCAGCTCTCTGTGATGAAAGACTGGAAGTGTTGGCATATGATTTGGAGAAGAAAATACTGTACACTGTTCAACAAAAGAAGAACAGAAAGAAATTTACCCTGCAAAAGCTGTCAGCATGTAGCTTAATCTTCTACACAAAAAGACTATATACTGTATATTCACAAGCACATGCACAGAAACAGTTTTATTTCTGTTACAGCCCATTGAAAATCTATGCGCGTGTCGATTATCTGCTTAAAAAATCTGCACAAAGACTCACAATCATGTAATGAATACATTTGTAAATAGCAAATGGACAATTCACAGCATAATGCTCAATTTAAAATATAAACTATTTCCAAGCCAAAGTGTCAGTGATGTAAAAAGGAGAAGTCTCCCAGTAGAGTAGACACGTTCTTCTGAAACATTCAGTTTCAAGTAAAATTGCCCAAACGATAACCTGTTATTGCCTCTCCAGTCACTGTCTGTCAAGTTTAATTTTGAGGCTCATAGCTTTCTCACAACACAAAAACACTCCTCTGTGATTTTCCTGTAGAATTATTGCAATTATGTGGATGCTCACAGCTGGGAATGGGTAAAAGCTCCACCCCCCCCCAACCAAATAATTTTCCCTATCCCATATAATTGTAGTGATTATAAGAATATTAGAAAGATGCTTTAAAACCTAGCATAGCATCTATTTCCCTTCAAGGATTTACCTTGAGAAAGCATTTCCATTTAGGCTTTAATTCACCAAGGCACTAAATCACTTTAGTGCTAATTGAAATATATTAGAAATAGAAATGCCCAATGTTTAGAAAGTACAATGGATTGATTCGCCTGACAAATGATGACCATAAATGTAATCCATTTTGAATTGGTTTACAGTGTGCAAATCAGGCTTTTATTCTGTGTTAGCGTCACTACATAGTTACAAAATAGAGCGATAAATCATGGCATGTAACTAAAAAGCTCTGGCAGCATCCAAGAATATGTTACATTATCTACAGTAAGAAGCAAGAAAAAAAACCTGGAGACATAAGTTTGCATTTTTCTTTAAAAGCCATGAGTGCACTTTAACACATACGTCCGACTGGCTAACCAAGGCTAAACTGTTAATCTACAAAGACCATTCGATTTATCTCATCAGTTGTGGCCTTCAACATTGACTGGATATGTTTTACTTGACACAACAAACTAAAAGGTGCACATATCTGAGATCATTTCTTGTCATTGGGTGACGAATGAGTACCAATTTTCAGACAAGTGTTTATTACAAGCCTTGATATTAAAATTGACTACAGGATTGTTTTGGATAACACTTACTTATATAAATAGCTTTGCAACTTTGTAAATTTCCATCTAAAAGAGATTATGCTGCTTTCAGCAACAAGCTGAATGACAATTTAAAACAAGTCATGACAGACTGAGTTTCAATTGAATACTGTGGAGGAGGTTAACTGGAGGTCTAAAAGTAGGCAGCTGTTATGAAAGTCTTCTTAGCCATTGCTTTGGCATGTCACCTTGTCGGCTGATTTCCATCTGTACTAAAGCACATCTATTACAAATGGATGCCACAATAATGAATCTGATGAATACTTTAGTATAGCCAGCTTCCCTTGGGCAATAGGAGATAGACTTATATGAGCAACATGCCTGCTTTCTACTGTTAAAAAGGAAAGGTCAGATTTTTTGACATAAGGCAGTATGGGTTTTTCACCAGTAGTATTATGTGTGCATGGATAGCTCCAGCTGGAAGCCCCTCCCCAACAACAACCACACCTTGACGCCTTTTGTTTTGCATTATGATAGTGTCTATTCACAAGCCAAAAATTGAGGTCAAATGATGTGCCTAACACTTAGTTGATCCTGAGACGTGGAGACCATGATGAGCATAAGGACCGTGAAAGAGAGCAACATTGTGCTGACAGCAACACTGATCGCATTAAACATGTGGTTCAGCAAACAGGGGAGAGGATTTTGGTGTTTAATTAATAGTGACAGACTCAGGTGTGTCCCCAGATGTGTCAGGTAAACCAGGTTTTCCCCCAAATGAGTGCATAAAACTGCAGATATCTGGCAGATAATTGATGTATTCAGAGCCCTCTATATCTGCTACATCTCCAACCAAGCTGTTGAAGATGAAGTAGCCTTCCATATACTTTTTAACAGAACTGGCTGCGGCCTAATTAAAAAAGTGCTGAAATGCAGAAAGTGTAGAGGGTGCTTCTCAGCTATGGTTATTGTCTCCGTTATTGAGATAGTCAACAATTCCTCCTTTAAATTGCATCCTATGGAGTTTCATATTCCTCTACTCTGTCTGACCAGTATCTGTGCTGGGGTGGGGCCACCAAGCCATTTAAACTCGATGTTGTCTCTGGCACAAGTGCTTATAGTAAATGTCAAGACCTTTCAGAGCCATAATAATGACACAGTTGAGGGAAATGATACATGGCACCGTTTTTATCCTGAATAAGGCTAGAAACACAGCTCCAGTACAATCATGTCCAGCCAGAAAAGATTTTCATCAACTGGTCTGTTGACATGAGGCAATGATTTTAGATTTATATGAATACCAGACTTTCAAAGTAGTGACAGGTCAATTTTGCACCATTACAGAGACTAAGGCCTGTGGTGCAGACCTTATTTTGTGGCTGAGGGCCAACTGTCAAACTAAATAACAAAAGTAAGCTAGGATCGTTGTCTTATTCTTGCTGTGTACAGCCTTGCTCCTATTTATTCGCATTGTTCCTATTTTCTGCCTTCGTAGAATGTAAATTGACAGTGTTCCTTTAGTCTATTTCTCACCATATGATACATATTTCACTGGGAAGACAGGAATACAGTGGTTGATGGACAAAGCACAGAGCACCAAGATAAAAATATAAAAGATACTTTAGGAATAGCACTGCAAATAGTAACTGTATGGTGAAAGCCTATGTTTAGCTGACACTAGCTCTTTGCTGTTGATTACAGCTGCTTATCCATGTGGAAGAGGCTGCCACTGATACCGTGTGTTTCCTGACAGCATAGGGAACTGTCTTTTCATCTTGCTGTTCCCCCTAAATTCGTGACCGGATGAGTCATTTACTGGGAAGAGTCAAGGTTTATTCAACTGAATCCAAATGACATGAAACCTGTAACAAGATGGGAAAGAAAAGGGGTGTATAGCTCCTCTGAACAATGTGCTCCCCATGGAAGCTTGCTGATTTTCGGTATGTAAAAACAAAATGCAGCATATGTGAATAACATTAACGTACCATGTAAGATGCTTTGATGCAGCAGCAAACTAATTTCAAATACAAGGGCTCTTTTGTTAGGGGATGAAAATGGCAGAGCTTTTAGGTAATCAAACAAGATTAAAAGGATGATGATACACATGTGCGCCATTCCTCATCTTCAAGAAGCTCAAATCATTTAATTGATGTGGACCCACTGTCCAACATGAATCAGGGCAGCAGTAATGCAGCGCTAAGAACTGAAGAGGTGGGGGAAATTAATATATGACAACGGGCGCACCTCTCGGGATCTACTCCATAATCCAAAGGCAGTGACTAATTGCGTGCTTCTGGGTTTGTCAGTATTTGAGAATGCTCACATTTTTTAGCCATCAATCAGCTTTGGGGCACAGCAAAATTGGCCTCTAATAGTCAGGGGTCTTGACAACAGAGAAATTCAACAAACAGGCACTGTTTTCTGCACTGACTTCCTAAAAGAAATGGTTCATGCTTTGATGCCTGGCTCTCAAGACCAATGAAAAAAAACAGAGAGGAGGAAAAAAGACAGAGTGGGCCTTTGTCATCACTTTGGTGATGACAGTGTTTTGCAATTAGATGCAAACCAGAGAAACAAGAAGAGCAGTTGAAGAGGTTTACAATCTCTATTAGGTCAACAGGTGCAAGCATAGCAAAGTGATAACTTGACACTGGCAGCATTCACATGAGTGAAAAAAAGCCAGTGAATGGTTACAGCGAGTACCGAAAAAACCCATTAAATAACTATAAGAGACAGGCAATGAAAGCATCTTAAATATGTTTTCCCTATCCATTTCCTAGATTTCTAGATGGCATTTACTGAGGCGATGACCCGCTTATGGAGAGTGTTGCCATATTCATTGGGTGGGAGGCAACTTGTTTATTGAGCTGATTTATAGCACAGGGATAATCTGTGGTCCAATAAACCATCAAGATTCAGGCAATGCTTCTGCCACTGATCACAGCCAACCCAGATTGACATCAGGGAATTAAATGCCCTCTCTAAAGAGACAGTCAAAGGTGTGAGTCTATTTGATGGGACGGCCCTTGGGCATGGACGGAATGTGGTAAAAAAAAAAGAAAAAGTGAGTACCCCTCTGCTGTTGCCAAGGTAATTCTGTGATGAGCACTGACGCAACCTCATAATAATACACCCATCTCAATACAGCCACTCACGATGACCTTATGTCACAGAAACAATTCAGCTCTTCGACAATCAAGTATGAGACAACAGTGACTAAAGGCCCAAGCTGAGTGGAACTTTAGACAGTTAGCCTCTCTGTATTCAGGTCCACACCCAGCATCTCTTAGCGTCAGCACCCTCAGAATTCATATTGAAATGGGGAAGGCCTGCCCCCCTCAGTCTTTCCTCAGAGCCATCAAAGCGGATATTTGATATCAGTACAACAAGATAATATCAGAGCTCTCAAAAGATTACACATCTTTTTTTCTGTTTCTGTGTACATGTGTTTTGATTTTATGAAATACTTAAATAGACCACACAGACTTCTGTAATTGTCTAAAAGATTTTAGTCCGTCTAAAACTTATACAGTAAATCATCTTTTGAAAAGAACTACATTGTTTTCACTATAGGCAATTTTGGCAGTGGGACTATTTTGATGATATTTTTGATTATATGCTGAAATAAATAATATAATGTTGCTGTTACAAACTCCTGAGTGCGCTGGTCCAAACTACGCCCATGCCAATTAATGTAGTCCCTTAATGGGCAGCTACCTGTGCAGCTGGCATCGTAGCCTACGTGATGGAGGGAGGATGGGGGAGGATGGGGAGATTGCCATAACTCGACGGCTGATCAACAGCGACCACACATACACTCTTCAGCCTCGTTTTGAAACTGCGACATCACATTGTGCATTCAGCAAAACAGATGAACAGCACTCCAAATAGCACATTGGGCTCTGATTTTTTTTAGGCTATTAAACTCCTTGTTAAGCACTCGTGGCGTTTGCAACAGTGGGAATCAACGGACATAACGAAATCAAATTACATAAGCGACAGACTGTGGTTGGCTTATTTGGTAATTCAGGCGATACCGTCCCATTTACGAGCAGCTATGAAATCAAATACACCCAAAAATAACACATTATGTCTACTGGCTGATGTACACATAGGGAAAGTATCTCAGAAAACTTTGCCGTTATCAGCCGAGCTACACTTGTCGCAAGAGCACCGTCCTGTGTAGCGACCGCTGCACTGACCGCCCCCCTCCCCTCTCCAGCCCGCTGTCAGGCGAAAACAAGGACGGGATGGAGGGAAAATTACCTATTGTGTTTAGCGCTGGGCGCTAAATGACAACCCTGACTGATTCAAAAGTAGCTAACAGACATCTTTAAAACAATGAACTGGTGTTAAAGAGTGTGTGCGGTCGAGTCTTCAGCTTCGGAGAACTCCGACAGAGTGAGAGTGTGGAGCGGGAGAAAGTGAAGTTGTGTTAGCTTGTTTTACCTCAGTAGAGCCGTGTCGCCTTGTCTGCTGACCACACTTTCAACCGAGGAATAGTCCACAGTTTGTCCAGCGGGCAAACAGGACGGCAGAAAGCAGCACAGGCTGAGAATTATCGCAGTAAGCCACTGACCAGAGACACAAGCATCCTGCACCGCAATCATTATGTCCATCACAGCTGTGTTTTGTTGTCGCCTTTTCCCAAGTCTTCTTGATGCTAAAAACAGGGGGGTTAGCTTAAAAAATGAAAACCTTGACGCGAACGACGCTTTATTTCCACACTTTTCCTCCTCGGAGCCCCGTAAAGAAATGGTCCGCCGTATAGTTTCCCAGGTTTGTTTTGCTGGATGTAGAGCCCACTACTGTGCGGGGAAGTGTACTCTCCAGTGGCTTGCACACCATCTAGTGAGGAAATGCGATGTAAAATGGGAGCAGACCTAGAAGCAGACAACCCCCAGGCTCTGATCCTGTTGCCATGCGGCCGTTTCCCGGGCAACCCGTTCCCAGTGGCTCGTGATGGAGCAGTAAAACCGGTAGGTATTGATACAACCCAGGAGCAATTAAAGATATCGACTGGAGAACCACCCCCTATTTATTTCCCATAAGGAAATGAGCAGTCTGAGCATGTGGTGAAAATGGAGCTCACTGATGGTGACGCAGGTTTATCCCACAGGAAAACTCTAGAAAAGATTTTAGTCTGATACTATAAAGATATCGCAGACAACTAAGATATCAAGGAGCATCATTATAAATCATCATTTATGCGTGTAAAAATGTAATAGTTTTTTAAGAAAAAAAAAGAAAAATCCACAAAATACAATTGAGACATTATCATCAAGTCCCTTTTGGGGAATATTAAGGATACTTTATTATTTCGTTAAGGGAGGCAAACTGCAACAACCATGTGGGAGCTTTCACACAAGCAGAGACACACAGGGACACAGGGGGCTTATAAAGTTTGTTTTAGAGCTGTAGCCCCCAGTATTATGCTGCTCTAAGCCCTTTGACTTAGCCTACATAAGACTGTACAGCCGTAGCCATGGAAATGACATACATTTCTCTGAGGTGACATGTTGGCATGGTGCCACTGCATTATTGCAAATGACAGATTATGAATATAACATTAGCAAAACTTCCTGGCGGATATTCAATAAAATAGCATTAAAAAAAAAACCTTAAACCAAGCAGTCAGCTTTTGTCAGTATTTCAGAAAACATGCACTTAAAAATACTTAACATTTTACAAAATAATTTCAGTAAGATAAAGTGGTGATAAGTATTCAAGTAAAATGTAACAGCTGTTAAGTAATACCTATTGTAAAAAAAGGCTGCCTGGATAATATATATATATATATATATATTATCCAGGCAGCCTTTTTTTATATGTATTTTATATATATATATATATATATATATGTATTATATATATATATATATATATATATTATCCAGGCAGCCTTTTTTGTGTCCGTGTTTTTATTTGTTGTTTTATTGCTGATGTTATTTTAAAGTTTTGAGTTTATTTCCTATATATAAAGTATCTGATTCTATTCTTCTGAATCCTATATAACACTTTCTGTTGCCGAATTGTTATACTTTTTTTTATTAATTTCCCCATGGGGATCAATACAGTCTCATGATATCTTATCTTAAAATCTTATCTCACAGACCACAGAGCCAAGATTGCAGTCTGTGATGTTATCAAGATGCACTGTCTGGAGCTGCTCGATTGAAATTAAATGGGGTGAGTGACTGAACCTCAAAAAGGTTTGCTTCAGTTTTTACACTGGAATAAGCTTTATACTATTTCCTGGCCTTTTGTTTAAAATCAGGAAGGGAGCCTTGATGTTCCATAAAGTCATTCTAGGTTCTGTGAGAGTTCCCTTTTCATCTTTGGTTATTATCTACCTGAGGAGATAAGTTGTTTATCAGAGTGGTTTGAGAGAGAAGGAGTTGGGACACATTTCTATTTGCAGGACTAGCTGTGACAGAGAGCCAGAAAACTGGTTTCCAGAGGTTACAAGGGACATTTCACCGTGTTGGAAATGAGTCAACAACCAATGTTCCATGACAAGCAGCATTAAAAGAGGGGGAGTGAAAAGTTCATCTTGTCACAAACACAATTCTAATTTGCATAACTGAAGCTCCCTCTACTGTTAATAGCTTTGATAATACCATCAATACAAATTTTTATACTGTGGTTTTGTGACAGAGGTGTTTTGGGCAGAGTAAGTAAGTAAGATATTTTCCATCCTTCTCTTGTCAGTCACAACGATGATTTTTTATTTTTTATTTTCTTGGAGCCCTTCAAATTACCTCAGAAAATGTACCTTCCCATGCATGAAAGCTATAATTACAATGACTCCATTTAGTGTTAGTGCACTGTGCAGAGGGGGGAGAAGAGTGGCAGCCACTAATATTCAACTCATAATAACCCCAGGAATTATGAACAAGATGAAAGAGATCAGGCTTTGGACTATCACAACGTCTGAGCTGTTTTGAGTAATGGATACCTCAGACATTTCCTCAGTTTTCATAATCAGCTGTCTTTTTGAAACCAGAGTGAAATCAATGCATGGGGAGTGAATGAAGCGACACATTTACCTTTTTTCCCAGGACGACATGTTTCCCTGATAGATTTAAATATATATTCCTCACAGTGATATCAGTATGTTTATAAGGGAAGCAAGAAGAATCGACTTGTTTGTGTGGCTGTTTGGGAGGTTATGGAGACTGGCCACAGTATTAAAACTGTGGTTATTGTCTTAATTGTATGCTAACAATGTGGCAAAAAACCACTGAAGCATAAGCTGCCTTATTTTTCACTGTTCTAAGTGAACGATGAGCCTGAACCAAAAAAGCCTCAGCAAAGAAACCTTTATTGCTTTTTTGCCGTCTTATTGCATGTTGTCACAATATTTTCTGCAGGTATATTTGCCTTTACACACAATACCAACCTCAGTTTATGGGCCTAATTTAACATGAGTGATACAGCATATTGAAAGCTATTGTTTTCCTGAAGTAGCTCAAGTAGTGCATGGTCATTTTTCTGTAATAGTGATTTGGTTGGCTATTATGTTAATGGTTGACATCCAGCAGGGAAGTGTGCCAATCAATCACAACAAACATCGAAACACAAATGCAGAGAGGTTCTATTAAATGCCTCCCTGCAGCCTGGGTTTATAGGAAATAAGAATGATGCATGAGGGGAAATGTAAGGATAATTGATCTCACATTCAAAGGATCCATGTTTTAATCCCAAATTTATTCTACAAAGGCTCTATTTTAATCAATTAAATAATTATAATTCTTGATGTACAACAGCCCCTTCATCTCCAGTTTTAAAATTTAAATTGTCTCATTTTTTTTTTACATAGTAAATTGGCAGCACTGGCTTGTAAATTCACTAACCATATGAATTATTCATTCACATTTTGTTTGACATCCTCCGGTTTAAGACAGAAAATAAGCATTTTTAGGTGGACAACTTCTGCACTTCAAGACCTCAACCAAACACATAAAACTACTTATATCAACGTGTCTGCACAAAAGTGAAACAGAGGGCACTGAAACTCTTCCACAGCATCTTATCAACAACTACCGTTGGTCACGAGGCTGCGGTGCACTGAGTCTCTTCCTGCACTCATGCCTCTGAAAGTAAAGGCAAAAGGCTCCAGTGGGGCCACGTTAATTTAAAAGAGAAATTAAAATCGGAAGACATTGCCATACATGAAACAGAAATTAATTATGTTTTACTGACATTTCCATAAAGGAGAGTCAAGTGTGTCAAAGTGTAAAGATTCACCTGCAACACCAAGATGGTTTGATAAACGTTTGACAGTATGGTGCATAAGGGATTTGAAGCTTTATGAAAACTGTTGATGTTAACAGAAGGGAAGAGAGTTACAGTAAAACATCGACTTGATGTGTCCACCTGCTAAGTCAAACCGACACCGTCTCAACTATGACATTCGCCTTTCAAAAAAGACTGACCTGACTTTCTAGGAAATACAAAACAAGGAAACGTGAATGACCTTGCTTTTGCCCTCAGTTTTTCAAATAAAAAATTCCATTATGGTATAGTTCAACAACTGCCACTTGTCTGTGCAGAAAGTAATGTATTACATTTCTCAAACAGTACCTTACTGTCAAAGTCCAAATGCACATTTATAACTTATATATAGTGGACAAAACACATTTGAACGAACTATGGAGTTTGATATATGTAGCCCTCAAACAGTGATTTATTTTGAGCCTTTCTTTTCTTTGCTTTTTGTGCACCGCCCATGTGGGACAAAACCTACACCACTCATGAGTCATAACTTATTGGTACTCTTAGTGCCTACTGCTTTTCATATATGGTGAATAGTTCATAAAGCTCCCATTGAGTCATTAAATGTAGCAAGAGACAGATCTTTAACCCCCAAGAGTGCACCACCGCCAGACAAGTGAATTCAAAAGAGTGAAAAGTTCATCTTGTCACAAAACATATTAAGAATGGGCAACACTAAAACGTTACTGACATCTTTATAGGACATACTGTAGTTTCTTGTTAATTTTTATCACTTAAATGTGGAGCAGCTGTCTGGAACAGTTGAGTGGCCAGTTGGCAGGATGCAGAGTGGTCCGTGGTGTACCAAGCACGCTTCAGGCTACGTAATAATGAGACTCTGGGAACCAACAGTGGATACAGCCACACATAAAGCCTTCTTAACACTGAGCTGATAATTTACTGATATATAAGATGTGTTATTTCTAAGAATACAATACAAAAATGTGGATTTGCACTTGTAACTTCACTTGACTTAAATAAACAAGAATGACTTTATAGTACACAGATGTGAGGCTGACAGACTTGCAGTGTGCTGTAGTGAACAGTGGCTTTATCAGAGCGTCTTTTGCAGCTGTCTGCTACAGCTGAAAAAAAAACCCCAAACGATCCACAATAGAGAGCTGAGGGGTGCTGCAAAATTGGTTGGCAATTCTGTGAGGGTTTGTCACTACAAACGACCTATTTCACATTACATATAATTATTTGATCCATTGTTATTATGACAAATAATGATTAGTGGAACTGGGCTTATGACTCTGACGTGATCACTGGCAGGCGGAGTTCGTACAAGGCATTTTCTGTAATAAAAATCTATTTGTCAGCCAACCAGTTTTTCAGATATTTACAAATCAGAGATTTTGTTCGTAACTATTTCCCTGCCTTTCCTGCCCTCCCTCCACCTACCCTCATTGAAAACATCCTTGAAATTAACCCTTGTCGCAAGGGTGCCATTTCACTGTTATACAACACTCTTCTCTCATATCAATTCTCATCTTCGGACTCTCTACGTAACACATGGTCTACAGAACTTGGTATTGAGATTGGTCCTGAAGCTTGGAAGCAGGCTTTGACCTGGGTCCACTCCTCCTCTATCTGCGCGAGGCATGGAGTCATACAGTGCAAAGTACTCCATCGAGCCCACTGGTCTAAGAGTAAGCTGTCCCGTATTTACCCTGGTACTGACCCTAATTGTGACAAATGTCATCAGAATCCAGCCAATCTTAGCCACATGTTCTGGTCTTGTCCTGCACTGGGAGCATTTTGGACAAGTATTTTTCACTCACTTTCAGCCATCACCTCTACCTCTATCCAACCCTGCCCACTGACCGCCCTGTTCGGTGTTCTACCCAGTGATATCCAGTTACCATCTTACTTTGCTCAACACGTTGCTTTCCTCACACTACTAGCGAGACGTGTCATCCTTTTCCACTGGAAAAGTTCTAGCCCCCCCTCACACTCTAAATGGATTAAGGATGCCCTCCACTTCATGAGACTTGAGAAAATTAAATACTCACTCCGCCTTTCTGTTTCTAAATTCTATAAGATATGGCAACCCTTTATAGAACATGTCAGGTCTCTACAGCTAGATTTGGACCCTAACTTGTAGATAACCCCCCCTTTATCAATCCATAACCTACCCTACCTACTATTCACCCCTCCTCGATTTATACTGTAGCATTGCAGCGTTATTTTTGTTGTGTGGTTTTTTTTTTTTTTTGTTGTTTTTTTTTTTTGTTTTGTTTTGTTTTTTAGGGCTATTGTTTTATATCTTGCTGTTTCCTATGTATTTCTATGCATACCTGTCTCTAAGTTTGGACATGAGACTCAGCTTGAGTGGGTGTTTATATTTATCATATGTAATGACACTATGTTTTATTATGTAACACCCCCTTTATTGTAATCTGGTTACATCTGTGTTTTGAGGTTTGATTAGCGTCAACTGGACCCTACCTGCTTTTCTGTTGTTCTTGCTACTACCTCTTTATCTCATGTCAACTTTACTCCATTTATGTGGACTCTTGTCTGTTTGTTTGTGATGTTGAAAACTTACAAATAAATCATACTTAAAAAAAAAAAAAAAAATCTATTTGTCAGTACAATTTTATAACCTTTATGTTCTTGATAGATGCATGTATTCCCTATAACTAAATGTATTTATTGTAATGAGCAACGTTATTTATTTGCATAGCAGTGTAAATCATCTAAGAACCTCTCTGTGTGGGGAAGAAAGAAACACTGACTTCCCACTCCCTAGGTTTTCTTTTTTATGTTCCGCTCAAACACCAGCCACAGGCAAAGCAGCAGCTCCTGTTTGTTTTCTTTGATTGTGCGAGCTAGCATGGCAAAGCCCCCCTCTCTGTATCTACCAAAAAAGTTTCTGTTACATCTGTAAATGTTGAGTGTCTGTGATTAAACGCTTTGAACCGCAGTTTCTTCGAAGAAACCTTTTTAGCGACATGTCATAATATGTTGCAATATTTATTGTGTTTAAAACAATGTTTACTTTTAATAAACTGACCTGGCTTGCCAGAGGATTTTCAGTGGGCTGAACCACCACTTAAATGCTTGTAAAGAAAGATTTAGCATAGTGCCAAGACTGCAGGTCATTTCATTATCAAGCCTGAACTGCAAACGGCATAGTAATATTGTTTATGTTATGATATATCTCCTTTATACTTGACCCTTCTCTTGAATTTCTGCCCCAGTTATCTACCTCCCTCCTTCCATCATGAAAATGTGATACATACTGTGTGCCTTTCACTTTGAGCTCTGCCAGAGACCTGTGTGCGCTGTCACAAATCTTCAGTCGCTGATACAAGGTCGATTCAAAATCATAAATTACTTAAAGCAACTCTTAAGGGGCTGCAATATAGCGAACCTGGTCTGCTGGTTTGATTCATTTCCTTGAAAAAACCAAATCTTTCAGTCATCTATCACACTGCTTTGAGCAGAATGACTGCATTGGAAAAAGGTACTCGTACAGAGAGAAGTTTTAGCTGAGCTATCAGCTAGAAAGTATTCTTTAGTTAGTGGTTTTGCCATTGTTGCCATAGTACAATATCACTGAACTGATGCTGACGAACTTCGGAGAGCACTTTTCAGACAAGAAATGTGTTTTGTGATTGTTTTATAAAAGCTATAACAGCTTAGAGGATAATCTACTGTTATTATGCTGCCAGTGCTGCCAGGGTACTCAGACCTCCTTTGTTTGGTGCCTTTTGTGTTACTATTTTAATCATAATCACAAGGAAAAAGGCCCTTTCGGGTACTATCACTGTATTAAGCATCTAATTTGGAAGCATGCTGCATGTAATGAATAATGTTAATTTTTTCAGTTATTACTAGATTCAGAGATAAAAAGTCCATGTTGGTTTAAGTCATATTTAGTCAGCCTTGTCCATTTTTTTTTTAAATTTAAGTTGACTTGACATTTTACTCTCATCATAGTCAAATAAAACCATAAACATTTCAGTCTCTTTTTTGTCATTAGAAGACTAGTTGACAAAAATATAGTCAATGCTTTGGTCTAGTTTAAGTCAAGACAACGGTTGAGCGTTGAAGTCAAACCTCAACAAACTGCTGTCAAATAACATTTCATCCAACTGGTTTTAGGCTGAAAGAAAATTTTAATGAAAATAAGCCACAAGATGACAGGTTGTGTGATTAACAATACAGCTTTATGGAGAGGGTTTCTGGTTGGGTGTTATTAATTCAACCAACACATCATGTAAAACTGACACTCAAGTTAGATCTTGAGTGTCAGCACTGAACAATATTCAGCCAGATTCCGTATGTGACCACAAAAAACAACAGGGACTTCAGCAAAAGTGAGCATAATAATAATAATAATAATAATAATAATAATGATAATAATTCCAAACTGTATCTTTGTAATGCATCTTTCGGATGCATTGTTCTCTCAAGTTGCAGCTAAGAAAGGCACAGCATACGTACAATGGTGATCTACGGCAAGAGCTGTACACTGCCGCTGATTTGTTTTTCACTCACCAGGTTTTAATCCTCATTTTCCATCATCACTTCTATTTCAAACACATTCCTGACCTTGTCTGTGACCAAAACAGCAGCGTAACATCACAATCATCTTCATTGTTGCTGTCGTCTGCAGCAGAGGTTTCTTTTGATGCAAGCGTGCTGAGCCTGGAGGCTATATTAATATTGCACTATAGCAACCCAAGTAGCACTTGATTCTTTTATGGAAAAAGTGTGAATCAAAACACTTTGCCTCCCTTCATTGCTACCTGAATAGCTCTGCTTTAATTTTTTGACTTATCTCGAACTGCTTGGTGCAGTGAAGAATATGAACCTTAAGTCAGATCACCTGTGGAATACACCACAATACTTTCACAGAGAGTCTTTCAAAGTAAACCTTTTAAAGGATGGCTGTCCCTAAAAAAAAAAAAAAAAAAACCTTTTGTTTAATTTTGGCTCAGAAATTCTTCGGGTTTCTTTCAAAATAAATGTAGGCGTCATCAAATTACTATAGGAATTCACTGTGAAAAAACTTAGGTGCAAATAACACAGGTATGTAAATGCTCATATCATTATAGATATTTCCCCACATTTTAACCTAAAAATGCCATAAATCCATAAATTAAAAACAAAGCTTAGCTCTCTTATCGTGTTCTCTTCAAATATTATAAGAACATGTCTTCAGTTTATGTGTTTTAAATGACATCTTGTGCAATAAAATAGCTTAAATGTCACCAACAAATTTAATTTGTTGGAAATGAATCTTAACATCTTAGAAAGATGTGACCTTTTAAGGTATTCCAAACAACAACTTGGTCATTAAAGATAATCACTTCATGTTGAGCCCTTTTTTAAGGGGGTATCTAGTTTAAGGTGGAATCACTGAACAGCTATGTCTTGAACTCTTGAATATCATTATTACATAGATTACAATGAAAAGGACCAAATCTATACTTTCAAAAACCGTCAGAACAGAAACAATATCAGTAGTAGTAATAATGTCAATGGAAGTCCTCTTTTATCTGTGATTATTCCAATGAAAAATGACAGTAATGAGAGGAGCTAAGTTTAAATACAGCATGTGCAGTGAGTAAAATGAGGGAGAGAAAATATCCTCACCAAAAGGTGATTTTTCTCATTCAATACCAGACAGGAAAAGATAACTCTTGCATAATAGAGCTCAGGGTGAATCTGGTAATGTAGCATTTATGGTACAGAAATTCTTCTTCTTTTTTAAAAAAAAAAATCAATGTCATTTTATGATCGAATGAAATAATGATCAAAACTCTATATTTTGCAGTAGCTTGAACTAGATCTAATCCTTGATGCCTGTGACATGCAAATGTACACTTCATCAAAAGAAGTGCCCCTTGACTGGTTTCACAATTCACTCAGGCTTTTGGCTTCAGTCTCACCCTTTTGAATGTGGACCTGGGAAAACGCATTGGTTACAGTGAGAAAGCGTTGAGCGGCTGTTCTTTTTGGTACAAAAGCATGACCTTCACACCAGAAGATAGGAAGTTAATTTTACATCTCATTGAGAGTTCAGTTTTAGAGCTGTGCGGCTCCCCTGCAGACAGCTGTCATGGAAAACTGGGATCTTCATAGCAGGGTTTAATCTGTCTGACCTTCTGGCACAGAGAAATAGATTACCTACCACACCCCCAGAGCCTCCACTCTAACTACCTACATTGCTTTATGCATACCAAAAAGGACATCTGACTCGCTGCTCATTAGTAGCTTTATGTACGTCATTAGATGTTTTTTGTATTTTATCAATACGAGAAACAATGAGGTCCATCTGTGTTCTTCAAAAACAAGTCCATTTGATTATTGGATGAGCCTGTGTGCATCTTAACAATTGCCAATCATATCGAAATAAGCAGAGGAACTCCTTTCTGTGTTTATCTGAAAAGGGGATGTGACTGCAGACGGTGCAAAGTTGTTTACTATGTGGGTTCATCTCCTGCTTTTTCACATATCTCATCAACAGAAAAATCCAGTGGACATTATGAATCAAATATCCAAATACAGGCACAATATAATATTTCGGGGATTTTGTGGATTGCTTAAAAACAGCTTCTACAAAAGATAAACAACAAAATATGCTGTCTAATGTGATTTTAAAAAGTCTATAATTGAATTAAAAAAAAGCTATCACCTAATGGCAAAGGACTATCAGCTTCCTGCTCATTAACACAGTGAATGTTTAGGGGAATAAGGAAAGAACAAATGGTGTGAATAAATAGCACAGAAAACAACACCTAATGCTTCAACGTCAGGAGATCCCCGGATGTGTCATATTTTACCTTGAATTGGCTAGATTGGAAGATTCAGCAAGAAATAATGAGAAGTGATATGCCAGAGCTTTGCCGGAGATGAAAAGCCTGAGGGTATCATGAATGCTCTAAAAAGTGCAGCGCAGTCTCCAGATTGGATGAGCCTTATATTCACGGCAAGCATATAAAATCCAATTTATTTGACTGCCACCAGCCCCCATGTGTGCTTTATTGGAAGGCTGACCCTGACTTGACCAAAGACAAACAAAGCTACACTATATTGTTCACCCGTTGCATCTGAATACGAAGGGGAATGAAACAAGCCATTACAGTTTTATTCCTCCTATGCAGCAAAACTTGTCTTTTTATACCCCCTGTGTTTACCCTTTACTTGAGGGTGATATAATTCCTCAGGCTATTTTGCAGCAAAACTCGGTGAGAGATAGAACAGGGACACTGAAATACAACAACATGAATAACTTTCCCAACTGGAGAGATCCAAGCGATTTTGTTACCAGCTTTGCTCTGTGGTCACAAATGTAGTTTTCACGTTGTTTTGACTCCGGCAAAAAGCTTGAGTTCCTCTTTCATTTCCCCACGGTTGACAACCCCAGCAACCCTCAGCGGGATGGTGAGGATAGAGGTGAACGTGTCAGTGTGAAATGAAATGCTCTCTATCTCCTGAGGGAGGTCCCTGCTCTATGTGGCCCACCACTCAAGGAGAAATAACATTGCAGTGTTCGCAGATTTGTGAAGCAACTTGTGTGAAAACATGGACATTTGACTGTGAAGTAAAATCATGTCAGCGCACTCCGAAAAGATGTTGGTGGAAACCTGTTCAAGTGTAGTTAGCTCATCGTTCCATCTGCCTTTGTGTGTGATTATACAACAGATTTGATCTGTAATCCCCGTTCATTGATAGTAGATGAGGCCTAATCCATGAGGAATGTGACTGAGGCATCCTGTGAACATATTTGGTGGGTACAATGCTTGCATCCACCAAATATTTTTTGGCAGAGATCCAGGAACCCAACAACACAAAATATGACCAAATAGACCCACTCGCTTCAGAACATTCTCGTCCTAAGAGTTTCCTAAGAATTGATGGCCACGCTACATTAAAGAAGACCTTTTCTGAGTTTCCCCTTTTCCTTTAGTGTTTATATAGCTTTTTGTACATGTAAATGGTCTACAAGGTTCAGAGTACACGCCAAAGGGAGTGCCTCTATCAGAGGTAAAACCCCCTTTTCTCATTTGCATGTAACGCCTCGTTGGGGGTCCAGGGCTGCACTCAAAGAGTCTTTTTTGCTTGGGATGATTCCGAACTGAGTGAAATGACCTGGAAGCATCTCAGCGGCAGACATAATAAGAGATGAAGGAAAGAAAGGAAAGGAGCTTCAATGCTTCCTATGTTATCTCCTTTAGCGTAGAAAACACTGGACCTTCCTTTAGGAAAGTACAGGAGATAATGCTATCCCACAATCCCCTGCTGTAGCAACCTTTTCGGTGGCGCATCACTGTAGTTTCACCACGTCAAAGCCTCATAAATGTAGAGACAACAGAGCGTCTATTTTATCTTTGTGACAATTCCAAAAACTTACGGAAATCCTTACATGATTGGCTGAGCTCCAAATCCATAAATATAGATTTCTTCTCTTTCAAATCCAGTTAAGAGTCATCATGAGGAACAAGCATATTGAATTTCAAGTTAACAATATCATCATCATAATAAAATACTATATACATTAATTTCATTTCATTAATTTCCCTCCCATTGTGTAATGCTCTAAAAATTAACTGGATTTTCTCTACTTAACAAATGTATAAAAAGTCAAAGTGTTATTGAGAGATCCCTAGCGACAGTAGTTACATACTGTGCGTTGAAGCATGTCAACCTATTTTAGACATTAAGAATAAAACGATGGATACTAAAAATGGCCATAATAACATGCACACACTTGAACTTGAGCGCAGTTAAACACATCATTTAATCCACCTTTAATCTATATTGTTGGTTTTCGGAAGGTTAAAAAAAGACAACTCACTCCTAACTCTTCAAATTGGGAGTATTACTCTAACTAAACCCTGATACACACTTCAGCATATGGAAAAATCTGAAGCTGCTTTGCATACTTACATTTGCTAAGCTATGATTGGATAATTGCTGTCTGAGGAAGGGATTTAGTGAACAATTCAGTCTCTCGGGGATGCCCACTCAGTTAAAACTGAATGTGCTTTTTCTTGTTTGGGATGAAAGCATCCAAATGACCAAAGTCTGAGTCATTCCCGAATTTGTAATGATATAAAGAACTACCAAGTGGTGATGGTTATGATATTTTGCAAGTACTAATTACATAATCTCACCCTGCATTTAGGCCATCACTATTCACATTCTCAATTTTCACAGCGGAGGCACACATTTTCCATTTCACACATATCTTTTAAAGAGACCATTTCAAAAGTCATGCCTGTGCATTTTTCATTATTACCTGAAATTAACCTTTTAGTTAATTTGAAATACACTACTTCTATTAGTAGTAAAATTGAACATAAAGTCAACTGCATACTTTTAATTAAAAATGCTCTTAATTTGTGTGTCACTTTTTTCAAACGTCCCCTGATATCACATTTTAGAACATCATCTGCAATTCATTTGCAATTGTGTTACAGGTTTCACATTGAAGTTACTCTGTATTCTGAGAACAGTTAAGAGCTGCAATTTTCTCCCTCAACTGGAAAGTTAGTTTCGCAGTCTGGCCACACACATTATTGCTGAAATGAGGAGCCTCCTTATCTGAATGCACGCTGCTTCTTGATACCATTATTTCAAGTCTTTCTCTCCTTACTGTCAGCCTTTTTTGTTGCCTAAGGCAATTATATCTTTAATTGAACCTGTTCAGTGTTTAATTGGACACCTTTTCCTCATCATATAACATTATTCGCTATTTAATAGATATTTTTGAACTCTTTCAGGCACATAAAGACACCCCCAAAATTACCCGGCCACCTGCCTGAAAATGTGGCAGGACCATAATCAAACTGTTCTGATGGGTTTAAAATAATAATAAAAAATATTTTTATGAAAGTATCTGTTGTTGCTAGTTTTAATGAGGACAAATTGTAAGGTTATGACATTTTATGTCCATCAATTGCAACTTGGACTTTATTCCAGAAAAGCACTCACAGTAACTTTTAAAGGTAAAGAGAAGTTTTGTTACTAAATGCAGTCTTTACACCGAATGACTGCTCCATTCAGACTGAATGATGAATGAATGATGAAAAGGGATTGTCTGTAGTAAAATGTTCATTACTGTTTCTTGTTCCAGTTCACAGAGAGGACAGAGAGGTCAGAGGTCAGCTGAGTTACAGAAGCTGGTGGAGATTCAGCATCTTTAACCTGGAGTCTGTGTTGCCTCACACACTACAACATGCTGCTGCCCCAAGGTAAGTGCCATTTACTAGTGAAGCCATAAGTTTAAATCCCACTTTGACCTTTAACAAGTTTCACCCCCTATTTTTTTCCTCCTTCTTTCTGCTGCATCCTACCTATAAAATGATATAAACATCATCTTTCATTAAAAAAAAAAAGTCCTCTATTTGACACCTGAACTTCAGCTGGATTCATGTGCCGGCTAAGTGAAAACTAAGAGAGTGCAAATAACAAGCTGGCCATGTGTGAGCACACAAATAAATCATTTTATTCTCATTAGCTACAGTGATGTTGTAACCCTCATTAATGTTTAGTTAATTTACTTTTATGATCAAAGCAAAACAAAGGAGTGGCAGTGTTTTAAGCAAAAGAAAAACCCTAATTTGATTGTGAGTAAAAATCAATGAGCGAACAACATTAAATTACAGCGATTAAATGGAGTTAAAAAGAAAAAAAGAAATACTAAATGAAAAATAGTCTGCCAAAACCACCAGTGATCATATACTGCACCAGCAAGAATAATTTACAGTATGACAGTTTCTCCTTCGAGTTATAATATGTTGCATTTATGTTCCAAACTGAAAATCTATAAACTGTTTTTAAAAAATAGATATTTCTCCTCACTATACAAGCCAAATGTAAGTGCCCATGATGAATTATTCAAAGATTTCATCTTCAAGATCAATTCATGTTTCAGTGTAATTGCTTCTAAAATGAAAGCTTTCAGTGAGCCATGTTTGGGCCTTAACAATTTATGATTTCAGAGTAGCCTGTCGTCCAGTTTCTATCTATTCTGCTATTTGGTGGTTCATATGGTAAATTTTTTAATGAATGTCACATCAATAAATACCTAAAAAAATCTATACAGTACTCACTGACAGACATACTGACTAAAACACACTCTTCGAAACCCCAAAAAATATATTCCAATTCAAACACTGTCAGAGCAGAAGTTTCAGATAGCTTATCTTTCTGCAACAGAGGATATTTCAAAGATTTTAGATTCTAATAAAGTCTGCATTTAGGTATTTGGAGAAAAGGAATTGTGATATGGCGACCTAATGTTAAATCATTTGTAAAGCTATTAGAAACGAAAACATGTAGGATAGCCTCAAAAAAATATCAGCACCCGATCTTGATACATTTAAGTTAAAAGTCCTAATTAACTGAGGAGATAGCATATAATACGCATAATATACTTGTACAGGATAGCCTTACCGTGACGCATTTGATTTCAGTGTATTTATTTGAACATAAAGCCCAAGATACATAAAGGCTACCGCTCAGACATCACAGGGTATCTTTTCTCATCAGAGCTACTTATTGTTTATTCTCAGCAAAAAGCAATTTGAACCAAGTACGCATCTAATAAATGGAGTGGCCTGTGCTGGGGCTGTATCCCAATAATATGAAGGCAATTTGTAGTAGGGGGATTCAAGACCAGAGGAAATCAATGAAAAGACAGAGCACAATGATAGAGCCCCTAAAAACTCTTACATTACACCGCTGTCTCTCCTGACTGTGTGAGACCCTGACACATGGAATAAAAAGCTCCATTTGTATTCTGCGCAGCGATGCTGTGACACAGCGAAGACAATGGTTTGTCCTCTCACCTTTCCCAAATCAGTGTGGATTATACCTTTGATTAATGTCATATAGGCTCAGGACATACTTATTTTAGTTCTTCCCCCAAAAATGACGAATTGCAGGTTTTTTTTCTGTTTGTGTGTGCGTGTGTGCGTGTGTGCGTGTGTGTGTGTGTGTGTGTGTGTGCGTTTGTGCGTGTGTGTGTGTGTGTGTGTGTGTATGTTTCTGTGTGTGTGTGTGTGTGTCTGTGTGTGTGTGTGTGTGTGTGTGTGTGTGTTTGTGTTTGTGTGTATGTTTCTGTGTGTGCGTGCGTGTGTGTGTGTCTGTGTGTGTGTGTGTGTGTGTGTGTGTGTGTGTGTGTGTGTGTGTGTGTGTGTGTGTGTGTGTGTGTGTGTGTTTCTGTGTGTGTTTCTATGTGTGTATGCATGGTTTCATCTGGGTTATGTATCCAGGGCAGCTCTGACCGATGTTCTCTTGTAAACCAGGGGGTAGGTGTAATTTATCCCCTCTGTATGATTCAGACGATTGCTATGTTTTTTTCGCTCGGAGGTGATCTGGCAGCAGTGGGAACTTGTGGTAAAACAGATGTGGAACCAGAACAGGATTATATACACACATACAGCAGTGTATGTCTACTCATATATAGACACTTATTGTAATTTGAGCTTTATGTTTTCTGACTGAAGTAGTTTACAGTTTGTGTTTTCAGAGCAGGGTTCTTTAACTTTGACCATTTTAGTACAAAAATATCACACACTGAAAAGGAGAAGCCTTTCAAACAGTTCTCAGTGTTGAGGGAATTTCTGGGATCCATTACACTTTTTAATTAAATGACTGAATTGGTTTGATGAAATCAATAAATATAATCGGCAAAGAAAATAAAATGAGGGGAAATATAATTTTATTAAACAAATGTATGAATCAAATTGCAGTGAATAAATTAAATACACAAAGGTTTTAGATGCTGCAGGAAGTCAAGTCGGTTTTATTTATACAGCACAAAATCACAAATTTGCCTCAAGGGGCTTTGCAATATAACATACAACACCCGCCATCTTTCAATCCTCGACTGGGATGAGAGTCCATATTATAATATATTACAATACTATATTCCTACAATGTTCGGTAGATAGGTTATCATACCAGACGTGTGTGACATTTGCTAGCGACCATATTGCCTCCTCATTTTCCCCCACATTCATGAGTAGTAAAACCATGCGTGCTGTGTGCCACCTGATGAAGTGTGTTCATATAGCAGCATGTACCCCCCCCCCCCACCCCCCATCCTGGAGCAATGTTAGCCACGCATGCATCCAGCAAGCAGAGGAGAGACCTGGGCCAGGGGAGGAGAAGATGGAGTACGGCTCCTCCCTTTCTGTCTCAGGGTGACAAGGCTTCTCCTCCACACCTTCACATTCGTCTAATGAGGTGATAAAGTGAATGAATGAGGCATGAAAGGAGACATGCTGCTGGGGCCAGTGTGTTCCCAAGATGCCACTCCCCGCCCGACAACCTTTTGCTTCTCTGTATTTTGCTGTTGAGGACAGTATAGGAGAAAAAGCTCACAGGAGGATGAGGCAATTTGCGCAATGTGTCTGCAACACATTTATCAGTCCTGGCTGGCACGCATACAGCTTTCATATGATACATGTTTGTTACAATTGGGCTGTGGAAGAAGGGTGAGGATCATTGTGGAGTAAAGATTGGTGAAATCATTACGGCAATCCAATACTTCCCTCATTGTGATAGTTAAGCCACTTTGGCTAAACCACTGCAAAAGGCAAATGGTAGTGCTTTTCAGTCTTCCCAAAAAAAAGGTATTGCTCACCCGACTTAACCCAGCACAAGTTCACACAATGAAGAAAATGAATTCATCCACTTTTTGTTGGCGAATAATGCCAAGAAACAAAAGAGTCCCTTTCACTGTGACTGTTCAGTCATGTAAATGTTTAAGATTTGGCCAATTCTTTGTCATGCAAAAGGACACACTCAAAGCCTTTTTCTCCAGGAGCATGTGCAATCACTCTGAGAGATACTGGAGGAGTATGCCAAGCAGATGTATTAGGTGAAATTTAATTCAGTCGAGTTATTTAAGGAAACACACTGAGCCAAAATGACTTCTCACAAAAGAAAAACTGAAGAAACACTGTATATTTTAAAACTCTGGATATTTTTTTTTCTGATTTGCTGTACAACACTGTAGGTAATTGTTAAGTTTCAAGCTGCTTATCTTGCTGAGACAGAGGAAATTTCAAAGTGACTGCATTTGTAATGTTTTCACATCCAAGATAAAGAAATGGCTGTATTTTTAATTAGCAGTGTTAGATTCTAATAAACGCTGTGGTAAAAGCGTTTTGGAGAAGGGGAAGTGTGATGCAGTCTGATGTTGTTAAAGCATAAAGAAATCAAACGTAGCACCAGGCTCATCAACCATCTCCAGCAGAAAGCCAGGAGGTATTAATCACTAATGGAGTTACCTGAGTCCTGCTGTTAGATGTGATTCAAATATTGACGTTGTGTCAGTCACATTTGCTACTTCCATTCAAAATGTGTATTCTGAAACAGTATCTTGTGGCTGGAGGCGAAGTAAAGGTCTGTGTTTCAGACAGCTACTGCAGATTAGTGTGCTTTCTGGAAATAATGACTTTCTGCTAACAATCTAATCTGTCAGTCCAAACACTGAGAAAAGCTCTGTGTTTCACATCCCAGTGAACAGATTGGCGGATTGTCTGTAGTCAAGACAGACAGTGGATCATATCCTTGTGTTGCCACCAGGGAGCTACAGCGGAGCTCAGGCGCATTAACCAAATCCTCATATTAACGCAAGCTAACTGGGAATCGTCAGGTGCAAGACAATCTCAAACACAAGAATCAGGGTTATAGATTGCTCCCCTCTGAGTTGCAAATATAAGGCTCTGACAAAGGCACCTACAGTGTATGCACACTGTCTGCTTAAATGGCAGCCACTGAACCTCAACTTGGAGATAACACTACCCGGGGAGGACAAGCGCAAATGCTTAGCCCAGGAGGCAGGCCCGGGAGCAGGACGGCAGGAGAGCTCGATTGGTATTCCTGCTTGAGTTGCATCCCGGAAGGCCAGCCCTCATAAATAATATGATAATGCCGTGTTTCCAGTGCTGCTGAGGTTAGCTGTATGGCAGAGGGAGAACAAAGCACAGTGCTATGAGAGTGACCCGAGGTGAGTGGCAGGGATGGGTAGCCATGGGTGCTTCCTGGGGTGATCGTGTTCGCCACCATGTCGGAAGCGGACGAGATGAGGAGTGTTGACAAGTTTAATCAAACTGTGTCTGGCTTGACAAGTGCAAGATTAGAGCTGTAAAAACGTCTGACGGGGGGCCATGTTTATGCAGAAAGCGCAGCGGGGCTGGTACAGATCATTTACCAAGGGTTTGGGATCTGTCTGTAAAACGCTTAGGCCCCTTGTTTAAGCAGAAGGGTTCTAAAGCTGCTCCTGTCTTGACCCAGTCTTTCGAAAACAAACCCTGCTCCTGCCAGACAGGGTACAAGAGCGGAAACATTGAATTTAACACTGCCACGGGGTGCATAGATGGGAAAATACAGGTTCAGTTTCTTCATGCAGCTGCAGCAAAAAGAGGTGACCGCTCTCCGAAATCAACACACACTGAGGCTCTTGACGAGAGTGCAACTGCGGAGCGCGGGCTACAGCAGCATGTTTTGACATCCATATATTTATGCAGAACTGATTTCTACTGTAATGGCATCTTATCTCCTTGGGTTCACTGTAAGGATGATAGGGATGTTAACAGTGTGTGTACAGTTATTATGCCAGAGGCAGGTTTTTATCTTCCCATCTTTATGTGTCCCTCTCTCTGTCTCTCGCCTTCATATCTTTCTCATGTCTCTTCATATGTCACATTCGGTGTTTGTGATATTTTTAGCCGCAGTGTTGGCATTTGCTGTCAGTATAGATATTTTTTTCACCCCAGCACACTAAAGGGGAACCACTTAGAAGTAAGCAATATTTGCCCACTAAGACCGAGAATGTAAACTGTAATTTAATATAGTGCGAAGTGTTCCTTAGTGTAGTGGATTTGTGAAAAATATACTATACATGAGCTTTTAACTTCCAATGGGCTACATAATATTTTACATTATTGTGCTTGGGGGGATGGAGCTCGGATATGAATGCTGTGGTGCACTCAAACAGGCATATTTTTCCCAAACAACAAGCCCAACACATTTTTATGATAGCTGAGACAGCATTATCTGTTTCACCACATGATCACTCAAACTATTTTCAGGTCTCCAGAGGCTTATTTCCAACAACATTTCAAAGCTGAGAAGGTACATCGACACATTAACATATCAATATCTTTTTCTTTTTCCAAGAATATTGATGTGTTTATATTTACTGTCCCAAAAGAGCATTTACAAAATCCTTCCATAATAACAAGTTACCTCATGAGACGGTTTATCGCATTTTTCACTGCTACCCAATCCTCAACTTTGAGTCACATATTAGATTTAAGTGACAGTTAGTTTTGGTCATTTACATTTCTTTTGTTTGTTTTCTTTTTAAAAGGCACAATTTATATTTCCTGTCTTCAAAACTGTAATGACTGAATGTCAATAGTAATGTGATATTATTAATACAAATAGATTTGTTTTATTTTCACCACATAACACCACCATATCAGTTTCCTTGTGAGATGATTTACCACATTTCACTGTTATGCAGTGCTAAACAGTGAGTCACATACTGTATTATATTACTACTTCAGAAGGAAGGTTGATATCCGATAATAAGAAAAATAAACATAATACATTTGTGACATTTTCAGATGACACAACATGACATTGCAGTTCTGCTCAGGCTCCCAAAACTTTGAAAGTTACAAGGCTACAACATTTTATTTATGGTCTGACCATCCACCACCTGAATCCCAATGCGCTTCTTTTCCTCTGTACTGTATTTAAATGACAAACTGTGGCCCGGTTCTAGCCGTGTCTGCTTCAAGTAATCCTTTCATGGTGGGGAAATTTATTCCTCTCACTTTTCATGCATGGAGCATGTATTTGCATTTTAAGACATTGTGCTCAATTTAGAAAAAATTCAAAAGACCAGTTTCATAATCCAGTTAGTCATCCGTCTATGGACCTACAACCACGCTTTCATACACGCTGTTATCTCATATAATATTAGGATGCTTATATTGAAGAAATTTGTATGTTGGAGATTGGTATCACTTTGATGGGAAACTAGAAGTTGTAACTACAATAAGGCTGAGATTTACTTTACTCAAGATATTGGAGCAAAATAATCTATAAATAAACATTTTTGTCATTATTATTTTTCATCCGAAAGCATTCATTATTCTGGGCATCAGTTGAAACACAAGTCATGCAGTTTACGTTTATGTGCACCTTAGGTTGAAATACTACTGTACATCAGTGGTGTACTTGACATTAGAAATTAATCCTAATGACGTTCAAAAATGGCAACGACGCACTTCTAGAGAGTAAATCCCAGCTAAAATTACCTGAGAGCCCCTAAATGATGATGTTCACAGCTGTCAGCTCACACTTTGGCTGCTGAGGCACATCTTATGTTTAAGACTGAGATGAAGCTGTTTGCCTGGTTTTTAAAGCTGTGGAGATCCAGATTTACAGAGGCTATAGCTTAAAATATTGAACATATTGTAGCGTTTAACTGAAGATTTATTTTAGAGATTTTGACAACTGCTACCTATAGCTAATAGCTCAATTTTCATGCAGTGAATGTGATGGTCCCAGCTTCCCGCTAGCTACAGCAGGGGTGGAAACCTTTTTCCTATCAAGGGCCATTTCAGTTTTTATAACATCCTTCGAGGGCTATATGAAATTATTGAACGCATATATCACACTAACCTCTTTATTACAATGACTGGAACTGCTTCTCTTCTGCGAGATGTCTGATGTCAGATGGTAGTGGTGATGATGCTACCCACAGCTGTTTCTCCAGGTTTGGATCAGTCAGTCTTTGCAAAAGTCAATTTTAAAAAGAACTGCTCATAGCAGGAGGTTGTCCCAAACAGAGATGCAAACTTCAATGCATGTCTCCTCAGAATGGGAATATCCTCTGGACATACACACAGTTTATAGAGCTCCAGCAGGGGCAGGTTATTGTACCGAGCTCTGAGCTCGTCGTTGCTTTTCAGCTCAATGATTCCATGTTGTAGGTTGTCAGGCACATCGGCTGGTTCCACATGAAACGGTGTAGAAAATGTGTTCAGTCCCTTTTGTTTATTTTTCATGTCCTGAAACCTCTCGCCAAACGCCTGAAGGAAGTTTGCACAGTCACCAGCATATTCAGTTGTCATAGCAGGCTTTTGTTCTTGCAGTGTAAAAAAAAAAAAAATGCACAGTGTTACTTCCTTCTATTTGCACTTTAATTTTGCATGAAATGATTTGACATTTGAAAGCAGGGAGCAGAGAAGCTGGTTGGAACCTTGGAGCTTGACGTTCAGCTCTGTGAGGTACTTGTTAACGTCCACCATGAAGGCCAAATCACACAGCCACTCGCCATCGCTGACTTCCATGACAGGTTTCCCCCTTATCTCCATAAATTGTTTTACTTCGCCCTTCAGCTTGTGAAACCATGTGACCGTATTTGCGTGACTCGGCCATCGTACCTCACAATGATAAACCAGATCTCTGTACTCTGACTCAAGCTCACTCAGTAGCACTTTGAACATGTTAAGCGCTCTGCTTTGATGAAATGTGTGGTGGGAACGACAGTTTCATTACATTACATTACAGATTACTCATTTCTTTTTTCACCCATGCAGTTAATCCCTTTTGAGGGCGAACCGTGGATCTGTGGTAAGACCACTTAACTTTTCAAATGGTAGTTCAAATGTGCTCATAGCCAAAACAAATCCTCACCATTGGTGGTGCCATGCATGGCGTGCAAAGACAGCAATTCCTCCCCTGTATCAAACTG
The DNA here is from genome assembly GCF_021018895.1 of Seriola aureovittata. Taxonomy (NCBI): domain Eukaryota; kingdom Metazoa; phylum Chordata; class Actinopteri; order Carangiformes; family Carangidae; genus Seriola; species Seriola aureovittata. The sequence goes on along the minus strand of NC_079369.1, from coordinate 14,207,045 downwards.
GGCAGTAATCCCAAGCACAAAAATGGCTAGTTGGTTGGTATTTGTAATGTTTGTTGTTTCATCACAGGCCAGAGAGAAAAATTGGAAATTTCAGTGTTTCTTCAATATCTGGTGCCATATCAATTATCCGCTCTGCAATGATTCTTCGGGACAAACTGACACTTTGGAACAATTTTACTTTGTCTAGTGCTTGCAGCTCCGCAGCTGCAACAAGAAACTCCTTCACAAATTCTCCTTCTGAATGAGGTTTCAGCTTTTTAGCATTTATGTTGCTCACCACCTGCCTCTGTCAGAATCCGGTCTTGTGAAAGCTGTTTGATCTGCACCCAAATTTTATCCAGGCGCATTTGTCCTTGCAACTCAACCAGTTTAGCATGTTTTGATGTTTTGAAGCACAATATTCTGCACCTACTTTTCTTTTCTTGACAGTCGCCATGATGCATGTCAGCAATGGCGCGCTACCGTTGCATGTGTTGCATTCATGCTGACCTCTACATGGACAGACATATATCTGGAGGGGACCACCTGGAAGGACATGTTAGTATACTATTTCATGTTTTGTTTTTTGTTTTTATGCCAAAAAAAAAAAACTTAAAAAAAAAAAAAACTTTTTGTTTAGTTTTGTATTTATGAATTCCCTCATGAGGCCGACCATCCACCACCCCTGAGCTGCAGAATAACACAATGTTCCAGTCACAGGCTAGCACAGCAAGTTTAAATGTTAAACCAAAGGAAAATAACACTGTAAATCATCATTACATTTATGTTAAAGGAAGCTTACAGCTATATTTAGGTTCATATGTGACTTTGACATGATCTTTCCTTTGATGTACCGTGTCAGATCAGTCTGCAGATTGTTTTAATCATGGACAAAACTATCAATAAGTATCAGTATTGTCGCGTTAACATATAAATATCAATAAATCAACAGTTGGTCCAGCACTAGCTCTAACACTACATATTGTAGCATTACAGAAAAACCATTGGTTTGCTGCTAGACAAACAACCTGCTGTGTCTTTTTCTTTAATATGATGCCCCAGTGATCCAAAAGCTCTTGCCGTCTGCCGCAAACAGTCATGGGGAGCAGGAGCCAGTGCTACAGCCACAGTGTGTCAGAGTTGATTTCTGCCTGTGGTGAGGGCAACACTCAAACCGCTCGATTGACAAAGTCTGCCTGGAGGCTCCATTTTGAGACTTCCCCAAAAGGGGAGGCCTTTTTCTCACAGTGAGGATATGATGTAGAGTTTTACCTTTGCAGTGGGTAAAACACCATGAAATTCTCACCAGAGTTAATATTGATCTGCAACAAAAGTCATTCTTTTCTTGCCGTTGGAGTCAGAAACAAAAATAACTGTTAACTCCATCTTCCCACCCACACAGGTTTATGTGTATTTCTGTGCATATGTAGCTGTTAAAAGTACATTAAGTGACATTTTTTTTCATCTCACAGCAGAAAATGACCATATTAAGCAGCATATCTGTATGGGGTTTGATAGTGCTGTGATTCACCACAGGCACTGAGCAGTCTGCCTTTAAAAAGTTACATTATGACCTTTTGCTCTTTTTCATACAAGGGACAATGCAGTGCTACAAGGGAACAAATGACATTAGTATTCAAATCTTTTCACTTGTGATTGTTACATTTTTTATATTAATTAATTAGCTCCCTCATCTCTGTCTGAAATATTGGACTGTATTAATTATACTCTACAGACCAGCATTATCTCCTCTAGGTACCAAGTGATGATGCTGATTTCTTGGTACAGATAGAGTCACATTAAGCCTGTCTCAAAGAAATTATGTTTAGATATCACTATTTTGAAACAGAAAAAAAAGTTTCGTAAGAAGTACAATGCCACCTGAATTAGAATTTGTATCAACAAATTATTAAATGGTTTTTAATGCATCGTATTTGGAAAGTCAGAAAATGTTCATAAAGAGTGTATCGGCAAAAAGGATGGACATGGAGTTCTGTGATGTTTTTTCCTGGTGGTACAGTTTATATTGTAAAGCCAATGGTGACACGAAACAGGATATGCTTACTTTTCACAATCTTTTCCAAACCTTAACCACACGTAGAAGGCTGAATTACCAAACTTGTGCCTTCTGCCTTGTGGCTTTCTGTGCATCAACTGCTGCTAATTAACTGGGAAGTTGTTTGTGAATATATATCTTTGTGTGAAAAGGACTTTGAAGACATTGTTGTGTGAAAAATATAATTTCAACACAATGATTATCGTGTATTTGTGCTTACATTCCTGCACATTCCTACAATAATTTGCGTTTAATAAATTTTACACACAGCAAAACCTTGGGCCACACGTATTCAAGCAAGTCACAGGTTATATAATGTCTCTTGAACTGTTGTACTGTAAAATGTACATTTACAAAGTAGTGATTGGGTTCCTTTGAGGAATTTATGTGGCTGTAGAGCATGACAAGGCTATGATGTGCTGAATTCTTATAGCATTGGTCACATTGCCAGGTGCTCTTCTCTCTATTCAGGTCAGTGCCAATGTGGGACGCTGAGGAGGCACTGGTGCGAGAACACTTGAATGTCCATCAATATACTTCACTCATGAGAGACATGTGTTGAAAACCCCTGTAGAACTAGAGAAAGAAGAATGAAGTGTGTTATCGCAGGGGGAAAAAAAGCCCACTGTGTGAATGACAAGCCTCAGTAAGGCAGGAGGACATTGAATTGCCACACTGACATTCATTCTGGAAGAGAGCTTACTGCTAAAGATATAACAAACCCTGTGGTGCTTTCACGGGGAGCAGCTAACACACACATACACACACACACACATTGGTAAGCTTCAAAGCTCTTGTCAAACCACTTTAACCTCACCCTTCTCTGCGCATGACCCTTAACCCTCACCTTTGTTTTGCTCCCAGACTTTCTCCCTTGCATCCTGTGCCAAGCCAGGTATTTCCAATTTGCCCCTGTGCCCTGTGGGCTGGAGGAGCTGCAGTGCGCTGGCTGTGAACCGTAGGTGTGACATGGCAGATGGAAGGAGCGGTGGGAGACTAGGTGAATCCTTCAGTCCTACGGCAACTCCCCTGGGCTGCAAGTGGAAAGTGACCGCGGTAATTAATCCATTTTCACCACTTTTTTATCCTCCAAATATTGAGCCTCCTGGGAAGAGTCTTCATTGAAGGACACAAGTACACCAAATTCTATT